>NC_085140.1:290157200-290514233 GCF_024139115.2 Armigeres subalbatus | reverse complement strand
TACCATAAAGGTTGAGCGATTGCCTATGCTGAGTAAACCAAGTTCGGTACTACTTAGGTATTCTATCAAGCTGGAGCCTCTCAGATTGATATCCGAGCTAATTCAGATGATGTGATCAGCATTAGTATCACTGCCGACAATTAGTGGAAGGCCTTTTGAAGTGCAATATTATGTGGTAAATAAACCGAACAATAGACGAATTTCCTGACGTCCCAGTTGCATAAATTCTGACAGCACATACACAGAGTACAATGTGTATAAAGCATAATGCGAATCCATATAAGTGACAATTTGTTGAAAAACCTAATAAAAACATACTCATTATCCCACCCTTATTTAACCTTAAGTTGAGATTGAATAAAAGTACCGCCATCGGGGGTGACAATGGGTCATCGCTCTCACCGGCAGTCTGGAGGTTGTAGAGCGAAATCGTTCAAAAAGATCTATTATATTTTAATCTTCTTGCACTCATATACATTCAATCCACTCTACAAGCATTCTAAGTAGTTGAAATGTGAACCATTTTCACCCCCATTTGACCCATTGTCACCCCCGACGACGGTAGTCGATTATCTCGGAGAAGCAAAAAGTCAGCATAGCTCCGGTTAGCGCAGTAAGGACTCAATACTGAGAAGGGCGTCCTGGTGCTTCACAGGCTCCGTTAGCGGTTGGATTTTTATTAGACCCCCTAACCATTCATTTGTAGGCATAAAGCCGCGTCACATCGAGAATTAGGGCTCACCTGTATGGTGGACTTTTACCACTAGAACATGCAACTCTTAGCAAGATAATTGGCTGCCGATACCACACAGCTATTTTGACTGTTCGGGGAGAGAAGTAGACAATGACTTTACGTCAACTCTCAATGTGGCAAAACAGCCGGAAATCCAACACAGCACCGGGGACGATTGCATGTCAACCAATATGCTCAAAGTTGATCCCATGACATACGTTCAACAGTTGCATCGCTTATTTCGTATATATGTATATAAATATATGGAGAATGGACTGCATGAGATAACTGGCGAGGCAGTATGTAATGCTCCGTATCATTCTGAAGCTGGTTTTCCAAGGGTCCCTTCATTAGGTTTTCATTTGCTACGAAAAAGCTTTCGACCATATCAATCCCGAGAATATAAGTAGGGCACTTTAAGACGAGAAAATTATCATCCTCATAGAGGCACAATATAAGTCCTTCCCGTGTAGAGTCTTGCACAACGGGGTATTGTCCGACCCCATCCGGGTCACAGCTGGTGTCAGGCATGGATATATTCTATCACCGCTACTATTCCTCGTCGTAATCGACGATTGACTGTAAACCAAACCGCGAGCTGCCATAATCATGAAGGTTCTAAACGATTACATGAGTATATTGAGTATGCATCTTGTGTGACATGTCCAATGGATACACTATGCCCAAGGAGTCGAGAATGTTTCCCACCCGGAAACATCCTATACCGGACCGAGAATTGTACTTGCCAAATCGTTGGATTTGGATGTGAACACGGTGACTCCTTCTAACTTCACAGTGGTTGCGCAATCAGTGGAGAATGTTTAAAGTTTTTTTTAATGCTTTATTAACGTGATTTTTTTATCTTAAAGGTAAGTTCATCACGGCTATATACTGCCGCTAACCGCAAGTCGAGCACATCTGTATATGGCGTCCATATACAGATGTTCTCGACTTGCGGTTAGCGGCAGTATAGAATGTTTAAAGCTTATAATATCTTGGTAACCAAATGGTGTAAGACAGCGGACCCAAGTTCAACATAGGCCCACGGATCAAAAAGACAAGGGCTGCCTTTGTGAGTTTAAAAAAAATCTGGAGAAACAGGCATATAAATAACGCGCCAAAATCCGGATTTTTTAATTTACTAGCTGTATGTACCCGGCCTTGTCCAGGATTGGCAGTTTGATTTCGCATCTGCTGGAATTGCCAATTTGATTTCGCTAAAACCAGTTGGTAATCGATAACCCCCATGTTTTGTTGTTGATACTTCCTCAATTGATGAGAAGATCAAAGGATTGGTTAAAGAACATCCAATGATTAAAAGAAGGTAGATATCACTTTTAAAACAATAATTCCGACAAATAAATGCTGGTGATATTCTAGGAAATGATATTACCGAGATAAAAATGTTTACGAAACTGTCATATTCGGAGAATATGACAGGGGCCCTCCTTAGCCGTGCGGTAAGACGCGCGGCTACAAAGCAAGACCATGCCGAGGGTGGCTGGGTTCGATTCCCGGTGCCGGTCTAGGCAATTTTCGGATTGGAAATTGTCTCGACTTCTCTGGGTATAAATGATATATGTAATTTTTGGAGAAGAAAAATTTGGAGAAGTGGCATTTTCAGAAATTTTCATTTTCAGGGGAATGGCATAATCGGGGAAATGTCACATTCGGAGAAATATCATTTTAGAGAAATTGTAATTTTTGGGGAAACGTATGTTATATTCTGGGAAATGTCACGATCGAGAAAGTGCCATTTTCGGATTCGGATATCTGCGTATTTTTTTAGGAATTGCATATTCGAGGAATTTTCATTTTCGTGCGAAATGTCATTTCCGAAGAAATGTTTTCGAGGATATGATACTTGCGGAAAATTTTATTTTCGGGGATATGTTATTTCCGGGAGAAAGTTTATTTTTTTGGTGATTTTTTTTATTATAAGGATTGGTTTCCAGGCAATTTTCCAAATTATATAACTAAAGAATGGGAAATTTGAAGTACATATGCCCAACGTTAGATATGCCTATCGTACATTTTGTCTTACGTTTTTCACGCCTGACGTACTGATGCGTCCCCTTAGGATTTAAAGTATGTGTCCCAAATTTGGTTCAAACGGACCCATGCATTTAATAAGTACGTAAAACGTTCGTTTCATTCACATGTCCCTCACTCCTGTCTCCTTTGACCATCCCATCTAGTATATAACCTTATGTTAGAGAATATGTGTTCCACATTTGGTGGAAATCGGTTGAGGGGCTCAAAAGTTACAAACGATCGTTAACTAAACAATACACTCCGTAAATCCTCCCCCTTTTCCAGGGGTTTATCCTGATTTTTTGTATTGTAAAGAGTTCCTCTCCCCTATCCCCTCCGCCTTTATACAATGACCTTCCCTCACCATTTGTTATTTTCACCTGGGAATAGAGAATGTGTGCTTCAAACTTGGTTGAAATCAAGTTACAATGAATTGTTCGAAGAAAATCCCTTCCCCCCTTACCCTCCCCCAAAGACCATCCCTCTTTGTTATCTTTTCCTTAAGGATAGAGAATGTGTGTACCAAATTTGGGTGCAATCGGTTCAGGATTTCAGAAGTTACACTGAATTGTCCGTTTTTTGAACATAAACCCATCTTCCAGACACCTCCCCTATTTTCCAAATTAGCCTCCCATATGATCGGCTCCTCATAGTGAATATGTGTACAAATTTTGGTTGAAATCGATCTTGGGGGTTGGGAGTTACACTGAATTGCTCATTTTCCAAAGACAACTCCTCCCTCCATACCCTTACTTCTTTCTTAATGACCACCCCACCACCTTTGCAATCTTCTGCTTGGGATAGAGGATGTGTTTACCAAATTTGGTTGAAATCGGTCCAGGGGTTCAGAAGATACGCCAAATTGCCCGTTTTCTGAACAATACCCCTCCCATCAGACCCCTCCCCTCTTTCGCAAATTATTCCCATATGATCGCCTCCTCGTAGTGAATATGTGTACAAAATTTGGTTGAAATCGGTCCTGGGAGTTGAAAGTTACACAGAATTGTTCGTTTTCTGAACAAAACTCCTCCCACCACCCCTCCCCCTTTTCCAAATGACCATCCCACCCCTTTGTTAACTTCCCCTGAGGATATAGAATGTACGTGTACCAAATTTGGTTGTAATTGGCCAAGTGGTTCAGAAGTAGTTAGCG
The DNA here is from genome assembly GCF_024139115.2 of Armigeres subalbatus. NCBI lineage: Eukaryota > Metazoa > Arthropoda > Insecta > Diptera > Culicidae > Armigeres > Armigeres subalbatus. The sequence continues at coordinate 290,510,313 of NC_085140.1, read as the reverse complement.
AACATACATACATAGATTGGTTTTTATATATATAGATAAAAGATAAATAAAAAAAGATAGAAGAAGAAGAAGATAGAAGAAGAAAGAAGAAGATAGATAGATAGAATAGACTGACGCAGAGTAAAGGGTTGCGCAGTGAAAATGAAAAACGTGCGTATATGGTAAGCGACTACTAACGAATGAAAGAAAATTTATTTTGAGCACACGGACAGAAAATTGATAACATTGAACCAAAAAAAAAGATTGTTGTTTTCATATCCTCACTTTTTATAGAACATACTACAAAATTTATTATTTTAATAAGATTTGTTAAGATAAAATCAATAATGAAGTATTATTATTTTAACAATACTTGAAAGAATGAGCTTTTTGGAAAAGCTCACATACATACATACATACATTTGAAAATAGCCTGAGCAGGTTTTTGTAAACAAAATATAATATTTGGTTTCGTTGATTTCATCGCCGCGATAAAGTATTCACGATTCTATCGTTGGGTCATTGCAGGCAATGTTCTATTTACGCTTCCATACCAACTGCAAAAGAATCGCTTTTGCCATGCGATAGAATTGTGTCGCTCGTGTTTGGGGGATCCTTAATGTGTACATCTGTGCAAGAAATAAGAAAAAAACTTCTTATTAAACGCGAGGTTTCTAAGCCAAGTTACTATTTTTGAATTCGTATATCATGAGGCTAACACGATGATACTTTAATGCCCAGAGAAGTTGAGACAATTTCCAAACCGAAAATTTCCTAGACCGACACCGGGAATCGAACCCAGCCACCCACATCATGGTCTTGCTTTATAGCCGCGCATCTTACCGCTAGGCTAAGGAGGGCCCAAGAAAAACTATTCATATCTTTTTATGCGTCTATTAGAATATTCTCGATTACTAAGTTGAGAAATGTTATTACACCAAGTATTACACACTTAATTTTTTTATAATTTGATAATAGTTCAACTTTAATTTTGTAATTTTTTAACACTTGGTGTTTACTATAATTCATTTCTTAACAACACTGCCGTCGTGGAAGACATCCACTTAATAAATTTATATTATGTTAGTATATTATATTATATTATATATATTCATGTAACATATTTGTTAAAAAAGTAGGCATTTTGAAATTCACGGCTTGATCCATATGTCAACATTTAACTTGGAATTTGATAGACTTGCACTTGATGTCATATCACATAATTTTACAAATATTCGGATAGTAAATATACAAGTTATTGCGAATGGGTTTATTTCCATTAATCAAGGTATGTTTTATATGTTTTCTTGTTAGAAAATCTACTTTTTGCAATTCCTGATCATAATACCTGGTTTACAGTTGTCATTTGAGTGATAAAACGGCCTACTTTTCCATACCAACAGAATGGGTGCTTTAATGACCATTATGCAACTCAAATGGGTTGCATAATATTCATTATAGCACTCATTTGGGTGCTATAATGAAAAACCTACATTGGGACAGTAGTTACATGACTACATTTAGCTGAATTAGTTTGGGTGAGTGTTTAAATAGTGTACTCTAAACGTCTTGTAATAAATGAAAGGGTTTCTTGGACATAACATCACAATTTTGCAAAGGCAATTGCATCCATCGCTTCATAGCTTTTCAAGCTATGCAATTTGGCACGATAAGATGGAATCTTATTGTTCTCTGCCGCAACATAATTTATTGACATGAATGATCATGTGGAGTAAATTCGATTGTACAATTTCGGTATAGATTTATCATATTAAAGCCCATTTTTCGTCATTACAAAAAACTGGTTGCAAAACTCGATTTTTCCTGCACTAGTAGTATTTATCCAACTCGGCAAGCCTCGTTGGATAAACGTACAACTCGTGCTGAAAAAATCATCTTGTTGCAACTAGTTGCACAAACTACTATTTTGCTTTTCATTATTTCAGTGGAATGACATAAATATCCCGGATACTTGTTGGATTTTAAGAATCCAACCATTTCAGCCGCTATCATCTGGAGCAGAAGTAACATAATAGTTATCTGATATTTCTAACTAGGTAAGCGAATCATTCAAAATTTATTCCGAACTTGTAGTACAAAGACGAATGTTGTTTCAGATCAACAGATATTTGATTGAGCACAGTTGTTAATCTACCAGCCACCATGGAACACAGCCAGAAATTTCAAATAATAATGATTTGTATCAATTTAGAGATTCCAGAAACTTGAATAAAAATTATATACTAATGGTATCATGAATACCAATCAAAATAAATCTATGCATTATAACTGAACAAAATAATATGAAATGAAAATCCATTTATTTAAAAAAATATATATTTGAATTTAACATCAATTTCTTATTGAATCAACAATTCTATTTTTATTCGAAATTTTCAAAAAAGCTTTTCAAAGCTCAAGCTTTCCAATGTCTTGTAAAAACAAAAATATTGGATTGTTGATTCAATAAGAATTCTTATTACCGCCAAAACAATGCGATATTCTTTTTGAATTTATGTAAGAAATCTCGCTTAACTTTTCAAAAGGACCTAAGTAACATTTTTTTCATGAATTAATTTGAGTACTGCAATCAAAAGCTTTAATGTTTTTCTGTTGATTGCGCTATTCAAATTAAATCATAAAAAAAATGTTACTTAGGTCCTTTTGAAAAGTTAAGCGAGAAATTATTGTTTTTAAAATAGTTTTTTCTGCGTGCAGAATGATTGTGAGTTAGTGTGTGTGTTACATAGTGTGTATTGATAATGTGAAACACTGAGAAAAATAGTTTACTTTGAATTGGCAATGGTGCCACATGGTTGTGTAGCCCATCATAGACTAGTAAAATCTGTGCTTAAATTAGGTAGCCATGGATCTCAAACAACGAGCGTCATATTTGTTGTAACAAGAAACCGATGGCAATTGAAATTCGGGAACGGAAGTGGGCTCGATCAGCCACACAGTTGGCCCTTTGCACCATTCGGGTTGCACAGGACCCATAAGTAAGTAAGTGACACGGATGGTCACGACGATAGATCGGATAAGGGCCGTAGTCAAGGTTCAGTCAGGTGCATTCTTGAGTTCCTTTTAAATGCGCAGAGGGTTACGGAAAGGGGGTGATACAAAGGACATGGATTGGCATGAGTGGTACGGTTATAACGAAGTGATGTCAGTTAATTAACGAGAAGATGGAAGAAGACTGTATCAGACTGAAATGGGTAGCTAAGTGGATTGGACTATTCATCAGCACGTCGAAAACGAAGTACATGATATAAAGAGGATCAAGAGAGGACAACTTGAGCCTCTGACCATATCTTTGTACCGGTGGTGACGGAATTGAGGTGATTTAAGAATTCGTGTACAAATTTGGAGACGCTTCGTGGTAGGAAACCGTACATTCTTTGGATTCTGCAGGACGCTCCGATCGAATAGAAGTCGCTGCCGTACCTAACTAACTATCTACAAAACGCTTATTAGACCTGTAGTCCTCTACGGAAACGAGACCTGGACAATGGTCGCAGGGAACCAAAACGCACTTGTAATGTTCGAGACAAAAGTGCTACTATTTATGGTGGGGTGCAGGTGAATGAACCACGCCACGAGTTGCACCAGCAGATGGAAGTACCATCCATAGTTCATTCAGCGAAAATCGGACGACTGCGGTGAGCCGGGCACTTAGCCAGCATGCCATTGCACAGTGGTCCAGGTAGCATACAAAGCGGTAATAAGTTGTTCAAGCCGAACATAGCAGAGATAGAAAAAAACTTTGTTCTACAAAGTTGCTCCTAACGGTGAGGGGATTTTCGAGGTTTTCATAAAAATTAGGGTGGGCCACATTTGAAAAAAAATAAATATAAAACTTTTTCATTTGCAGAGATACGGCTATACAATGTTCCGCGAAGTTATAGTTCAGCCAGATTTCAAGAATTTTGCTAAAACAATTATTTCTCTAGCTCTTAAATTGACTGATTTAGAGCAATTTTCCCAAGTTTACTTAGGGTGACCCTCAAAAAAACAGTTTTTTAGCTCTAACTTTTTTGTTTCAAATTTCTCAGCAATGTGATGTTCAGAGCACTTTTTGTGCTTTGCAGGGCGCAACTTTTCATGGACTTAGCGTTGCCATATCTCATACGGATCAAAAGTTATTGAGGTTTTTCTTCGAAAAAAACGTTTTCTTCTAACGGCTGTATCTATGAATGGCGCAAACATTTTTTCAATCTGTTTTCTCGACCTTATTCTACTACTTTCAGGCTTCATTTCAGGGTGTTTAAATCGAGGGGATAATTGAAAATAACCCCATATTATTGCAATGAAAAATTACCGTTTTTTTCATTTTTAAGCACTAATTTGCTATTTTTAAGTGTTTTGCTTCCATGGCTTACTTCGTGATATGGCAAACGCCACACCATTTTGTTATAGAGCCTGAGCAGAAGCTAATATCTTGAAAACAGCAGTTCTTATGAACTTGATATGAATAAGAGGTAACATGACAAAAATAATAACAAAAAATAATATCCAAAATAAATACTTTAGGCATAACATTATCAGATATTTTAATACAGAGCAAAAATAGTTATGTTTTGCCTTTGATATTGTAATAACAACATATGTTATGCCTTGAATATTTTTGTATTACTTTTTGTTATTTCATATCTTATACATGTCAGTAATTTTCGCTGAGACCGAGCCACTATTTGCACGAGGTCTTTGAAAATGCCCAAATTTATGTTCATTAAGCAGACCCCACATGACGGAAAAAGTTTGACAAACTCTTGATTATTGAAGAACAAGATTGATGGTGTGAGGGCGAACCCAAAATATTGAAGTAAATATTGAGGGAAATCAGAAAAGTTTGATATTCCTTTCAATATTTCCCCTCATCTCCCCGCAGTTTGCTCACAGTAGTCGATGACGGTTGCGTGTGTGCGTGTTTTGTGCGTTATACCGCTAGTTGATTCGTATTAGTTCAAGAAACAATTGAGTTTTTTCAGCTACGGCATGACTAATCAGTGAAAATATTGAAGAAAAGTTTGATGAAAAGTTTGATGAAAAAGTATTGTAAATATATGCCTCGTGTGGGTCTGCCTTAGAATGCTTTCGGCGAGTTTATTAGGGATCCGAGTTAAATTTTTCAGAAGATGGACCCTCGTTAGTTATGGACGAAATCACTTTTATGGACCCCTCGATTTTTGTCAATTCTCGATTCACCAGAACTGTCATAACTCCAACATTTCTCAACCGATCTTATGGATCAGCATATCGTTGGAAGGAGGAAGAGTGTATCCTCAATTTGCAATAATAACAATGGGGCAGCCATATTGGATTGCCCCATTGTTACTAGTCGAATTAAGGAGGGTTATTCCTCGATAATTGGCGCAATCCAGTCTGTGTCCTTTCTTAAAGAGAGGGCAAATGAGGCCGTCCAACCAGCTAGCAGGCATTTCCTCGTCTTCCCATATTTTTGACATAATATGGTGCAAAACTTCATAAAGCTGCTCACTACCATGTTTGAGAAGTTCAGCCTTAGCTGGCAGCCATATTGGATTGCCCCATTGTTACTATTGCAAATTGAGGATACACTCTTCTTCTTTCCAACGATATGCTGATCCATAAGATCGGTTGAGAAATGTTGGAGTTATGACAGTTTTGGTGAATCGAGAATTGACAAAAATCGAGGGGTCCATAAAAGTGATTTCGTCCATAACTAACGAGGGGTCCATCTTTCTGAAAAATTTAACTCGGATCCCTAATCAAGGATGTTATCGATCATTTAGTAATCTGCGTTCGATCATTTAGTAGTTTGTCAATAACTCATTCCAGAGGCTAAATTTCAAAATGTGTTGTATGGTGGACTTTTAGTGCGAAGGTTTTTCTACAACTCTCCTTAACAGGTCGATGTTCGAATTCCACTGCTAAAGGAGTTACGGTGCTAGTTGCTATACTTATACTAAATGATAACAAAATATGGAATCATTTAGTCTAAGTTACTGCCACTAGCCCTATAGCTCCGTTATTAGTGAAATTTAAACAACGAACTGTTAGACAGAGTTGTAGATAAACCTTTTCACTAGAACTCCACCATACAACACATTTTGAAATTTAGCCTCTGGAATGAGTTATTGAAAAACTACTAAATGATCGAAGGCAGATTACTAAATGATCGATAACATCCTTGTCCCTAATAAACTCGCCGAAAGCATTCTAATGAACATAAATTTGGGCATTTTCAAAGACCTCGTGCAAATAGTGGCTCGGTCTCAGCGAAAATTACTGACATGTATAAGATACGAAATAACAAAAAGTAATATACAAAATATTCAAAGCATAACATATGTTGTTATTACAATATCATAATTATTTTTGTTTTGTATTAAAATATCTGATAATATTATGCCTAAAGTATTTATTTTGGATATTAATTTTTGTTATTATTTTTTGTCATGTTACCTCTTATTCATATCAAGTTCATAAAAACTGCTGTTTTCAAGATATTAGCTTCTGCTCAGGCTTTATAACTAAATGGTGTGGCGTTTGCCATATCACAAAGTAAGCCATGGAAGCAAAACACTTAAAAATAGCAAATTAGTGTTTAAAAATAAAAAAAACGGTAATTTTCATTGCAATAATATGGGGTTATTTTCAATTATCCCTCGATTTAAACACCCTGAAATGAAGCCTGAAAGTAGTAGAATAAGGTCGAGAAAACAGATTGAAAAATGTTTGCGCCTTTCATAGTTAGAGCCGTTAGAAGAAAACGTTTTTCGAAGAAAACCTCAATAACTTTTGATCTGTATGAGATATGGCAACGCTAAGTCCATGAAAAGTTGCGCCCTGCAAAGCACAAAAGTGCTCTGAACATCATATTGCTGAGAAATTTGAAAGAAAAAAGTTGGAGCGAAAAACTGTTTTTTGAGGGTCACCCTAAGTAAACTTGGGAAAATTGCTCTAAATCAGTCAATTTAAGAGCGGGAGAGATAATTTTTAGCAAAATTCTTGGAATCTGGCTGAACTATAACTTCGCGGAACATTGTATAGCCGTATCTCTGCAAATGAAAAAGTTTTATATTTATTTTTTTCAAATGTGGCCCACCCTAATTTTTATGAAAACCTCAAAAAGCCCTTCACAGTTAGGAGCAACTTTGTAGAACAAAGTTTTTTCTATCTCTGCTATGTTCGGCTTGAACAACTTATTACCGCTTTGTATGCTACCTGGACCAATGTGCATTGTTCTGTAAAGATTGACTTCGGTTTGCTCGAGTTGCTAGGGTGTCATTCCACGACAAAGTTGTGTTTCTTTTATGTAATTTATTGTTAAAATCAACCCCGTGCTCTTTAAGGTTTTCATTATTTATATACACGATTACCTACAAGTAATTTATGTCCCATCTTTTTTCCTTTATAATTTAACAGACAACCAATGATAACTTGGGAGATGCCATCCAGTTTCTACGGGACTTTGATCGTGAAGCTGCCGAAATGTGCAATCGGTAAGACAATATTTTATGTAGTATCATGTATTTATACAATTCAAACACCTTATATCATTCGTACCACAGAGTTGCTAGCAGTGAATGGAAGTACGCTACCAATTCAACGGAGTTCAATAAGCGCCGCATGCGCGAACAACAGAACCTGGCGTCCAAATTCGAATGCCTTAGCTGGAGACGGGCCGCTTCGTTCGATTCATCTACTATTGTGGATTCCGGCATACGGCGACAGTTGGGACGGATTGTTCAACCTGGACGGTGCGGTTTGGGAGAAGATAAGTACGCTGAGGTATGATCGTGTATTTCAACAGTAAGCAGATTTTTTCACTTCATCAAAACGGTCAATTTCAGTTAGCGCATGTCATTTCGTTGATGAAGGAAAATTACAACAATGCCAAAATTTGTCCAATCCAAGGAACACACCCTACATCATTGGGAGCAGACAGTTTTAAACCGTCGAATTACGTTACCGGTTATACGGCGTATTGCGACCTGAAGCTAGAGCCGGACGTCGCACAGATAATAGAAACAAGTCGCGTTGAACCCGAGTTGAGATATTATTGGTTATCATGGCATGAGAAAACTGGACCACCGGTGAAAAATACGTTCATGAGATATTTGGACCTAGCGAACCAAGCTGCTGAACGCCATGGGTTCAGCGACGCCGGAGACCAAATGCGTTCGGTTTATGATGATAGCGATTTTTTCTTCACAGTAAGTGATCTGTGGACCAAAGTGCAACCACTCTACAAACAGCTTGTAACCCTGGTCAGGAAGGGTCTAGTGAGACAATATGGTGAGCATGTAATTCGTAGGGACGGACCGCTTCCGGCACATCTGTTAGGTAACATATGGGCTCAAAATTGGAGGAATATTTTGGACATCGTTAGAACAGGGCCACCTGAGACACCAGATATCACAGGGGAACTAGTGCGGCAAGGTTACACCCCGTTGAAGATGTTTCAAACAGCTGAGGAGTTCTTTACATCTATTGGTCTTCCTCCAATGGCACCGGAGTTTTGGCGTAATTCGGTGCTGCAACAGGCGAATGAGATGTTTGGTCATTGCACTGCATCCGCTTGGGACTTTTGCAATAAGGTTGATTTTCGTATTAAACAATGTACGCAAGTCAACCTGGAGGACTTCGTTAATGCACATCATGAAATGACACACGTGCAGTATTATATGCAATACACGAGTCAGCCTTTTCTGTACCGTGAAGGACCGAATCCCGCATTCCATGAAGCCATTGCAAATGCTATTAGTTTGTCGGTCGGAGGCCCAAATCATCTGCAAAAATTGGGATTACTTAATACACCGGTATCGGTAGTAAATGGCAATACTATGGTTAACATCGAATACCTTTTAGGTGTGGCTTTGGACAAACTTCCGTTCATGGCTTTCAGTTTGGCTCTTGAAAAGGTTAAGAAACAATGCTATGTTGAATGAGCAAATGAACTAAATCTGGTTTATTGTTTTCAGTGGCGCTGGTATGTGTTCGAGAAAGGTCCAGTCGGCATGAATGCTCGCTGGTGGGAGCTTCGGCTTCGATATCAAGGCATTATTCCTCCCGTGGCTCGAGGCTTTGAACATTTCGACCCAGGGGCGAAGTATCACGTTATCTCTGATCAGGACTACATTAGGTATTTCGTCGCCACTGTGCTACAGTTCCAGGTATTCTCGGAACTATGTCAGGCATCGCATCACGTTGGACCGTTGCACACGTGCGATTTCTATCGCTCGCGCGAAGCCGGTAGAATACTGAGGTAATTTTGCAGGCATTTCGGATTCATTCAAATAAAACAAATAAAATTTCTTGTTTGTTTCAATTCCAGTGATGTAATGCAACAAGGGGCATCTCTTACAACAACACAGTTGATAAAACTCTTAACAAGGGGTAAAACTTCTCGTCTATCTGTGGAACCATTATTGGACTTTTTTAGGCCCCTGGAGGCATGGCTGGAACTGCAAAATAGAGGCGAATTGGTAATTTCCTATAGGCACGTGTGATATTGCGGATACTAAAATTTATTTTGTTGCAGATAATCGGATGGAGCTCCAAAATGGAAGATATTGCATTATTTCAACCGTTGGTAGATCGAAATGGAAGAAGTTTAGCAAGAAACATGACTTCTAATATTCTTTCCAGTATTTTAATCTTCTTATCGACATACTTCTTGCTTTAAAAAATTATGTGTTCTTTTACTTAAGTAAAAAAGTTTAATTTGTAAATATACTGTTCAAAAAAAAATATATAAAGCTCTTTTAGTGGAATGTATTCAACCGTCTAAGACGAATTAAGTACTGTCCATTTAATTCCACCAGTCAATTTACTGTTCACTGTTCAAGCTTATACTGTTCAAGTTTCAGTACAACTCAACTCGTGACATTAGATTGATGGAAGAATATTATTTATTTTCCCCATTGCTTGTGACATTCCTACTTCAACATTTTTCGTACCATAACCACCTTCCCTTTTTCTACGCGTTTCTTCTGCTGTAGAGTGGATCTGATTTGTAACTTCTGACATAAATCTTTTTGGTATATAAAATAGACAGGGTCGCCGTCTTCGACCAGAGGTCGCACAGACTAAATACTCAACACCTAGCATTGGACAACGGACAGTACATTCACATAACACCCAGTGGACCAGTGGAAAATGTTCCGCTTTACGAAAAGTTTTCTCCTTTACTAGAGCGGAAGTCGAGCCCACACTACACAGCACGCAAGACGACTGACGCCGCTGACTGCACGGCAACGAAGTTCACATGAATAAATCGATAAAAAATAGTGTTTCGTATTCTGTGTATCAACCACGATGATAGCCGCACATTTAAGGCTCCCCCAGACCTAAGCGATTTCATCGTCGCGACGCCGGTAATGTTCAATTTACGCTTCCATATCAACGACGACAGAATCGCTTTAAAAGGCTCCCGCAAACCGCGAATCATTTCGTTCAGAAACGTTGATAAATTCTCGCTTAACTTTTCAAAAGGTCCTAAGTAACATTTTTTTCATGAATTTATTTGAATAGCGCAATCAACAGCAGCGCAATGATTACACTACTCAAATTAATTCATGAAAAAATGTTACTTAGGTCCTTTTGAAAAGTTAAGCGAGAATTGTTCTAAATTTCGACGGAAAATTCTTCTGTTTTTCCGAATTTCTACGAGAAATTATTCTAAAATTCTTCTGAATTAAGGTGAAACTTGAACTTGAAGTTGCTTATAGTTCGCATTGGAGCTTTCGGGAGCCAGAAGTAGCTTTAAGACTTTAAGACTTATTTAGCCTCTTAATCAGCTAAAAGGAACGGTCTTGAAATGGGGGTTTTGCTATACAATGACCAACTACTTGGGATTCGGTGAAATGCCCTATTAGAGCAAACGACTTTTCCGACTAAAGGATTATTTCGGTTGAACGACTTTTCGGCCGTTTGTCCATTTCAGGCAAATAACATTTTGAACAGGTCCTAGCGACTAGTATTTTCGGTCAAATGATCTATTCAATCAACTTTCGACCTTGAAGCCTTCGGCCAAATGATGATGTCTGAACGGCCTACCCATCGTTGATGCTGGGTCATTAGGCCTAAAGGCCATTAGGCCGAATGGCCATTAGGCTGAATGGCCATTAGGCTGAATAAGCACTGGGGAGTGAGAAGTGAATAGTGTGACGTGAGGAAGAAGTAGAACGGAATAAGAAAAAAGGAAAAACGAGGAAGGAAGAGGTGAGAAGGAAGACGGAAGAAGGAAGAAGGAAGAAAGAAGAAGGAAGAAGGAAGAAAGAAGAAGGAAGAATGAAGAAGGAAGAAGGAAGAAGGACGAAGGAAGAAGGAAGAAGGAAGAAGGAAGAAGTAAGAGGAGGAAGGAAAAATGAAGAAGGAAGAAGGAAGATGGAAGATGGAAGAAGGAAGAAGGAAGATGAAGAAGAAAGAAGGAAAAAGAAATATGGAAGAAGAAAGAAGAAAATATGGAAGAAGAAAAGAAGGAAGAATGAAGAAGGAAGAATGAAAAAAGAATAATGAAGGAAGAAGGAAGAAAGAAGAAGGAAGAAGGAAGAAGGAAGAAGGAAGAAGGAAGAAGGGTGAGGGAAGGAGGAAAAAGGGAGAAGGAAGGAGGAAGAAGGATGAAGGAAGAAGGAAGAAAGAAGAAAACAGATAGAAGAAGGAAGAAGGGGTAAGGTGAAGAAAGAACTACTCATGTTTCACTTTTTGCTTCTTTTTGCTAATTCGGCCTAATGACCTTTGGCCAAATGGCCTGACACCCCCATCGTTTTGCCTAAAGTAATTCCGCGGATAACCATTTGCTTGAGTGCAACTTGACCGAATAGCACGTTAAGTCGAACGTTATCTATCCAAATTCTATTCGGTCGAAACGGGTCGAAATTGGTTTGACATCAGGCCAGAAGCCGCCAAAAATGTCTTCGCCCTAACAGATCGTTTGTCCGAAAATGTCGTTTGACCGAAAAGTCCTTAAGCAGGAAGGACCATTTGGCCGAACGGGTCATATGGCCGAAAATGTCATTTGTTGAATCATATAGTCAAAAATATCTACCCGCGCGGCCAAATGATTTTTTTCCGAACAACGTTGTCGGACATATGCCCATTTCGACCAAATGACATTTTCGCCGAGATGATTTCGGTCTAGTGGTATATGTGGCCAAATGGCATAGCCGGCCAAACAACTTTTGAACTTGTGTTGTGGTTTTCGGTCAAATGCCTTTTTTCTGGATTTCCAGTCTCCAGTTAGTCTCTCTGGGTCCAGTCCTTGCCTATCTGGAGATGGTGAGTTCGATTCTTGGTCCGGTCCAGGATGTTTTCGAATGAGAAGCATTCTTGACTCCCTGGGCATAGTGTGTAAGTTTATGGTAATAAATAGCTCTTATATTTAGTGAACAGCGATCATCAAGAAAGAGCATGCAAATGTACACCAGTTGAGCTTTACTCGTGTTTTAGGAAACGTGTTCGTGTTCCCAGAAATGAAGACAAAAATGGTAGTATGAATCACAAAGATTGATGTCTTCACTGGAACCGATAAAAGTACTAAGTAATCAACAATGGTTTCATTTCATGATGTATTTATTCGTCATAACATTGTTAATATTCTATCGCATGATTCTTAAGAAATTATTATTATTAAAGTAAGTACACAACATAAAGTTGCTAATTGAAACATGTCACCGTTCCAATAAGCAAACGTTATTAGGATCTGTCTCATTTGGAGAATTAAACTGAATTTAAACTTAAAAGTGACATTTCAATAATTATTATTAAAATGTCACTTTTAAGGTCAATTTCGATTTAATTCTCCAAATGAGACAGACCCGTAATTTATTCAAATTTACGCACTATGTCAAACGAATGACGAAAGTGCATTCGAGTGCATCTGACAGCGGCGGTCGACAGAGCTTTGACATTCAAATTGCAACTTATTCAGAAGACGGAGGCAACTTCCAATTAAAATACAATGCAACTACCTCTAGGTAGATTTCCATGAGGCCATGATTATTTTATTCTAGTTTATTCGATGCACAGCCGGCAACCGCATTTTCATAGTAATGAATGCAGTTCACATTCTTTCATGACATAATCTCGGACTAATTGTTGTATTCTTAGTGGAAACAAACTGAAACGAAAATTTTTAGAATCAAAAAAATAAAATCCTCGGGTTGATTTGGCAATACTTACTACATTATCTTTATACCCAGGTCGAACATTGGTGGTACAGATACGAATGATTCATTTCGTAAAATCGCTTCGACTGCATTACGTGCTGTGTACTGTGTTGAAAGCAGTTTGAATCTAAAACAGTACAATTTTATCAACAAAAATCCATAAATGTATTCCTTTGAGATTGAATTTGATGAAAATTTAGAAAAAATGTTCAACGCTTTCCATTTTTTGTTAAAATAGTCCTTAAATAGTCAATGGCTGAAGAACTCACCGAGGTTTTTGCAGAAAGTCGACGATATCCTTTCGGGTCGCAATGTAGTACGGGCATACGCAAGTCGTATGAATTTGGTCAGCGTAGCCTTCCAAACGCAGCTGCTCAGTTATCGCTTGCATGAAGCCGTTGACGGCAAATTTAGTTGCAGAGTAGACAACAGCCCAGGGAAAAGCGTGCACACCGGACAGCGAAGAAATGGCCACAATGTGGCCACGTTTCCTTTCTTTCATTTTTTCCAGGAGGATTTTGGTTGTCTGAAAAATAAATTAAATGGTTTGGTTATTTATTACTGCTCTTAAGAATATATTTATTGTTTGAATGTCTCAATAATGCAGCTATTCCTTGTGAAACTTATATTACGACCAAATCCAAAAATGGCTGCCACAATGCTCGTTTTAGTCCTCATCTCGCGTTTTCAAGCGCGTAAATGTCAATTATGGGGCGATCAGTAAATCTGTAAATCAGTTTTTCGTGCATGCTGCAACGGACCATATTTGATAGACTAGTATTCATTGTTGCCTCTCCATAGATATTATGGCACGTAACTTTGAGAAGATGGAGGAAGCTTACATCAGACTGAAGAGGGAAGCTAAGCGGATCGGACTAGTCATCAACACGTCGACACGTCGAAGACGAAGTACATGATAGAAAGAGGTTCAAGAGAAGGCAATGTGAGCCATCCACCGCAAGTCTGCATCGGTGGTGACGAAATCGAGGTGGTAGAAGAATTTGTGGACTTGGGCTCACTGGTGACTGCCAAAAATGATACTAGCAGAGAAATTCGGAGACGCATAGTGGCTGGAAATTGTACGTAATTTGGACTCCGCAAGACGATCGAATAGAGTTCTCCGCCGTACCAAACTGACAATCTACAAAACGCTCATTAGACCGGTACTCCTCTACGGACACGAGACCTGGACGATGCTCGTGGAGTTTTGGAGCACTTGGTGTTTTCGAAAGGAAAGTGCTGCGTAACATCTATGATGGGGTGCAGATTGCGGACGGTACGTGGAGGAGGTGAATGGACCACGAGTTGCATGAGCTGCTGGAAGAACCATCCATCGTTCACACCGCGAAAATCGGACGACTGCGGTAGGCCTGGCACGTAGACAGAATGTCGGACAGTAACCCGGTAAAATGGATCTCGACAACGATCCGACGGGCCCAAGAAAGCGAGGTGCGCAGCGGAAGTGGATCGATCAGCTGGAAGATGACTTTTGGACCCTCCGTAGACTGCGAGGTTGGCGACGTGTAGCCATGGACCGAGCCGAATGGAGAAGACTCTTATATACCGCACAGGCCACTTCGGCCTTAGTCTGAATAAATAACACGACTGGACGCGATACAAATTTTAACAATCTGATTTAGTAAATTTGTATCAATTAGTAGAAAGTCAATTAAATGTGCAACTTTTTCACGAAATCGTTGACACGATTTCCTCCTCAAACCTTGCCATCTGTTTTCAAACGTTTTCATTTCATAAATGTATTGAGAAGAACGATTGATACCAAAAGAAATTGATGGATGTTAGAAATAGTGAAATCGTATTGATTTTTTTTTGCAAAATTCTTTCAAATAAATAGCATGATATGAGCTCACCGCATAATCCGTTGAGCTGCGTAGAATATTTCGATTTCTTTGGTCTTCTTCATCGTTCAGCTTTTCTTCTCAGGATAACGAAGAACAGAAGCGTTCCAATGATGATGGGCAAAAATAACATCACGATAACACTTTTTCTGCAACCACCATGATTAATTAATTCGATTTGACATATATTCATACGTATGAATAACATGTCTTATTTTTAACACATCAGCTTTATTGTTCAAAGTTTCATTATTAACCAGCATGGTCCTCTTCTTCCATTGAAGGATCTTGAAAATCGAAAATACTCATCTAGTGATGTCAAATGGGCCCCATACACGCTCCGACATGTTGTACAACTTTGACTCCGCCCCCAGGAAATTTGGTTCGGTTGGAGTTAAGTTGGACCGTCTGTGAGCAAGTTGTACGACTGTTGGACAGTACAACTTGCCCACAGACGGTCTAACTTTACTCCGACCTAAGGGGCCCCATACACGCTCCGACATGTTGTACAACTTTGACTCCGCCCCTAGAGGGCCCCACACACGCTCCGACGAGTTGTACAACTTTGACTCCGCCCCCAGGAAATTAGGATCGGTCGGAGTGAAGTCGGAGTGTCTGTGGGCAAGTTGTACTGTCCAACAGTCGTATAACTTGCCCACAGACGATCCGACTTGCCTCCGACCGAACCAAATTTCCTGGGGGCGGAGTCGAAGTTGTACAACACGTCGGAGCGTGTGTGGGGCCCCTAACGAAATTTCCTGGAGGCGGAGCCAAAGTTGTACAACATGTCGGATCGTGTGTGGGGCCCCAAATTCATATGAACTCGCGATGCTTTGCTCTTCACGGAAGAAAAAAAGTACCCAGCGTTGAGTTTTTTTTAAACTTACTTTTGAGTTATTTTTTCTCTTCTCTTTCATCCACTCTTTCTTCTGTTGTCAAAAACAAAAGAGCGAAACAATCCAACGACGCCAGTTCAATACGGGAAGCCAATTTTGAGTTTTATTACCTGAGGTCGAAATTGAGTGAAATAAACCTCCATTTACCCAAATAAATTATTAAATTAACTACTTCGACCCAGTTTACTCAATTTTGGCTTCCCGTACGGATGTTCGAGGTTGGGTGAATTGAACTCACTATTGGGTAGTTTATTTCTTCCGTGTTCACATCACCAAAATCAAATGAAATATGTAACTTTATGATAAAATTCGCGAAAATTGAAAATTTCAGTTTGATAGAACGGAACGTTTTTTTCACCTTCACTCGCGAGCGCGACACTCTTTGATTTTCGCTCCTACCCTTGCTCATATCTCACACCATTATCCTACGGAGCAGAAAGGCATGGACTAAACAAAAAAAAACGTTAAAGAAAACAAAAAATAGTAGTTTGTGCAACTAGTTGCAAAAAGATGATTTTTTCAGCACGAGTTGTACGTTTATCCAACGAGGCTTGCCGAGTTGGATAAATACTACGAGTGCTGAAAAAATCGAGTTTTGCAACGAGTTGCACACGCTATTTTTTGCAATGACGAAAAAGCTTGGTCGGCAAAATATGGTCATGTAGCTACTGTTCTGATGTTAGTTTTTCATTATAGCACCCAAATAAGGGCTATAATGGATTTTAGTTGCATAATGGTCATTAAAGACCCATTTGGTTGGTATGGAAAAGTAGGCCGTTTTATCACTCAAAGACGTATACTGTAAACCAAGTATTATGATGAGGAATTGCAAAAAAAAAAACCCAGATTGATCCACCTAGCGGTGATGGTGCCTTTCAAGTTTCTTATGAGTGAGTAATTTCTACGCACTTTTGGTATGAAAAAAAGTATTTTAGCCATAACTTCTGAGCCCATAGTCCGATCCGGCCAATTTTTAATAGGAAAAAATGGGACATGATTCTGCGTCGAATGTTGCGAGTAAATCGGCCAAGAGTAAGTGCCTAAATAGAGAAAAAGATTTTTCTTGTAAAAACTGGCCATAACTTCGAAGCCCATAGTTCGACTGGGCCGGTTTTCGATACGAAACAATGGGACAAGATTCCGCGTCGAATGCAACTTGTTGCGAGCAAATCGGTTGAGGATAAATGCCTAAGAATTGAAATGGTATAAGATAAGTGCCTGAAAAATCAGTGAGATTATTTTGCGCACACACATACACACACAGACATCACTTTAATTCGTCGAGCTGAGTCGATCGGTATATAACACTAAGGCTCTACGGGCTTCCTATAAAAAGTTCGTTTTTGGAGCGAACATATAGCCTTTAAATAGGGGAAGGTGGGTAGACTTGATCCCCGGGGAGACTTGATCACCCCCTGTTTTATCGAGAACTAAAGTAGTTTTGTTCTAGCGTATTTTTTAGTATAGATTCTCTAGACAAATGACCTTTATGTGGTGAGTTATTTTTTGGGTTGACAACCTTATTTATTCTGCAGGGCGGTTTGTATGTTTCGACCTTCCTAAAGATTTTTTTATTTGCCTCGTAAAATTTTAATAACTTTTCATAACAATGACCAAATGCTTTCGTTTTTTCACAGCACAAAGCCATAAATGTGCTTAATGATTTGTACTGGAGGAAATGTCAACATTCCATCAAAGTTTTAGGATATTTGGATTTGAAGTTATTGCCTCAATATGGGGACATTTGATCCCCCATTAGTCACCCATACAAAAATTTGGCGAAAAAATTCAAAAAATATAAATCTGTTCTCTGGCTGCTGATTTTTTGTAGATTTGACAGATTTGATGAAGGGTTGGCAGGAAACATTATTTATTGGGTAGATGTCATAGAAAGAGGATCAAGTCTCCCCACATTTAAAAATTACATGTGCTGTCGAATTTAATAACAAAAATCGTTCATGTATATGCACAGCAATTCGAAAATTGCGCGTATTTTAAAGGAAAAATATTTAAACAATCTGAGGGCACCTTTCTAATTTTAACAAAGCAAGCTCTCGAAGAGGGATCAATTTCCCCGAATATTTTAAAAGTAGACTTTTGACAGCACTCTAAAAAATCGATTATGTATCAATAACAACAATATTTTAAGGACTGTCATACATCAGTAAGGTTAAATACTATATTTCATAGAGAGTCAGTGTGGAAATCGCAAATGTTTATTTATTTTTGGCTGTGATACATCGGAAATCAGAAAAGGGATCAAGTCTCCCCAGTCTCCCTATACTTTGTATACAAGAAAGGCTAAAAGAATTTTGGTCATAGCTTCTAAGCCCATAGTACGATCGGGTCAATTTTCAATAGGAAACAATGGGACAGGATTCTGCGTCGAATGCAACTTGTTGCGAGCAAATCGATTGAGAATAAGTGCCCACAAAGTGAGCTAGACTTTTTAATGTGCTTTTTTATGAAAAAAAAGTATTTTGGCCATAACTTCTAAGCCCATTGTCCGATCAGGTCAGTTTTCAATAGGAAACAATGGGACAGGATTCTGCGTCGAATGCAACTTGTTGCGAGCAAATCGGTTGAGAATAAGTGCCCAAAAAGTGAGCTAGACTTTTTAATGTGCTTTTATATGGACAATTTTTTTTGGCCATAACTTCTAAACCCATAGTCCGATCGGGTCAGTTTTCAAAAGGAAACAATGAGACAGGATTCTGCATCGAATGCAACTTGTTGCGAGCAAATCGGTAGAGAATAAGTACCCAAAAAGTGAGCTAGACTTTTTAATGTGCTTCTTTATAAAAAAAAATCTTTTGGCCATAACTTCTAAGCCCATAGTCCGATCGGGTCAGTTTTCAATAGGAATGCAACTTGTTGCGAGCAAATCGGTTGAGGATAAGTGCCCAAAAAGTGAGCTAGACTTTTTGCGCACACACACACACATACACACACATACACACACACATGCAGACATCACCCCAATTTGTCGAGCTGAGTCGATCGGTATATAACACTATGGGTTTCCGAACCTCCTATAAAAAGTTTGTTTTTGGAGCGAACATATAGCCTTTACGTATACTTTGTATATGAGAAAGGCAAAAAGTATTTTGGCCCTAACTTCTAAGCCTATAGTCCGATCAGGTCAGTTTTCAATAGGAAACAATAGGACAGGATTCTGCATCGAATGCAACTTGTTGCGAACACATTGGTTGAGAATAAGTGCCCAAAAAGTGAACTAGACTTTTTAATGTGCTTTTTTATGAAAAAAGGCAAAAAGTATTTTGGCCATAACTCCTACGCCCATAGTCCGATCAGGTCAGTTTTCAATAGGAAATAATGGGACAGGATTTTGCGTCGATTGCAACTTGTTGCGAGCAAAACGGTTGAGAATAAGTGCCCAAAAAGTGAGCTAGATTTTTTGATGTGCTTTTTTATGAAAAAAATCAGTTTGGCCATAACTTCTAAGCCCATAGTCCGATCAGGTCAGTTTTCAATTGGAAATAATGGGACAGGATTATGCGTCGATTGCAACTTGTTGCGAGCAAAACGGTTGAGAATAAGTGCCCAAAAAGTGAGCTAGACTTTTTGATGTGCTTTTTTATGAAAAAATGTATTTTGGTCATAACTTCTAAGCCCATAGTCCGATCGGGTCAGTTTTCAATAGGAAACAATGGGACAGTATTCTGCGTCGAGTGCAACTTGTTGCGAGCAAATCGGTTGAGAATAAGTTCCCAAAAAGTGAGCTAGACTTTTTAATGTGCTTTTATATGAAAAAAAGTATTTTGGCCATAACTTCTAAGCCCATAGTCTGATCGGGTCAATTTTCAATAGGAAACAATGGGACAGAATACTGCGTCGAATGCAACTTATTGCGAACACATTGGTTGAGAATAAGTGCCCAAAAAGTGAGCTAGACTTTTTAATGTGCTTTTTTATGAAAAAAAAAAAAGTATTTTGGCCATAACTTCTAAGCCCATAGTCCGATCAGGTCAGTTTTCAATAGGAAATAATGAGACAGGTTTTTGCGTCGATTGCAACTTGTTGCAAGCAAATCGGTGGAAAATAAGTGCCCAAAAAGTGAGCTAGACTTTTTGCGCACACACACACATACACACACACACATACACACACACATACACACACACATACACACACACAGACATCACTCCAATTCGTCGAGCTGAGTCGATCGGTATATAACACTATGGGTCTCCGGGCCTCCTATAAAAAGTTCGTTTTTGGAGCGAACATATAGCCTTTACGTATACTTTGTATACGAGAAAGGCAAAAAGATTTTGATGTCAGAAGTACAAAGAAAACTACTCCCAAAACACCACGAACTTCCTTGTAGGGTTGTTTACCTCGGGTCACAAGGGTATTCAGTAATTGATCTCTGGAGACGTTATTTTCCGAGTAGAACCAAACTACGTGATCGATGTCATCATAACTGACTCCGAACCTACATAAGTTGCTATCGACAAGATGTGCGTTTAGTGAACAATGATTGGGCATAATTCTCAACTTCACGCGAATGAAGCCTCGACTTATGTCCTCACCTCTGAACCACGCTCGCCCAGAAACTTTTGGAGCTATGGAAAATAGCGTACAATTCCTTTGCCAACTCTGAAGAGTACTCTGACGGACTAATGGGAAAAACTCGTTGCTCGAGAATTTTCTATCATAAACCTTACCTTCCTGTGCACCTAACTTTGCTAGCGAGTCCGTCTTCTCATTGCCATAGATTGAGCAGTAGGATGGGACCCATACAAAGGTAATTTTGAATGATATTTCGACCAAATCAGGCATCTTCTCTCTTATGTTTGTAAGAAAATAAGATGCGTGCTTAGCTGGTTTCATTGACCGGAGTGTCTCGACAGAACTAAGACTATTTCAGAAATTGAAATAATGGTCTACGGGCTGATTGGAAATTATCCCCAAAACGAAGTTAATTGCTGCCAGCATTTTTTTTATCTTTTGCAGTGCATAAACGATGCACATCACATCTTTTATCTGGCATCCTCATTAACTTCGCTTTGACCTAAATGCATATACAAAACTAACACAATTCTCGTTAACTTTTCAAAGTGACCGAAGTAACATGTTTTCATGAATTAATTTGAGTACTCCCAACATATGCTTTCATGTTGTTCTGTTGATTGCGCTATCCAAATTAATTCACGAAAAAAATGTGACTTAGGTCCTTTTGAAAAGTTAAGCGAGAATTATTTTACACCAGGACATAAACACTATTTTCAAAATTTAGTAATTATTTTCTGAGTTGTGTTGATGATAGCGTAAAGATTGAAAATGTAGTTAAAAGTAGTGCACTCAGGGCACGACGTATACGTTCTTGTGATAAACATTGATTGAGACATGAGACGTATTCCAATCTTTTCGGAAATAAATAAAAAGTTGAAAACAGACAACGTTCCAGTAGAAACGTAGAACAAAAAACGACAGAAATATTCCTCTTCAACATTGCTGAGCTTCTTGGGCCATCATCACCTTTCAAAATGGTTAACGTAGAAAAAAGGCAATATAACTTTTCAGTGTAAAAAAACTTACTTCTAGGGGGATCGATCGTCTGAACACGTACTTAAAAACCGATCCGGGTCATACTTGGGTGTGACTAATATAAAAATAGGAAAACCCATTACCATTTAATTTGTTTCTAAAACTGAATATGTGATACGAATGGAATTGGTACAGTTCTATATTTGTGCCGGTTAGTCCCTCAAACTTTAATAACTGAAACCCCAGATCGTAACCACCAACTCGAACTACATTCAATGATAGATAATGTGATAATATTCTGTGTCGAATATAACGTGTCGCATCGAAATCGGCTGAAATTACGTATTCTATCAACGATAAACACGTTTGCGTAACGCGACACCATTTGCAGGAGACTGTTTGTCGATCAGCGTAACGCGGCGGTGTTCATATCAATTCAGTTATTTTCATTATAATTTCCGTTTTTTCCTGCGATTTTAATTCACAGTCTCATTTCTGCTGGTGTGTACGAGAAATGCTTAGAATAAATCGATACTCCAAACCGTATACCAGAGCTGAAAACGCAATTGCATTTCAAAATGCGAAAAAGTGTAATTCAGCGATGGTGACGCGTTACGAAATGCAGCGCGCTATATTTATCATATTCAAAGCGAAAAATCACAAAATGAATATTCTATCAGAAAGGAAATTTAGTAAGGATAATTTTACACCTGTTTAATCATATGTCCCCGAGGCTAATTTTCGAATGCAGACCTAATTTCTCGCTGAAAGTCGGCTCCTCATGGTGTCGCGTTACGCTGGAATGTGTCATATAACACACATTGGAATCTGACCAGTAGATAATAACAGATTTATATCAGAACTTGTTATTCAGTTACAGCAATTTTTGTTATAACAAAGGTTGTTATAAAACATTTACCATTACGGAGACGAGCCAGCCTCGGGCTGAAAGTCTCCTTAATAAAGACATGAAAAAAACATGTACCATTAGTAGTTAAAATAACAAAAAAATCTAGTTTTAACAAAAATATTACTTAAAATTACTATGGAACAAAAAATATAACTTGATGTGATAAAAATATCTAGAATTTTTACAATTTATGTTTTGGGAAGAACAAAATTTAAACTAGTTGTGTTACAAATATTGCTATTCGTTTTAATTAGATCAAATATTGTTATAATTTTGTTATGACGATCATGATTTTTTTCTTTTCTTCATCTAAGACAGAGAATTTATAATAAAATTATTTCAGATATTGTTATGTGTAACACATATTGATATAATTTTGTTGTGACTAACTGGTCGGGAACTCAATAATTTCTAATTCATATTTGATTTTTAGACAACTTTTCCAAATACTAAAATCATTATACAGAATTAATAGAAAATCAATAAAAACAGGGCCGGAAAGGTATGGATTTCAAATCTGATAACAAATCTTCTGACTCTGACCGGTCTGAGCCGATTGGTATTTACTCTACCAGATGAATCGGTTGACTTCCATATTAATAATTTGGACTGCAAGGTAGATGTTTCGGGGTGTGTACAAAAATAAAATTTATATTTATACTTGGATGCACCACAAAAAAAAAACAATATTGAAGTTATGAATCCACTTAAAATCCGGTTAGCCGAGTTGCTCAGCTGCAGTTTTCTCCTGTTCTGGTCGTTAAACCAGAAGTCCCGCGTTTCGTGAACTTGATTTCGGAAGTAGCGCCAGCTCAGCCAAAGTTGGATTCAAAGGAAGGAAGGCACTTCTAGTCGAACGGTGTATCGCATATTTCAATCTGCAGATTTCAATATTGCAGATAAAAAGACAAAAAATAAGTCGAAAACGTGCCCAGGGATGATACTTTTATGCCCACACGATGATACTTTTATGCCCAGTCGATAATTTGATATAAATGATATTTAATTTATATGGTGCGTAAGAAAACGACAGATCTCTCTCCCCCCCATAAGTGCTTACGTAATATGTCTACGGCCTCTTAGGATAAAAACAGAGATTTAGAATAAACTGCATTCGCCAACAGGTGGTCCTGCGTGGCCGCCAGATGACAAGTGTCGAACACGAATAAAACCAATGCGAACGCCGCCGGTTCCTGATCAATGTTGAAAAGTGATCATTTAGGATTTTTGTTTTCAGATTGATGTATGTATGTTTGTCTGTGATCAAATTATCGTTGAAGTTCAGATGCTGCAATGCAATAAAAAGTTGCGACGCAGTCTGAATTGGAACAAGTTTTTATCTGTCCCCTCTACACATAATACCATGTGCGTTCAAGGCCACTTCCTCGGATATTATAGAATAAGTGCGGTGAAGACTGCGATACGATCGGGAGTCCTAATCGCGATATCGCACTTCATAAAGTGCTAAGTCTGACCGCAGCTCTTCCCCTCGTGCATTACATAATCTAATAGCCCAGTTCAGACAGGTCCAGTATATAACCGTAATGAACAAAAATTGTTAGAACGAATTTTTGTGGTGTTTCGTAAAGATCCTTATACTGACAGTTAACATATGGAACGTTATTTTTGCCTTTCTCGTATACAAAGTATACGTAAAGGCTATATGTTCGCTCCAAAAACGAACTTTTTATAGGAGGCCCGGAGACCCATAGTGTTATATACCGATCGACTCAGCTCGACGAATTGGAGTGATGTCTGTGTGTGTGTGTGTGTGTGTGTGTGTGTGTGTGTGTGTATGTGTGTGTGTGCGCAAAAAGTCTAGCTCACTTTTTGGGCACTTATCCTCAACCGATTTGCTCGCAATAAGTTGCATTCGACGCAGAATCCTGTCCCATTGTTTCCTATTGAAAACTGACCCGATCGGACTATGGGCTTAGAAGTTATGGCCAAAATACTTTTTTTCATAAAAAAGCACATTAAAAAGTCTAGCTCACTTTTTGGGCACTTATTCTCAACCAATGTGTTCGCAATGAGTTGCATTCGACGCAGTATTCTGTCCCATTATTTCCTATTGAAAATTGACTATGGGCTTAGAAGTTATGGCCAAAATACTTTTTGCCTTTCTCGTATACTAAGTATACGTAAAAGGGTATATGTTCGCTCCAAAACGAAATTTTATAGGAGGCCCGGAGACCCATAGTGTTATATACCGATCGACTCAGCTCGGCGAATTGGAGTGATGTCTGTGTGTGTGTGTATGTGTGTATGTGTGTGTGTATGTGTGTGAGTGTGCAAAAGTCTAGCTCACTTTTTGGGCACTTATCCTCGACCGATTTGCTCGCAACAAGTTGCATTCGACGCAGAATCCTGATGACCTGATCGGACTATGGGCTTAGAAGTTATGGCCAAAATACTTTTTTTCATAAAAAAGCACATTAAAAAGTCTAGCTCACTTTTTGGGCACTTATTTTCCACCGATTTGCTTGCAACAAGTTGCAATCGACGCAAAATCCTGTCTCATTATTTCCTATTGAAAACTGACCTGATCGGACAATGGGCTTAGAAGTTATGGCCAAAATACTTTTTTTCATAAAAAAGTACATTAAAAAGTCTAGCTCACTTTTTGGGCACTTATTCTCAACCGATTTGCTCGCAACAAGTTGCATTCGACGCAGAATTCTGTCCCATTGTCTCCTATTGAAAATTGACCCGATCGGATTATGGAATTAGAAGTTATGGCCAAAATACTTTTTTCATAAAAAAGCACATTAAAAAGTCTAGCTCACTTTTTGGGCACTTATTCTCAACCGATTTGCTCGCAACAAGTTGCAATCGACGCAAAATCCTGTCTCATTATTTCCTATTGAAAACTGACCTGAGCGGACTATGGGCTTAGAAGTTATGACCAAAATACATTTTTTCATAAAAAAGCACATCAAAAAGTCTAGTTCACTTTTTGGGCACTTATTCTCAACCGATTTGCTCGCAACAAGTTGCAATCGACGCAAAATCCTGTCCCATTATTTCCTATTGAAAACTGACCTGATCGGACTATGGGCTTAGAAGTTATGGCCAAAATACTTTTTTTCATAAAAAAGCACATTAAAAAGTCTAGCTCACTTTTTGGGCACTTATTTTCAACCGATTTGCTCGCAACAAGTTGCAATCGACGCAAAATCCTGTCCCATTATTTCCTATTGAAAACTGACCTAATCGGACTTTGGGCTTAGGAGTTAGGGCCAAAATACTTTTTTTTCATAAAAAAGCACATTAAAAAGTCTAGCTCACTTTTTGGGCACTTATTCTCAACCAATGTGTTCGCAATAAGTTGCATTCGACGCAGTATTCTGTCCCATTGTTTCCTATTGAAAATTGACCCGATCAGACTATGGGCTTAGAAGTTATGGCCAAAATACTTTTTTTCATATAAAAGCACGTAAGTCTAGCTCACTTTTTGGGAACTTATTCTCAACCGATTTGCTCGCAACAAGTTGCACTCGACGCAGAATACTGTCCCATTGTTTCCTATTGAAAACTGACCCGATCGGACTATGGGCTTAGAAGTTATGACCAAAATACATTTTTTCATAAAAAAGCACATCAAAAAGTCTAGCTCACTTTTTGGGCACTTATTCTCAACCGTTTTGCTCGCAACAAGTTGCAGTCCCATTATTTCCAATTGAAAACTGACCTGATCGGACTATTGGCTAAGAAGTTATGGCCAAACTGATTTTTTTCATAAAAAAGCACATCAAAAAATCTAGCTCACTTTTTGGGCACTTATCCTCAACCGTTTTGCTCGCAACAAGTTGCAATCGATGCAAAATCCTGTCCCATTATTTCCAATTGAAAACTGACCTGATCGGACTATGGGCTTAGAAGTTATAGCCAAAATACTTTTTTTCATAAAAAGCACATTAAAAGTCTAGCTCACTTTTTGGGCACTTATTCTCAACCAATGTGTTCGCAACAGGTTGCATTCGACGCAGAATTCTGTCCCATTGTTTCCGGATCGGACTATGGGCTTAGAAGTTATGGCCAAAATACTTTTTGCCTTTCTCGTATACAAAGTATACGTAAAGACTATGTTCGCTCCAAAAACGAACTTTTGATTGGAGGCCCGGAGACCCATAGTGTTATATACCAATCGAATCAGCTCGACGAATTGGAGTGATGTCTGTGTGTGTGT
Source organism: Armigeres subalbatus (assembly GCF_024139115.2). Lineage (NCBI taxonomy): Eukaryota > Metazoa > Arthropoda > Insecta > Diptera > Culicidae > Armigeres > Armigeres subalbatus. The sequence goes on along the minus strand of NC_085140.1, from coordinate 290,483,812 downwards.
GTATGTGTGTGTGTGTGTGTGTGTGCGCAAAAGTCTAGCTCACTTTTTGGGCACTTATTCTCAACCGATTTGCTCGCAACAAATTTGATTTCGACGCAGAATCCTGTCCCACTGTTTCCTATTGAAAACTGATCCGATCGGACTATGGGCTTAGAAGTTATGGCCAAAAGATTTTTTTTCATAAAAAAGCACATTAAAAAGTCTAGCTCACTTTTTGGGTACTTATTCTCAACCGATTTGCTCGCAACAAGTTGCATTCGATGCAGAATCCTGTCTCATTGTTTCCTATTGACAATTGACCCGATCGGACTATGGGCTTAGAAGTTATGGATAAAAAAAAACTCATATAAAAGCACATTAAAAAGTCTAGCTCACTTTTTGGGCACTTATTCTCAACCGATTTGCTCGCAACAAGTTGCATTCGACGCAGAATCCTGTCCCATTGTTTCCTATTGAAAATTGACCCGATCGGACTATGGGCTTAGAAGTTATGGCCAAAATACTTTTTTTTTCATAAAAGCACATTAAAAAGTCTAGCTCACTTTTTGGGCACTTATTCTTAACCGATTTCCTCGCAACAAGTTGCATTCGACACAAAATCCTGTCCCATTGTTTCCTATTGAAAATTGACCCGATCGTACTATGAGCTTAGAAGCTATGACCAAAATTCTTTTAGCCTTTCTTGTATACAAAGTATAGGGGAGACTGGGTAGACTTGATCCCCTTTTCTGATTTCCGATGTATCACAGCCAAAAATAAATAAACATTCGCGATTTCCACACTGACTCTCTATGAAATATAGTATTTAACCTTACTGATGTATGACAGTCCTTAAAATATTGTTGTTATTGATACATAATCGATTTTTTAGAGTGCTGTCAAAAGTCTACTTTTAAAATATTCGGGGGAAATTGATCCCTCTTCAAGAGCTTGCTTTGTTAAAATTAGAAAGGTGCCCTCAGATTTTTTAAATATTTTTCCTTCAAAACACGCGCAATTTTCGAATTGCTGTGCGTATACATGAACGATTTTTGTTATTGAATTCGACAGCACATGTTATTTTTAAATGTGGGGAGACTTGATCCTCTTTCTATGACAACTACCCAATAAATAATGTTTCCTGCCAACCCTTCATCAAATCTGCCAAATCTACAAAAAATCAGCAGCCAGAGAACAGATTTATATTTTTTTGAATTTTTGTATGGGTGATTAATGGGGGATCAAATGTCCCCATATTGAGGCAATAACTTCAAATCCAAATATTCTAAAACTTTGATGGAATGTTGACATTTCCTCCAGTATAAATTATTAAGCACATTTATGGCTTTGTGCTGTGAAAAAACGAAAGCATTTGGTCATTGTTATGAAAAGTTATTCAAATTTTACGAGGCAAATAAAAAAATCTTTAGGAAGGTCGAAACATACAAACCGCCCTGCAGAATAAATAAGGTTGTCAATCCAAAAAATAGCTCACCACATAAAGGTCATTTGTCTAGAGGATCTATACTAAAAAATACGCTAGAACAAAACTACTTTAGTTCTCGATAAAACAGGGGGTGATCAAGTCTCCCTGGGGATCAAGTCTACCCACCTTCCCCTACTTAAAGGCTATATGTTCGCTTCCAAAAACGAACTTTTCATAGGAAGCCCGTAGAGCCTTAGTGTTATATACCGATCGACTCAGCTCGACGAATTAAAGTGATGTCTGTGTGTGTATGTGTGTGCGCAAAATAATCTCACTGATTTTTCAGGCACTTATCTTATACCATTTCAATTCTTAGGCATTTATCCTCAACCGATTTGCTCGCAACAAGTTGCATTCGACGCGGAATCTTGTCCCATTGTTTCGTATCGAAAACCGACCCAGTCGAACTATGGGCTTCGGAGTTATGGCTAGTATTTACAAGAAAAATATTTTTCTCTATTTAGGCACTTACTCTTGGCCGATTTACTCGCAACATTCGACGCAGAATCATGTCCCATTTTTTCCTATTAAAAATTGGTCGGATTGGACTATGAGCTCAGAAATTATGGCCAAAATACCTTTTTTTTCATACCAAAAGTGAGTAGAAATTACTCACTCACAAGAAACGAGAAAGGCACCATCACCGCTAGGTGGATCAATCTGGGTTTTTGCATAAAGGAAAAAACAGAATACCTACTTGTACGCGCGCGATGTCTATTGCGAACACGACTCATAAAAAAGCGTGATATTTATAATGGAAATGTTACACTATGAAACACTCTAGATTAGAGTGGCTTGATTTATGGATCTTATTTTTCTAGGCTCTTCTAGGAAGGCATGGAGTTTCAAGCGCCTATAATAATTTGATATTAAAAACTTGATACATTGACTTACTTCTCGGTACAATTTCACTAAGTCTAAAGAATTATGCTCATTTTGCTCAAAATTGTTCACCTGAAACCATCCCGGGTTAAGGATGTTCAATCTTCCTCTCGGTCTCTATATCAATCAAAATATGAACTGTCGACTCACGATAGCCCTTCTCTGAAGCTTTCGTTCATCATTAAAGTGGATGTTGAATATTCAGTTTTGATGGTTCCTCTCGAAGCTCATGACTAGCGCGTGGTACTAAGCAAATGGAAGATAATTGATCCAAATATATGCGATTGATCATGAGTATGGCGTCATCCATAAATAAAGCTGCTAGGGAATTAAATATAAAAATTATCGGCTCTGTTCGACAAGAGCTTGAAGTACATTGCAACCACTTTTGAGTTTTTGCCTTTCCATCAACCACTTAAATCTGCTTCGAGTCGTTGTTCATTCAATCGTTGGGTGCTCATTGAGAAAATCAAATTAAAAATAGCTTGAAGATACTTGACAGCTTTTTGTTGACAGAAAACTCGAGCAAGTCAGACTAAGTTAATTCGAGTTGCCGCCAAGAATCTTTCACAAATGCCCAATTCGTGTACATACAGACTTCGGTAGATTATAATTGCAAAAAATCTAACAAACGTTGTTCGAATAGATTTTGTAATAAAACAAAACTCGATAGACAAATATTTAAAATTAAAATATAATAAATTAACATTTATTTCTTTCTATTGGTCAATGAAGAACGGGCTGACATTTAGGCATTGCAAAAAAAGATTGTTTTCGACCAATTCATTCGTTTTTCAACAGTTGAGATCCAAGAGCATGAAACTGTCATATCGCTCAGTTCTATTTTCAGCAGATTTGAACCTCGAATGCGCCACAATGCGCGAGGTTGTGAGAAAATAATCCAGCACGAATTATCACTTCTCTATCAAACTGAGATTCAAATGTGAAACGCTAACGCAGTACTTTAGATGGCACGAAAGCTTAATCACTTACCCAAATATATCCTTTCACATTCACATCAATTGATTGATTGATATCTTCAACAGTGCTGTTCTGCAGAAACTTAAAATGAATCAAACCCGCATTGTTGATTAGGATGTCTATTGGTGCGACTTCCCTGTAAATAGTATCCATCAGTTTTTGGACATCATCATATGAGGACACATCCACTTTATACGCATAGGCAGAAACATTTTTTCGCCGCACCTCTTGGCACGTTTGCTCTGCAGATTTCAAATTCACGTCCACTATGACAATGTTGCACCCTTGGTTTGCAAACCTGAGGGCCAACTCTCTTCCAAGACCTCCAGCACCACCGGTGATCTATGTAAACGAAACCAATTTAATTAGCTCCTCTCTGCTCATTCGTTGGAAATTCGGTCCAATCTGTTACCATCACTAGCTGGCCAGTCACATTTTTGGGCTGTTTTGGCCACACCAAACGAAAAAAGCTTTGAAACAAAATCGGTTGACCCATCGCCGTCACTTTGATTATATCGACCACTAAGAGCACAACTTCCACGACCAGGGCAACAAGTGACCACACTTTTTTGAGCACCGGTGAGCGCGGTTTAACAGAATTAGTCATGGTTTTTGCTTAGGCTAGGCCCGGCTAGCTGTTGCTTATTTGAACTCTTCAATGCGACTGACTATTCGCTCGTTCGCGGTATCATGTTAGCCCTCGGCCGTTGCAAAAAAAACAAAAACAAAAGCAACACCTTAGCGGTTTCGTTTTGGGAAGCCTAGCATAACTATCTGGCAGACTTTAAGATAACTGAGATTATGTTGAAATTAATTTGGATTTATATGCATTTACCGTGAATCTGGGACAAAATGCGAAAGATTAATCAAAATGCCTCGCTTTACGGTACTTTGAAATAAGTTGCACCATAAATCAACTCATCATTTTTTTTTTAGCTAGCTCGCTTCCTTATAATCGGTCTATGTATGTTGGTACAATCATATTTAACAAGCCGAATTACAGATCCATGAACAAAAATTCGGTGCAATGAAAGGCGGATAGAGATGGTTAGATACCCAGAACGAATTGAGGAAGTTGGAAGCAAGAGAATGTGGGCTTCAAAGATTTTAAGAATACATCCTGATTTTAAATTCGTTTATTTTCTAAAATTGTATGGAAGTTTTCTTATTGAAACAAATATTGTTGTGAGGCTCTAACACCAAACCAAATACATAACTCAATTTATACCAAAAGATAACTTAAACCCCGTGCAAGAAGAACTAAAAATAACGAATAATTAATATTTTCATATTAGACGACCCTTTTCTTATTTAGATATGGTTTGTCCATGTTTGTATTTTTTTTGCAGCCTCACATTGGAAGCCGATGGACGTGACACTTTATACCCAGGAAACCGAGAAAGCATCGTGTGAGATATGAAGTCTCCACACAATCGGAATCAATCACACCATGCTTAGGCCGCCTGATACTTGGAAAATCACTCAGTCGATTAGCGACCACTTGTTGATTTGAATATAATCGCTAGGCACGCTATGTGAGATAATAAATATGGGCTTGATCGGGTGGATATTTAGTGCCAGTGTACAGAATGGTTGTAGGTAATACCGTCGATTCTCGTCGGGATTCCCATTCTGTGGATCTAAACATCAATGTTTGTTGATATTTTTACCTCTCGTTAATATTTGTCAACCTTTATTTGCATCCACTTGTGAAACTGGGATGTGCCTAGCTGAAGCATTTGTAATCGAATAGATGGCTCTAATTAAATAAAGGTGGCTAAATACCCTAATGAAAGACAGGCTTATGCAAAATTGAACCTTTGCCTTGCATTTGCTCTGCTCTAAGACAAAAAGTATACGATCTCTTAAAAATACGAAACAGTTGGAAGTTTGTTTTTATTCAGAAGTCATAAATATGTATTTATGGCTTATTATTAAAAATAGAAAAAAAACTAATCTGTTTTGAGTTAAATAATTTTATAAAATAAAAATAAATTATTTAATTAGCATTTCTTTTTTCAAAGAGAATAAAAAGAGTTGGGACATATTTCAAGATAGATATGTTAACATTCAAAATTATCATACTACAGTCGCTTTTCAAACGATAAAAATGTTCTCCACATTTTCTATCAAAACAGCAACCTATCAATCATAAGAATAATTAAATAGTTTTCCTGTTCAAAAACTTGTGATTTTTTTTTTATTTTTTTAAATATTATCAATTTTGTTATCTTCTTCTTCTTATTGGCATTACATCCCACACTGGGATAGAGCCGCCTCGCAGCTTAGTGTTCATTAAGCACTTCCATAGTTATTAACTGCGATGTTTCTTAGCCAAGTTAGCATTTTTGTATTCGTATATTATGAGGCTAACACGATGATACTTTAATGCCCAGGGAAATCGAGAATATTTCCAATACGAAAATTGCCTAGACCGGCACCGGGAATCGAACCCAGCCACCCTCAGCATGGTCTTGCTTTGTAGACGCGCGTCTTACCGCACGGCTAAGGAGGGCCCTAAGGTATCTTCTAGGTACGCCTAAAGTAAAGACAAACTGTAGAATGAATCTGTCTTAGTTTTCAGCAATAGAACAGGTTGGTTTTTGTTTCGGATTCAAGATGAATGAGAAAGATGTCTTTTTTATGACGGTAACCTATAGATGGAATACCGCCATTGGGTGACAATGCGTCTGGGGGGTGAGAATGGGTCATCGCTCTCACCGGCAGCCTGGAGGTCGTAGAGCAAAATCGTTCAAAAAGGTCTCTTATATTTTAGTCTTCTTGCCCTCAGATACATTCAATACATTCTACAAGCATTCAAACATTCTAGTAGTTTAAACAGTAACCCATTCTCACCCCATTTAACCAATTGTCACCCCCGACGAAGGTAATTAAAAATAATCAATAAGCATGCCTCAACGATTATGAATTGAGAAAATGTCTAATACTTTGAAATTCATGTGGGAACATTCTTTCTGTACCATGTACATAAATTTGATTTTGTTTTAGCCATCTATGTTCTCGAAGCAGAAGATAAATGCATCGGTTTAAACGGTTCTCATTTGCTTATTTGGCGTTTCTGTCTGCAAAAAATAAATAGAAGTGGCCTTGCTTCTCATTATTGCTGTGCAGTGAAGTACCATAACAGTTACCCTATTTAATCTATTCTTGAAGTGATCGGGTGAAGTGTGTAGTTCAATTATAGCAACAACGCTCGCATTACAAATGGAATAATTGCACACTTTCATTTGCCACAAACAGCGTATAAGGGAGACTTGCTGAAAATGAACCGGTTGACAATAATCATTCCATTCTATACTGTTTGACTCATATTCCGAACACTTAAGAACATTTTTCACATCAAAGGCCTATATGCACATGAATAATTATGTTGTAATAGATCAAAGACGTGAACGACTTAATTAAAACTCCGGACCCAGCCCCCCACCCCCCCCCCCTTAAATGCACTGAAATGCCCCGAAAATGTCGGATTCAATATTCGCACTGCGGTAAGTGCGTACGTTCCTGATGACGGTGAAGAATTTACCGTCGATTAGAACATGTTCGATTTGGTTTTCCGTTACTTGATTAGGTGAATTCCATGTGGCCTTGTGGATATTCTAGCGGGGGAAGAAAGTGCTTCGGATTACCATTCCGCGGGAGGCTGCAAAATTTATGCACCGTTGGCCGTTGTCGTTCGATAGGTTTCGACAGATACCACTTCGGAATATTTGTATATAGGAATTATATCAGAACCCAAAATCATGGTGTGGCATGCTCCAGAAATGACCAAAAATAAGTTTCCTCGACCCTTTGGAAACCGGCCCCAAAATGGCCAGTTCAATATTTTCGCTCAATATTGTCAATATGAGTATCAAACTCCAGCATTTTGCAAGACAAGTCAAAATATGGCATCCGGATATGGTTCTGACGACATTAGCCACCGTGGATTCAGTTCCAAGGCCCTTGAGGAAGCCTCCGGAAGCATCGAAATCGACCATTTTCGAAATGTCACAAACTATGGCAACATGGGTATCAAACTTCAGTATTTTGCAAGACAAGTGGGATTATGACATTCGGATGTGATTATGGGGACATTGGCCACCCTGGGATCAGTTCCGAGGCTCTTATAAGTGCTTCAGGAAATTTCAAAATCGGCCATTTTCAAAACAACACTACTATGGCAATATGGGTATCAAACTTCAGCATTTTGCAAGACAATGTCATCCGGATATGATTCTGGGGATATTGGCCAACATGAAGGCAGTTCCGAGGCCATTGGGGGAGCTTCCGGAGGCAATTAATTTTTTGTGGATTCTAATTCTAGAACAGAGAATTTCCAAATATGAGTCAGCCTAGGGCAGCAAATCTCTTTAAAAGACAATCAATCAATTAATTCAAGAAATTCCTGTATAATATTCTATTAAATATGAAGAAAAAGCAGAAGCACAATTCCTCCTTGAAGTGACTCAAATAATCGTCTAAAAAGAAACTCTAGAATGCCATGGAATTGCTTCAGAATTTTATTGATAATGTTCTTTGATCTTCTAAGACGTACATTTTTGTTTTCACTATTCAAAAACACTTTCTGAAATCGTGCAAAAAGTGCGTTAAAATTCGGAATTTTTAGAATTTTGTTTTTCAAGATATTCATGCCGATTATTCACCATTAAAGATTGAAAACTTTTATCCAATACATATAGCAATATTAGAATTTTCAAAGTTATGGAACTTATTCTTTATTTTCTTTGTAAACATTTAGAGAAATATTCCGGATTAAAAAATCTCAAATTACCTAATTAGTATACAAGTTGGGGTTTGCCAAGACTAGGACTAAGTATGCAGACTTACCTTAATCTCATCCCAAGGGGGGCCTAGCCTACAGATTCTACTGATATGGCGGCCTCTTGCCGCCGGATGGTGAACCCTGGCCTAGTACCGATGCAATGGTTCAGCTTTGGGAGGGATTTGCGCACACTGCACTCGCGGAAGGTCGGGGAATCCCGATTTGGGAAACGTTTTTGGAACTTCGGCTTTGGCCACACTTGCCGACACTGTTACAGCGGCGGGTTCGATGCCCGTGGCTATCGCTAATCACGGATTCCACCGTTCGTCCATTCACTGTTATAGACCATTCACTCCGGTCAATGTAGTGAGGTTTCCAACAGGCTTTCACTTGTGCACACGCGGAACACTTCGAACTTTGGGCTTCACGGCGTGTGTGAGGCAAGATTATATAAGAATAATTCTAGCTCCTATACATTTAAGCTTTAATTTTATAATATTTATGGAACATTGAAAATGTAACAAATGTTAATTAAAATTTTCTCAATTACCAATTTTTTTCAGAACTCCTGATTTTTTTTAAACAAAATTATTCAAGAATTGTTCGGAAGCTTTCCAAGTTCACCCACAGTCTTCTCATGAATCCTTCTAATTCCTCTTAGATTAATCGATGTTCATGAAAACATCAAAGTTAAATAATACAATTTCTCAGAAAATGAAAAACAAAGAATAATATAAAGTTTATTTAAATATTCTTTTAGATATTATTTTTTGCGGCCTTTCTTAAAACATTTACATGTAATACAGCGAAATTTTAATTGCTAATACCTTCTGCAAAAAAATAAAAGTTATTATTATTATTATAATCTTTATTAAAGAGGTTTTTAGCCCAAGGCTAGTTCACCTCCGAAAAATAAAAGTAATTATATTTTAATCAAATTTTTATTTTCATCAGTTTGCTAGGGAATCAGAACTGTTATAGTATAACCATGTTTTAATGTACGTGTTGTTTAGTACCAAGCACAACTTAACATATGGTCAGTCATATGACATGACTCGTACCCATCCCGGGATCATGTGGATTATGAAACCAATTACCTGGATGAGCAGACCAAATCTCTCTGATTTTATTCTTCTTCATTCACCACCGCTGCACTCGCTGCCTCAGACATCATCGGCCTCTAGCCGTGAACTCCGAGCGATGCGATAGGCGATTGCATCCATCACAACCGACCCCACTGCATCCGACCATCATCAAGCACAGTATGACAAAAAAAATGCGCCCACTTCTTTCATGCATATTCGCAGACCCACCACCCACCGACAGTTCTACCGATGGTGACTGCATGCTGTCGCTGTGTATCAGGTATCAGAACGTCGGCTCAGGAGGCACGTTCCCCTCAATTTGGGAGATTTGTGCCATCGCCTTCACTGGCCTTTCTCATCATTTACCTGACGGAAAAGGAAGTGAAAAGGGGAATGGAAGAGGAAGTGATGTTGGAAGGAGAATGGAACAGGTTTCTGGAGAAGGAGGATACATTCAATAATACATACATACGTTGCATTTTGTAAAACTCAATGATACGCGAAGCATAAAATATACTGGATAAGTCACACAATGCAAATGCATATGATATACCATTTATAGGAAAGCCAATTATGTAGACTCACACGCATTAAGCTAGGGACAATGGACGAACGTCAAAGACGAAACACAGAGTGCACTGTGAAAAACGCATAATGCGAATCCATATAGGTGACAAACACAATGTACATTGTAAAAAACGCATAGTGCGAATCCATTCGTTCATTTATTTAGTTTACATCTAAACAGATAACACTGAATCAACAATTTGACGCCACAATACACGGTTCGATGCCGCATCTCTCCATCCTCGGATACGCCCCACGCTCGCCAAGTCGTTTTGCACCTGGTCTGCCCATCTCGCTCGCTGCGCTCCACGCCGTCTCGTACCTGCCGGATCGGAAGCGAACACCATCTTTGCAGGGTTGCTGTCTGGCATTCTTGCAACATGTCCTGCCCATCGTACCCCATGGGCGTAGCCAGGATTTCGAGCCGGGGGGGGCCCGATTTTTTCGTCTTCTATATCGTAGTAGTTTTATACACCCACATGAAACCAAATCGAAACAATAATGATTAAAACAATAATGGATTTAAAAATGCGTGATTTATTGCTCATCAGATATTTTTGAATAAAGTGAGAAAGTTATTAACGAGCTTAGTATTCAGAAAGAATATAAAATCGGCTGTAACAATTATTATAAAAATCCTGCATTCTTCCATAAGTTTAAGAAAACTAGAACCATACATCTGAATTTCAAAACATTCTATCCGAAATTATATCTGGGATTCTTTAGGAATGCCTCCACCAACTTCTTCGGCAGTGTCTTCAGGAATTCCACCTTAAATTTTGCCGGGAATCGCTCCGAAAATTCCACCATTATTTACTCCAAAAAAATCTTCACGAACTTCTTTATAAGTTCTGCAAAATTCCCTGCAATAATTCAAATAATTTCGTGCTGTTTCCCATAATTTTTAAGAATAAGAATATTCCGTGGAAATTCCGCAGAATTGCCAGTAAATATTCCTGAGAATTTCACGAAAATCTTCGAATTTCTTGTGTAAATTCCATCAAATTTTCCGTGAATTGTTTCGAATAATTTCTTGTGAAATTTTCGAAGAATTTCTCCAGGAATTCCACCGGAAATTTATACAGAAATTATACCGAAAAAATTATACCGAAAATGAAATCAACAATGGAATTTTCGGAGGAATTCCTAGATTAATTCGCAATGAAATCCTGAAAGAATTCCGCTGAAAACTTCAAGATTTCCACTGGTAGATCCTCCAGGAGTTTCTCCGAAAACTCCTCCTGGAATTCTTCCAGGAGTTCCAGCGGCCTTTCCACCAAGAATTTCTCTAGGATTTCCTTCGAGAATTATTCCGGTAGTTCTATCGGCAGTTCCTCTGAAAATTCATCTGGGAATTTCGGCAAAATTGGAATTTATTTAGGCTTCTTCAGGAATTTATATAGATTTTCCACCAGAAGCTTCTCCGAGATTTTTTTCCGGGAGTTTCTTCAGAAATTCTTCCAGAAAATTCCTTCGAGAGTTTCTCGGGGAATTCCACCAGCAATTCATCCGGGAGTTTCTCCGGGAATTCCACCAGAAGCTATTCCAGGAAATTATTCAGGCTTTTTTCAGGAAATCATTTAGGCTTTCTTCAGAAATTAAGCTGGAAATTCTTCCCGAAGTTCTTCCGATAGTTTCTCTAGGAGCTTATCCGGGAGGTCCTCTAGGAATTCTTCTAGGAGTTCCTCCTGAGATTCCTCCGGGAGTTCTTACGGGAGCTCCTCCGGCAGTTCCTTCGGGAATTCCTCCGGGAGATCCACCAGCAGTTTCTACTAGAATCCCTCCGGGAGTTACACCGGCAGTTTTTCCGGGTGTTTCTCTGAAAAGGAACTCCCGGAGGAGCTCCCAGAGTAATTTCCGGAGTAACTCCCGGAGGATTTTCTATAGGAATTTCCTGATAAATTATCAGAGGAATTCTCGGAGGAACTGCCGGTGGAACTTCTGGAGGAATTTATTGAAAAACTACAGGAAGAATTTCCGGAGGAAATCCTGGAGGAACTCTCGTAAGAATTCTAGGATGAACTCCCAATGGAACTTTCGTAAGAATTCCAGGAGGAACTCCTGGAAGAATTCTTAAAAGAACCTCCCGGAGGAATTCCCGTAAGAACTCCCAGAGAAATTCTCCGAGGAACTTCTGGAGGAATTTGTAGATAATTGCCTTAAGAAATGTTCAATGAATTCCTGGAAGAAAGCCTGATTGAATTCCCGAAGGAACTACTGGTAGAACTTCAGAGGAACATCCGGTGGAATACCCTAGAGGAAGAGAAAAAATATTTCTGAAGGAACTTCCGAAATCCCATTGCCCGTGAAATTCCTGCCAAATATCGTCCAGGAATTCCCTGTAAAGTTCCTGGAGGTATTACCGGAGAATTTCTTGGAAAAACTCCCGGAGGAACTTCCACAAACACTTCCGGAGGAATTCCCACATGGAAGTCCTGAAATAATTCTTAGAGAAGTTCCCAAAGGAATTTCCGAAAAAATATCTGAAGGAATTCCCAGAAAAATACCAGGAGAAATCAATGCAGAAATTCCCAGATGAAATCCTGAAAGTATTCCCAGATGAATTGCTGAAGAAAATCTCTGCGGATTGTTCCGAAGAAATTTCTGGAAGAACTCTTGGCAGATATCCGAGTGAAGTCCGGAAGGAGTTCTAGTACACTTCCGCGGAAAATCTCCCGGAGAATTTCCTGAAGGAATTCCTAAAGAAGTACCAGAAGAAACTTCCGAAAAAATACCGGTAAGAATTTCTGGGGAAATACTTGGACGAATTCCAGGAGAAATTCATGAAGATATTTCTAGAGGATTTCTTGAAGGATATTCTGAAGTAATTGCGAAAAGAATTCCAGATTGGAATGCTAGATGATTTCGCTATTGAATGTTTGGAGGTATTCCCGTAAAATTTCCAGGAAGTAATCCCGGAGGAATTAAAGGAAGAGTTCCGAGAGGAATGCCCGGAGAAGTTCCTAGAAGAAATTCCGAAGGAATTCGTTCGAAGGATTTTCGAACGATTTTCAGAGGAATTACTTTCCGGATAACTTTCCGGAGGAATTCAGAAGTTCCCAGGGGAGCTTCTAGACCAGAGGTTCCCAAACTTTTGGATATGCGACCCACCTAGCAGAATTCCATATTGCTTGCGACCCACCAGCACCAAATCCATTGATTTTGTGAAATTGGATAAAAATGAGTTTGAGTTAGAGATTAGACAAATTATAATAAATTGCTTTATATCCCATCATTGTATTTGTCAAAAATCCGCCAATTTTTTGGATTGGATGTAGATTGGATTTGGATAGAATTTGAATTGGATTTCGATTTGATGATGATTGGATTTGAATTTGATTTGGATTGGATTTGAATTAGATTTGGATTGGATTTTAAATAGATTTGGATTTGATTTAGATCGGATTCGAATTGGATTAGGATTAGTTTTGGATTGTGTTCGGGGCTTATATTTAGATTGTATAAGACTTCTTTCTACTTGCCCAAATATTGTATAACAAAAAAAGACCGTTGACCTCGTCAGGTTTCTTGTTCTTTAATCATCCAATCATTAGTTAGATCCTAATTCAAAATATGGAATAGATTTGTGGGACAAAATAGTAACAAAATTATGAATTAAGATTTGTCTTTCGCGACCCACCACTGAACAGCCCACGACCCCCCTGGGGGTCGCGACCCACAGTTTGGGAACCTCTGTTCTAGACGGATCTAGAAGGAAAATTTTTGAGCCCGAAATGTTTCGAGTTGTTTTGAACTTTCATATATTATGGATCCTGGATGCCCTAATAAGTTTTGGGAATCTTTTGAATTTCAACCACCTATTTCTGTATATGATTGGATCGTAAAGTGCACATGTTTGAGGGAATTCATTTCAGTACCAGTTCAATTTTTCCACAATTTAGAGGGAGGCGACGGCCCACCCCCTGCCCCCCCTTGGCTACGCCCTTGTCGTACCCTTCCGGCTGTAGCTACCTTCTGGATACTGGGTTCGCCGTAGAGTTGGGCGAGTTCATGGTTTATTCTTCGCCGTCACACACCGTCTTCTTGCACACCGCCAAAGATGGTCCTAAGCACCCGTCTCTCGAATACTCCGAGTGCTTGCAAGTCCTCCTCGAGCATTGTCCATGTTTCATGTCCGTAGAGAACAACCGGTTTTATTAACGTCTTGTACATGACACATTTGGTGCGGTGGCGAATCTTTTTCGACCGCAGTTTCTTCTGGAGCCCATAGTAGGCCCGACTTCCACAGATGATGCGCCTTCGTATTTCACGACTAACGTTGTTGTCAGCCGTTAGCAAGGATCCGAGATAGACGAATTCCTCGACCACCTCGAAGGTATCAAGCATGTACTTTGTCTTTGACGCATCCACCACCAGTCCAACTTTTGTTGCTTTACGTTTCAGGCGGGTGTACAGTTCGGCCACCTTTGCAAATGTTCGGCCGACAATGTCCATGTCATCCGCGAAGCAAATAAATTGACTGGATCTGTTGAAAATCGTACCCCGGCTGTTACACCCGGCTCTCCGCATGACACCTTCTAGCGCAATGTTGAACAACAGGCACGAAAGTCCATCACCTTGTCTTAGTCCCCGGCGCGATTCGAACGAACTGGAGTGTTCGCCCGAAATCTTCACACAGTTTTGCACACCATCCAGCGTTGCTTTGATCAGTCTGGTAAGCTTCCCAGGGAAGCTGTTCTAGTCCATAATTTTCCATAGCTCTATGCGGTCTATACTGTCGTATGCCGCCTTGAAATCAACGAACAGATGGTGCGTTGGGACCTGGTATTCACGGCATTTTTGAAGGATTTGCCGTACAGTAAAGATCTGGTCCGTTGTCGAGCGGCCGTCAACGAAGCGGGCTTGATAATTTCCCACGAACTCATTCACTAATGGTGACAGACGACGGAAGATGATCTGGGATATCACTTTGTAGGCGGCATTAAGGATGGTGATCGCTCGAAAGTACTCACACTCCAGCTTGTCGCCTTTCTTGTAGATGGGGCATATAACCCCTTCCTTCCACTCCTCCGGTAGCTGTTCGGTTTCCCAGATTCTGACTATCAGTTTGTGCAGGCAAGTGGCCAGCTTTTCCGGGCCCATCTTGATGAGCTCAGCTCCGATACCATCCTTACCAGCTGCTTGATTGGTCTTTAGCTGTTGAATGGCATCCTTAACTTCCCTCAAGGTGGGGGCTGGTTGGCTACCATCGTCCGCTGAACTGACGTAGTCATCTCCTCCGCTGTCTTGACTTTCACTGCCTGTGCTCTCAGCGCCATTCAGATGTTCCTCGTAGTGCTGCTTCCACCTTTCGATCACCACACGTTCGTCCATCAAGATGCTCCCATCCTTATCCCGGCACATTTCGGCTCGCGGCACTAAGCCTTCGCGGGATGCGTTGAGCTTCTGATAGAACTTGCGTGTATCTTGAGAACGGCACAGCTGTTCCATCTCCTCGCACTCCGCTTCTTCCAGGCGGCATTTCTTCTCCTGAAAAAGGCGGGTCTGCTGTCTCCGCTTCCGTCTATAACGTTCCACGTTCTGCCGGGAACCTTGCTGCAGCGCGACCGCCCGCGCTGCATCCTTCTCCTCCAGAATCTGTCTGCACGATTGTCGAACCAATCGCTCCATCGACTTCAACCCATATACCCGACGTTGCTCTCCGCTGCGTCGTTAATGGATGCTTTGACTGTATTCCAGCAGTCCTCAAGAGGGGCACCATCGAGCTCACCCTCTTCTGGCAACGCTGCCTCGAGATGCTGCGCGTATGCAGTGGCGACATCAGGTTGCTTCAGTCGCTCTAGGTCGTACCGCGGCGGTCGTCGGTACCGAACATTGTTGATGACGGATAGTTTTGGGCGCAGTTTAACCATCACCAGATAGTGGTCAGAGTCGATGTTAGCGCCACGATATGTCCTGACGTCGATAATGTCGGAGAAGTGCCGTACTTCAATCAGAACGTGGTCGATTTGTGATTCTGTCTGCAGTGGTGATCTCCAGGTGTACCGATACGGGAGGCTGTGTTGGAAGTAGGTACTGTGAATGGCCATATTCTTGGAGGCGGCGAAATCAATTATTCGTAGGCCGTTTTCGTTCGTCAGCCGGTGGGCGCTGAACTTTTCAATAGTCAGTCTAAACTCCAACCTGAACGTGCAAAACTCCTACGATGATTTTGACGTTGTGGCTTGGGCAGCTGTCGTACTCACGTTCCAGCTGCGCGTAGAATGCGTCCTTATCATCATCAGTGCTTCCGGAGTGTGGGCTATGGACGTTGATTATGCTGAAGTTGAAGAACCGGCCTTTGATCCTCAACCTGCACATTCTTTCATTGATCGGCCACCACCCGATCACGCGCCTTTGCATATCGCCCATCACTATGAAATATGTTCCCAGCTTGTATGTGTTGCCGCAGCTCTGGTAGATGGTATGATTACCTCTAAACGTTCGCACCATTTATCCCTTCCAACAAACCTCCTGCAGCGCTACGATGCCGAATCCACAGTCCTTGAGCACATCGGCGAGTATGCGTGTGCTCCCGATGAAGTTGAGAGATTTGCAGTTCCACGAACCGAGTTTCCAATCGCTAGTCCTTTTTCGTCGCAGTGGTCTTCGCCGATGGTTCTGGTCCGTACTCTCTTGTTGATTGTTCGTTGCGTATGTTTTTTTTAAGTCCGGCTTGCAGGGCCTGACACCAAACCCTCTAAATTTTCGGAGGACCATTCCTCCTTATTCCCGGTGAACCATGGTGCACAGTTGCGCTCGATGGTACTCGGACGATGATCAGCCGCCCCTAACATGTAGAACAGACGCTGTTGTGAGCCGATCTTGACATGGATAACAGACGCTCAGTAAGATTTGCACCTCCGGAGAGGAGCAAACCCCCCTTCCCTGTCAGCATACGACCATAGTTCCCACCGGGGTTGGTTACCCGATCTTCCCTAAGGTTGCTCGTATCCCGGCCAGCACCACGGGGAGGTAGGGATAGGAGTTGCTGGGTAAGAGGCTAAGGGCCGCAAGATGGGGTCTATTTTATTCCTTCAGGTACGCGAAGTACCAATGGTACGCTTTACCCAGCATTTCCTGTGCCAATGCGAATGCGAATCCATATAGGTGACAGATTGTTGAAAAACTAAGTAAAACACATATTCATACCCACACTCACGTTGAGATTGAACAAGAGTAGCCAAAGCCGAGACATAGAGTACACTGTGAAAAACGCATAATGCGAATCCGTATAGGTGACAAACACAAAGTACATTGTAAGAAAAAAACGCATTATGCGAATCCATATAGGTGGCATTTCATTGAAAAACTAAGGAAAACACATATTCATAGCCCCACACTCACGTTGAGATTAAACAAAAGTAGCCGAAGCCGAACTTCATAGACGAAACACAGAGTTCACTGTGAAAAACGCATAATGCGAATCCATATAAACACAAAGTACATTGTAAACGCATAATGCGAACCCATATAGGTGACAATTTGTTGAAAAATTAAGTAAAACACATATTCATAACCCCACTCTTATTTAACCACACGTTGAGATTGAATAAGAGTAGCCGATTATCTCGGAGAAAAAAAGTCAACTACGCCATAGATCCGGTTAGCGCAGCGAGGGCTAAATACTGTGAAGGGGGCCCTGGTGCTTCACAGGCTCCGTTTGCGATTAGGTTCCTATTGGACCCCCTAACCATTCATTCTTAGCCACGGTAAGCATAAAGCCGCGTCACACCGAGAATTAGGGGTCACCTGTATGGTGGACTTTTACCACTGGAACAGGCAATCCGTAATGTTATTCTTAGCCAGATAACCAGCTGCCGACATCACACGGCTATCTAGGCTGTTCGTGGAGAGAAGTTGACATTGACTTTACGTCAACTCTCAATGTGGACGAACAGCCCCATAACGAACATAACGAACAGCGAACGAACAAACGAAACAAAAATGCGCGAGCAAAAAGCACGTCAGTACGCGCTGCTGTCACAAGTTGTAATAACTCGCACACGGCAGGCACTGCTTCTTTTAGACTACGTTCAGACTGGTGATATAGAGAATCTTGACATGAGACGTCATATGCATTATTTACAGTGAAGATTATATTTGTGAACTTTGATGTCAAGCTATTCTATATCAAGTGATATAGCTCGTAGTCTGGATGGCTCATTATACACAAAGAAAATCTTCCAGTAGAGCCGAAGGCCTGTGACATACCGCATTCTGATGTCCGTGTTAGGAATGCACGGGATTGGTTACATATGAAATTTTTACTGGTTTTGACAAGAATTGAAATAATCTTAATAATCTTAAGTTTCAATGAAATAGGCAAAATGGTGGAGAGTTTCCGAGTTGATTGATATATAAATCCTTAAAATTCATCGATAGATAAAGGCGCTAGTAACGTTCAAAATCTTCCCTTCCAGCGTAACGCTCTCAATTTCCAAAAATCTAAATGACACCCTGTATAGTAAAGAAAGACGTAAGTCCAACGTCAAAAAATAAAACTAGGCTCTGATGGAGGTCTGGAGACGAGGTGATGCCCTAGCATTCTTTGTGCTACAAATGGGCGAGATGTCGAGATTGAAAAATAGGAATTCTCTTTGGATCTGAATCAAAATTATGGTTTTGCAGTAATTGAAAATGAAATAAAAATGAAAATTTCAGGCGTGATCCATTCCTTTAAAATCGCAAACATGTTTATTCTCGCTGGAGGGCTCGTTGATTGAGATTTATGAGTGATTTTACCAACACTGATCATGTCCATGTCTCATTTTGATATCTCATTACGATTTGCCATTATTGAGCTATTTTCGTCTACTAGAATACGCATACAACTTTAAAATATTCGATGCATTGAATCATGATTCAAACCCAGTCGTACTAATTTCAATTATTGAAAGCTAAAATTCTTAAAAATGCTTACCCAAATGTATCCTTTTAAATTCACATCAATTGATTGGTTAATATTTTCAACAGTGCTGTCCTGCAGAAACTTGAAATGTATCAACCCTGCATTGTTGATCAGAATGTCTACTGGGCCGATTTTTCTGTAAATAGTATCCATCAGTGCTCGGACCTCATCGTATGACGACACATCCACTTTGTACGCATAGGCAGAAATGCCTTTTTCACGCAATTCTTCGCACGTTTCCTCAGCAGAATTCAAATTCACATCCACTATGACAATGTTGCATCCTCGACTTGCAAGCCGGAGAGCCAGCTCTCTCCCAAGGCCGCCAGCGCCACCGGTGATCTACGTGAACGAAACCAAATTATTTAACTCTCTTCTTCGCATGCGTTACACATTTGGCGCAATAGTTTACCACCACGAGTTGACCAGAAACATTTTTAAGCCTCGTTGGAAAAACTAAACGGAAAAGTCTTCCGTAGAAAATCGTTTGGCTCATCGCCGTCACTTTGATGATATCGATCATCATGAGCAGCACTTCCACAATCAGGTTATACATAGACGTCACTTTTCCAAGCATTGGTGATCGCGTTTCGGTCATCATTTACGCTTAAGTTAGGCACGAATGATTGTTGCTTATTTGATATCTACTGTGTGACTGACTATTCGCTGCCAATTTAATAACCGTTGAAAAATAACACCAGTGCGATTTCATTTTGTAATGATTAGCAAGTCAATCTCAATCAACAAATGTAGAAAAAATTGTTACGTAAACCAGTACCGTGAGATTGATTGAAACCATTTTGAAGCAATAAGAATCATGTTCTAGGATTTTGAGTAATTGCGTAATCTTTTATCCTTTGTCGTACACCAAGGCGACGTACCTACCTGAATTAAACTCAAATCAAATTCAAACACTACGAACCATCCGGTCATACGAATCAACTGCTTTATGATGAGATCTAAACTAATCTTGCACTGTTAGCAGGTTTATGTGTAATTATTGAACTATCGTTTTTAAGTTCAAGATTGAATAGCCACATATTCTTAGTATAAGTAGAGGCCATAATATTCATTTTTTTATGGGCCCGAGTGTTGCTGATGTTGCTGCTGATGCATATTCTTACACTATGAGAAGAAACGCCAGACCAGACATCGAATCTAATCACTCAAGTAAAACAACAGTGGTTGGATTTCATTGCAAGGTACTGCGATCTCACTTCGCACTTTGCAAAGTATGATGTAATATGTACAAATATGTATGCGAAAACTTGTAAACTGCCATAAGCTGGAAATGAACTAGTGACACTAGTGACAGAATGCTAATTTAAGTGTTAACCAATGCCAACTTTAAAGTGATATACTAATTTTGAAAAACTGAATTTTATTTTCTATACTCGCAGCATACATCTTGGCTCTGTCTCAATTTACAAATTAAACTCAAATTACCCTAACATTGACCATTTCAAAATTTAAAATCACATACTACTCGATGTATGTTAACAGTTATCTTGCACCGCAAGAAGGATTATTCAAAAATTATTGAATTGTTATTTTTAAGTTTACTTTGAGTTTTACTGGAGAAAAGGGCCTTTTTTGTGCTCTTCGAATACACCTACCTATAAAATCTGCGAAATTGATTTATAATCCATTATTCCTTCTAGAAAATGATAAACTAAATTAGTTTGGTGAAATACTTATAATAAAAGATAGTCCTCTGTACTGCCACATTCGAGCTGAAATGAAACTGTCCCAACCCGAAAACATCCTAGAACGGATTGAGATTCGAACACGTCATCTCCAGATTGGCGATCCTACGCCTTTGCTCGCAAGGCTACTAAATAGGCGATTCTAAATATGTCTATTTCTATTTCGCCAAACTCAATTCTTATTATACACATAATACACAACAGCGGTAGAATCTAAGCTGTTTTTTCAAAGCCACCTCTAAGATGTATTCATTGCAATGCAAAGGTAGACTGATTGCCCCACGTCTGAAATATAGCATCTTTCGGAACTCTTCAGGGAATACCCGTATTGTTTTAAGAATATTTGCTCAAACAAAATTTTCGAATGGTAAGAGTGCTTGTCGACGATGTGTTATTATAATGAACCGAGTGAGTATACTGCTATTCTACTCTGAAAGCGTTGACTACATTTTTATTTTATCGATATTAAGGGAAGGTGGGGAGACTGTATTACTGAGAACCAAAGTAGATTTGTTCTAGCGTATTTTAAGTATAGATTCTCTAGTCAAATGATTGTTAAGTGGTGAGTTAGTTTTTAGATTGACAATCGTATTTATTGTGCAGGATGGTTTATGTGTTTTGACTCTTTGAACAACTTATCAGAACAGTGACCAAACGCTATCATTTTCTCACAGCATAGAGTAATAAATATGCTAAATGATCTGTACTGATACAATTGACAACATTCCATCACAATTTTAGGATATTTGTATTTTAAGTTGTTGCATCAATATGGGGACACTTGAGCCCTCATGTCACCCATACAACAATCTGTCGAAAAAAATACAAACTAATTCCCAGGCTGGCTCGTCTCCACATCAGTAAAGTTAAATTATATAGTTCTTAGTGAATCTGTGTGAAAACCGCGTAAGTTTATATGCTTTTGGCTGTGATACATCGGAAATGAGAAAAGGGGATCGAGTCTCCCCTACTGTATGAACCTTCAACATTCATTGAGTGATTCGCATCCCAAAGCTGATAATTGTCGCCTCGCAGCTGAGCATTCAAGCACGAACACTGCAGGAATTCTAAGCTAAATTACGTAACTCAAATATTATATAAGCATGAAAATATTTTGTTATTTTAATGCATTTTCATGCACATATTTAGAGTATGCCATATTCACTTGAACATAGTGCTGCTTAAGCTGAAGGTTGGTTGAGTACCCAACACAAAACTTTAAAGGTATTGGTGCAACTTGTACTTGTAATATTGGTGTCGTATTTATTACAGCAAAGATTATTAGTAGGGTGGTTCAAAAAATCTATTTTGCTCCCCTGACTGGGCACAAGCCGTTTCAAGTTTGTATGAACGTATATGGAAATTGAATTTTCCCTTATACTACATTCTACGCTTTCACTCAACGAAAACCGCATCTTAATTAATTGTTCCAATAATTAGAAATCCAAAGTGTGTCGGTGTCCCGGTGTATACATTTGCTCTCCGATGAAGTTTTCAGTTTTTTTTTCGGCAGTGAATATTCAATTCAATAAAGTTCCATAAGCATCCCATTCCCATCAATATTTTGGTATGGTGCTGTGCGGGAAAGTGTCTGAAATCATGTTTTTTCATATGCGCTGAGCGAATAAGGCCGTTACAAATATTTAATTTAAATTATGTCCTACTGGGCCCTCCTTAGCCGTGCGCTAAGACGCGCGGTTACAAAGCAAGACCTTGCTGAGGGTGGCTGGGTTCGATTCCCGGTGCCAGTCTAGGCAATTTTCGGATTGGATATTGTCTCGACTTTCCTGGGCATAAAGTATCATCGTGCTAGCCTCATGATATACGAATGTAAAAATGGTAACCTGGCTTAGAAACCTCGCAGTTAATAACTGTGGAAGTGCTTAATGAACACTATGCTGCGAGGCGGCTCTGTCCCAGTGTGGGGAAGTAATGTCAATAAGAAGAAGAAGTCCTACTGGTCTCTGAAAGGTAAAGGGGGGTATAATAAAAATAAATAATAAAATGGAAAAATCAATAAAACTCCTCGGATTTGTTAAAGAATGTTTTGTCCGATTTTTTTTTGTTGCCCCCTCAAAATATTATTTCTGGGCAAAAAAAAACCGAGAGACGGGGGGGACATAATTGTTTTTAAATATTTTGTCGGCCTAATTGAAGCGCGGCGATATCGACTGTCTTCATAGTACTTTTCCAACTATGTCCTCTATCATATTAAAAGAAAGAAATAATTAGAAATGCGGTTATAATACTCCTGAATTCTTCAGGAAGTATGGTGGCACTATAGATAGTGGAATATATAGATGAGCGAAGATAAATCCTCTGTCTCCAAACGAACTGTCAAACGTGTCTCCAAACCAGCATGACGTCACGATTTCAATGGAAACGTTAAGGGCTGTGACGTCATATGCGCGTGTGCACGGGCAAAAAAATCGACTCAGCCATGCTTTCGCTCATCTATAGATTCTACTATCTATAATTTATACACTGTGCCACCAAAGTACTCTTTAATGGGTAAAATAGTACCCATTATGAACTTAAATAGTTCAACTCATTAAAAGAGTAAACAGCGTTTACTCATTAATGGGTAAACCGCTCGTACGTCAAATCACCGAGTGATTTTTACCCATTATTTCCAAAGCCCTTTTTAAGAAAATGTGTAAAAACCACTCTTTATTATTTAGAAAAATTATTCCCGAAAATATTATAACAAATTTGTATCCGTTAATAAGTAAATCATTGTATGAAGACCTTATATTTATATTTGGCATCAAAATTATCGTATTTATTCATTTGTAAACATTCATTATAAATATAAACACATATTACGTTAGTTCAGCAATAAACACCAGCCTAGCGAGCTGCTCCCTGTGTTGTCGGCGATTGGCAATTGTTTCTGGGTGCTGACATTGGTTTCCGATACCGTCCTTCGCGACGTCGAAGGGGATAAACATGTGTTAATATTGTTCTGAGGGAGGGGATTCGATAACAGGAGCAAAATACCGATGGATCATCCTGTCTCAAAGATGGTCCTTACAGGTTGGGTGCACATTATCTCGATTCCCGTCGGCACCAGTTGTGGCCGATTTTCTCTTTTCCGGTAGCGAAATACTCACGAACTTTCCATCAGCTGAAATATCACACAAATTATATTTCATTAAATTATTAAAACATCAATAAATTCAAATTAATACTCACTGAAATACGCGGAAATATTTTCAGCCTCCATTATGTGATTCTTCTGTGCCAACAATGTGATCAAGTTGTTTTTCACCCATTAATGGGTAAAAGCTTTGAACATTAAAATGGGGAAAAAATACACATTATCGAAAAAAATAAAGTACACTGACCCCACATATATGGGTCACTTTGTAACAATAATTAGTCACTCCAATTTGCATGTTGATTAAATGGAAATGATTCATATTAGTGTGTGACCCATGATTGTGGGGTCAGTGTACCCATTATTTTGACAGATTCATATATTAGCAAAAACTGGGGCTTTTTTACTCTTTAATGAGTATTGTCGGGTTTACAGTGTATATAACAAAAAAACACTATGGCTCACCGAGGCATCTATAGAAAGTTCGTTTTTGGAGTGACATGATTACCTTTTAGTACAAATTTGTTGTACGAGAAAAGCAAAAACATGTTTTTAACATCAGACATTTGACCGATCGCTCATTATGCGTTCTGAAGTTTTTGGCCTGAGAAAAGTTGACTATCGTTATGACCAAAATAGCAGGTACAACAAAGTGTGTCTCGCATTGTGTGTACACATAAGGCATTTTATGAGACGTTTCGTGGTGGCCCGATTATTTACTTCTAGTGTTTTGTTTTGGTATGATTCTGCGTGAACATTCCGTTAGGTCCGAACACAAAATAATGTTTGTAACGTTTTACTTTTCATTCGTGTTTTCTTCAGCATTTAATGCTTAGAATGCAATGCTATGAATAATCTAATGCCACGTTTTAAGAATCGTATGAAAAACTTTGTTTTAAAACCCTGGTAGACGAAAAGTAAAACAGGCAGAATTGATGATAGGACCCATCGGAATGTTCAGCGCGAAATTAACAAACAAACGGGCTCCCACTAATTGTCAAAGTAGATAAACACGAGAAAAACAGCTGTTTCGATCTGTCTCATAAAATGCCTTATTGTGTGTACAGACATCACCTCAATTATTTTTAGGTGATGAACTTATAATTATATAAAATCACAACAATAAAGTATTAAAAATCCGCGATTATTCGAGCTGATTTGGTTTTTATATAACACTATGGGTTTCCGAAACTTATATTAAAAGTTCAGTTTTGGAATGATCCTATAGCTTTTACGTATACTTAGTATACGAGTAAGACAAAAAGATGTAATGGGTTTATTACCCAAACAAATAACGTTTGTGAGCAGAATTAGTAAACCTGAAGTGAACATAGATTTTTTTATCCCGTGATTTTTTGGATTTCAAAAATAATATCGCGTGAATCGGGAAATCCCGAATTTTTCCAAGTCCTGGGATGTTTCTTATTTAAAATCGGCTAGATAAGGCTATAAGTTTAAAATATTTTTCACAATGCACAAGAAAGGCACCATTACCGATAAGAAATTGTGCCTTGCACGATTATTATACATATCAGATCATGGTATTAATTGGAATAAATAGCTTAAAATAAATAAAATTGAAATCAGTTGTATTTGCTGTTAGTAGGCCGCCCGCTTCGCTATAATTGAAGTTGTTTGATATTTGCGCCACAGGGTGCCTCGAAATAATGCATGAATATGTTGAAAACAGAACCGCGATAGACATTTTGATTGCATATCTGTAGGTGAGATGACTTCATTTTAAGGTGAATTCACAACTGATATTGTGGTGACAACAATTCGCCACATGTTTTGCGACTTTACCATTACCGCTTGTTGTCAGCCATGGTGACACAACGACTTTTGATGAATTTGTTGTACAAACCAATCAACCTTATCAGCGACCCTCGTCATATGTGACCCGATCTGATTCATCATCTCAGCGACCCGATTCATCATCCCAGGATTAAGGATACCAACACATCGAACTGGCTGGTCCAGGTTAAGATTTTAGTATATGTCCTTCCGATGTAAATAGAGATGCTGCTCCCGCTCTCAATCGACTGCAATTATTTCAGAGCGATATCGTTGTATGTATGTATGTATCTTCAATCTAACTCCCACTGTCTGGCAGTGGTATTATGGAAGAAAGCTGACTGTAATAAAGTCAGCTTTAGCCCGGGAGTTAGAAGGTGTTAGCTCTATCGCAGCTCCAGTGACCCATTTCAGACTGCCTGGTAACTCACGTCCAGTCCGAGGCCACTTTCACTTACAATAAGCCCCGCCTGTTTATGCTACCATTATCAATTGGATAATGGATCCATAAACAAACTTCCGGATTTTTTAATCCAGCGCGTATTTAGTTTTGGAATCATATAAAAACATATTGAAACAATCTCACCAAATTGATCCAATTCCGGTTCAATGAACTGAGGAAACGATGATCATTTCTAGTGTCCACAAACAATTCACTTCACTCTTCCAGATCTATTCTGAGCAATGTATCAATGTATGTATGTTCATGTATTTCTGATATTTTCACTCAGCCACACATATTGCACCAAGGACGTCCCGGTATACAAACTCCTCAAACGATTTCGCGCACTCAATTAAGAAACACACTTCATTAAAAGTCACCAAACACGTAAATTTTAAACTTCAGATCACATAAACTTTTTTTCTTCTAGAGCATATATGCAAAATATAGTCATCAGCCAAATCTATTTGTTGCTGGAACGAACAAAAACGTGACAGCAATTTCAAAGCAACCATCCAAGCGCATGGCTTGCTGCGATCTCTCAATTATTTCAGAGCGATATCGTTAGCCCTAAATCTACTACTTCTGGTGTACCTAGTGCTCAAACCAACCAGTCTTCCTCGCGGCCACTTTCATCTGGCTCATCGTGTATTAATCCTAATCAGCCGAGTTGCAACGAAAAACTACTCATTTACTATCAGAATGTTCGGGGATTGCGGTCAATGATGATTTTTTTCTGGCTGTTACTGAAACGTGCTACGATGTTATTATCCTAACAGAAACATGGCTCGATGACAAGATATTTTCTGCGCAACTTTTCGGGACAGGTACACTGTGCTCAGGAATGTTCGAAATGAGTTGAACAGGTGCAATTCCCGAGGTGGTGGAATACTCATTGCTATCTCTGCTGGTTTAAACTGTTGTCTTGACCATACTCCTGTTGACAGATCTCTTGAACAGCTTTGAGTATTACTCAGATTGTCAAAGCAAAAAATAAGCATTGGTGTTGTTTATCTGCTTCCTAACCGTAAGAATGATATGCCAAGTATATCCAGACACATCGAGGCTATGCAATCCACACGCTATGTTTAAAGGCAACTATTATGCAAAGTGAATGCACCTCGGATGTTAAGCCGTTAGGTCATAGTTTCTGACCTCTAGTTTAAGGATCTGTGTCGATTGAAATGTTTCATCGGTGAAAATTTGACTTTTTTACCCTTTAAGGGGATATTTTTTACTTAAAAATCTATCCTGATTTTTTAAATTTTTTTGAAGCGAGTTATATAAAATCCAGGCACCACATTTTTTTTCTGAAAATTCAAGGAAAATTTTCATATAAAAACAATTTTTATATGATGAAAGTAGCAGAAGTTATACTAAAAATACTGTTGACACCACATATACTTCATTTTTCGATAGCGAATTCTTGTGTAACTGCATATCTCATACGTGTTTATTAAATAAACCAGCAACCCTGCACCACTTGTTACCATAGAAACAGAATTTCACGCTGGACACTGGACAGGTCAAGGAAGATGCTCGATTATATTACAATTGTGTTCATAATCATCTTCTGAAAGGAGAAGACTATGACACAATTTTAGACAAAACCCCTCCTCCAGCGCTACATTAGCTGGTGGGATTGGTCTACCAAATTTTCGGCCCTGTAGCAAAAAAAAAATCCAGGCAAATCTGAAGTCTGGACATCAGAGGTCAACGCAACTGATCACGCTCAACTTGGTTTCACTGGGCGTGACTGCCGAAGTCTAGTTAAACGGGGTGTTTTAACATTGGTGGAAATCTATTCAGACGCCATACGAGCTTTTTGTGACAGTTGGATAGCAGCCGGGCTACCAATCACCGAAAAATTTCTTATTTTGAAATTCCATGTTCTTGAATTGAGCGCATCACAGGGAGGCCTTACAAAGTATACGGAGCAAACAACAGAAGCCATCCACATAAATTTCTATACTATCTAGCAAAACTACAAAAAGCCAGATAACCACGAACAGTATGCAAGTAAACTGCTATCCACGGTGGTAGCATATAACAGTGGTCACATAATGCAGACGTCCATTGAGGTTCAATCAAGTTTGAACTACAGAACATAAATACCGCTTTGAACTAGTTCGTGGTTTCAATTTTTTGTTGATTTGAAATGTTAAAGAGTGATATTATGTTCTTAAATTTAATACTTCTAGTAATACTTCTTCTTATTGGCATTACATCAACCACTCTGACATATGCCGCCTCGGAGCTTAGTGTTCATTTAGCACTTCCATAGTTATTAACTGTGAGTCCAAGTTACCATTTTCGCATTCGTATATTATGAGGCTACGATGATACTTTATGCCCAGAGAAGGCGACAGTATTTCCTAGACAAAACCGGGAATCGAACCCCGCCACTTTTAGCATGGTCTTGCAGTGTAGTAGTGCATCTTACCGCACGGCTAAGGAAGGCTCCAGATCTATTCATAATAAACCGTAAGAACATTTAAGACTGGCAGTAATTTTAATATAACTTCTACTATTTTCATCATATGAAAAATGTTTTTATATGAAAATATTTCTAAAAGCATCAGGAAAAAAAGAAGTGATTGGATATTATATTCCCTAAACTTGTTTCAAAAAAAAAAAATAAAAATTAAAAAATCAGAAAAGGTTTTTAGGTTAAAAATATTACCTTAAATAGTAAAAAAGTCAAAATTTCACCGATGAAATATTTTAATCGACGCAGATCCTTAAACTAGAGGTCAAAAACTATGATCTAACGGCTTAACATCCGAGGTGCATTCACTTTGCATAATAGTTGCCTTTAAACATAGCGTGATCCATTCAAAACAATCTTGGACCACAGGAGCATGATATTCTGTTAGGTCGAATTATTTACGGAAGTATTGTCGAACTCGATGTCCATATGCTAAGCAACAATTCAGCCATGCGAGCATCAACTACCGGTTTTACAATAAGCTGTTTTACCAAAGGTACACTTGAAGGGCTCAAGAAAAGCTTCGGCAAAATCTCAAACAATTCTGGACGTTTGACAACTCCAAATGCAAAGAAAATGGCTTACCGGTTTAAATGTTTCTTGGAAACGATAATGTTAGCACGTCTGCCTAAAAATGTGAGTTATTTGCAGTACATATCAAACGTGCTTTCAACAATTTCATCGCATCAAATGACGAAGTTAAAGAAGGTTGGACCTATGTAGCTTATAACACATGCATGCTGATGAATATACTAATCGATTTTCAACAGATTGAGACGGCCATTGATAAATTGAAGTTTTCGACTACCGCTTGCCCTGACGGAATTCCATCATGCATTCTGAAAAAAATGTGCAAGTAACGTGGTCCGTCCTTTAGCAATTTTGCTCAATTTGCGCTAGCTCTAAAGGCTTTGAGATCATTATCTACGAGCTACTGTTTGTATGCTGCAAAAGCTATATCTCCTCGGATCAACATGGTTTCTACCACAAGAGATCAGTGTCCACAATCCTCATGCATTTTTCCTCTTTTTGTATACAATATATTGATGCAGGTTCTCAAATCGATGCTATATATACTGATCTCAAATCAGCATTTGACCGAGTAGATCACGTTGACTGGATGGAATCCTACCTTACCAACCGTAAGCTGAGCGTTAAAATCGGTAATCATTCATCGAAATTCTTCTCGAATAAGTCCGGCGTTCCTCAAGGAAGCAACCCAGGTCCACTGCTATTTTCAATCTTCATCAACGAACTGTCCAGGCTATTGCCCCCGGCTATCGGTTATTCTATGCAGATTGGGTGAAAGTTGTAGACAATAGTATCCAAGACTGCTGTCTGCTATAAGAACTGTTAAGTGTTTTCGTTGAATAACTAACTCTTAGTATTGAAAATGCAACGTCATAACATTTCATCGGAAACTACGGCCAATTCTACATAACTATACCATCTTGAATCAGCATCTTGAGCGCACTGACCATATTCGTGACCTGGGAGTCATCCTCGATCCAGCTTTTTCATACCGACTACACTATGAAAGCATTATATCCAAGGCCAACAGGCAGCTGGGTTTTATTTTCAAACTGACACGCAAATTACGTGATCCTCTATGTCTCCGGTCATTATACTGTGCAGTGCACTACTTCTTCTTACTTCTTCTTATTGGCATTACATCCCCACACTGGGGACATAGCCGCCTCGCAGCTTAGTATTCATTAAGCACTTCCACAGTTTTTAACTGCGAGGTTTCTAAGCCAGGTTACCATTTTTGCATTCGTATATCATGAGGCTAACACGATGATACTTTTATGCCCAGGGAAGTCGAGACAATTTCCAATCCGAAAATTGCCTAGACCGGCACCGGGAATCGAACCCAGCCACCCTCAGCATGGTCTTGCTTTGTAGCCGCGCGTCTTACCGCACGGCTAAGGAGGTGCAGTGCACTAGTGCGCTCTATATTGGAATCGTGCTCCGTTATATGGTGTCCATATTAGGCGTCGTGTATCATGATCCGCAGAATCTACCACCCTACGAAGATCGGTGCAGGCTACTGGGGCTGCAGACAGTAGAAGAAAGAAGATATATTCACTGGAGCTGGTGGGTGATATAGACTGCGCTGAAGTATTGGGACATTTGAACATATACGCACCCGAGAGAAGTCTCCGTGAACGTGGTTTTCTGCAGCTTGAACAACGCCATGCGGTATATGGCCTTCATGATCCAATCCGCTTCATGTCCTCCAGATTTAATGAAGTATTCCACATTTTTTTTATTTCAATCATTCCGGTGCTGCTTTTCAACGTCGTTTACAAGCTAGGGGCATCGATATGACACAGGTGAGATTTTGTCCAACGATTTTAAAGTTTTTTTAAAGGTGTTATAGGGGGAATGACGGCTTTGGCAGGTTTTGTTCTATTATTGTCAGGGGTTTTTTTATGACTGATTATGTTCAAATTTGGCCTAAATAATCTTTGCATATCAAAGAATATTGTGGCCAAATTTCATAAAATGTGGTCGACAAAAACCCCCATGACAATAATAGAACAAAACCTGACACAGCCGTCTTCCCCCCTATGATGTATTTTTCTCGATTGCTGTCGTCGCTGAGCCTGCAACATCCTGACGTACCTTGATGGCTATAAAAGTAAAACTACGAATCTTAGTTTTAAGTTTTATTATATGTACCACAAATTGTAGGGGGAGATCCCTCAGCGCCGGACACCTCCCAATACCGGACACTTCTGAAAACAACACTTGCAGAGGTCCCTCCTTCACCTCATGTAGTACAAAAGAAAGCTATTGAAAAGTCCTTTACTTGCATGGAATATCAGATTCTCATGTTGTAAACTTTGTACAAAATTTAAAATTGAACAAAAATGTCAAAAATTTTCATGTTTCGCCTTATTTCAAAAGGTTTGAATCAACAATATTAAAATTAGTCAAATGCATTATGATTATGTAGAGATGGTCAATATTATTCATATATCAAATAGCGATCATGATTTCTCGCTTAACTTTTCAAAAGGTCCTAAGTAACATTTTTTTCATGAATTTATTTGAATACAGCAATCAATAGCTTTCATGCTGTTCTATTGATTGCGCTATTCAAATTAATTCATGAAAAAAATGTTACTTAGGACCTTTTGAAAAGTTAAGCGAGATTTGCTAGATATATAAATATAATGTATCTATGATGCAAAATCAATTTCTGTATATGGTAGCTGTCCGTCTCCCGGGTCCGGACAGTAAGTTTTTTCATGTGATCAAATAGCCATTCTTTGCAACTGTTTTGTTTAACTTACTTCAATTCAATTGTTTTTTCTTACTAAGGTATCAGAAAGCCATAGAAATAAGCAAAAACAAAAATTGAAGATGTCATTGAGAATAGAGGGAATTTTGAGCAGGATGTAAGAAATTGAGCTGGAGAATCAAATAAGCTCTACTAACACGTGTTAATATCTACAACTTGAAGCAAGTGAAAAATATTACCATTCTAAATGATGTCTTCACTCATGTAATAGGAACTTGGTCATATTTGAACATGATGCAATAGTGTCCGGTACTCGGGGACACTTTTCTGAACCGCGACAATTCTCACCAAAATTCATCATCAAAATACTTCGTCGAAAAACGAGTTCAAATGATCAAATATAGTGTTTATGAATCATCAATGATCATATTTTGTGTATATGATATAGGTACATGTAAACATAATCCGGATAATTAGAGAGTTTTTCGTTAAATGGTTTATGTGTCCGGCACTGGGGGATCTCCTCCTAATGTTTAGGAAAGGAATACGGTTTTACGCCTGTTTGAGCAAGCAATGTGTTTATGGTCTACTCAAAATGGCTTTTCCTCATCTCATCATCTTGAGGCTTCATTAAGCAAACGCAGATGAAGTTATTTGAAATAAAATGAAAATGAAAAATATGCATATATTTAATAAAACACTTTTCATGAAATACTCATACTTAACCGATTGTTCCTCAAAAGTAAGCGAGTAAATAAGTGACCTGTCACTGTTAGTTTATTATGTTTCTAATGGTTCTCTCAATTCGTGTTTTGCTTTGTTTATTTATGTACCTTAAAACATGTGAATATAGACGTGATTCATATACGATCCGTTGGATTTAACCTCCACCAAATAACACTGAGTTCGGCGAAGTACTAATTCTCGAGGAAGTAATTTCGAAAAATCAACAATGAATTTAAACCATCATAAATTGAATTGAAAATTATTGTTTAGTTTTCCAGTGGTATGGCACTTCGATAAGTCGAGTATAGTAGACCGTGAACCGTAACTTGAACCTGGACCGTGAAAGAATAAATACGTATCAATTGCATGGACACCAAAGAGTCGATGTTAAACCGACATATTCCTGTTTTTCACCCTTTATGTTCACAGTTAAAATTTCTGAAAAATACACGCTATGGAAATATTTGAACCCATATTTTTGTGTTCAATAGCCTCTAATTTTACATCCAACTTTTTCTTGTACGCAATGTTGTATACAAGCTCCATAGTAACGACGACCTGTAATTTTAAAAAGTGATGGAAAAATGAGTCGAATCAAACGGAGCCTTTTTGTTACATCATATATGCTGTAACATTTTTATACTGTGTTGATTTTGTTTTGTATTTATGATTGTTGTTAAAACTGTAATTTTATGATTCAGAATTTATTGAGAATTTAGGAGCTAGAATGTTCTTGTGTGATGTAACTCATGCCAGCACACAGTATAAAAATGTTACAGCATATGTGATGCAACAAAAAGGCTCCATTCAATCCGACTAATTTTTCCATCACTTTTTAAAATTATAGGTCGTCGTTAATATGGAGCTTTTATTCAATATTGCATACAAGAAAAAGTAGGATGTAAAATTAGAGGCTTTTGAACACAAAAATAAGCATTTACATATTTCCATGGCGTGTAATTTTCAGAATTTTTAACTGTGCAGATAGAAATAAAGTTGTTCGTAAAGAATCATCATAAAACTTGTTGTAAAGTATACTAATTAGCTATTGATGTAATAGATTTAGTACAAACATCATTGGGGCTTAAATAGCCTGTTGATGAATAAATAAAATAAAATAAAAGTAAAATCTGTACGATTAGGGCATCTTTAGTATAGCTATAAATTGTATGCGAGTTAGAAAATGAAATTGAAACTGTAAAAATGCCATCTTCAACAGACGTTATAGTTTTAAAAATTCGAACAGTTTCATCGGAAAATTTATAACTGGAATACTGCTCAGTTGTATTTTTGCACGAATTTGCAACAGAATTTACACGAGTTTTATTTCGTTCATAACAATAGAAGATGACGTCATCAGCTACAAAAAATACTATTTCATCGACATCATAAGGGCATCTTTAGTAATGTTACAGTTATAGTTACATTTATTTCCCGAGTTTTACATTTTATAACTGTCAAAGATATAAAACACGAAATGCATCTTCAGTAGCAGTTATAAACTGCACATGTTTCATACTGGAAAGCGAAAAAATAATCTTCAGAGGCCAATTCCAATGTCAAACTGTTACGAAGTCAATGAAACAGTATGTTTTGTATCTGATGATTTTATCTTCTATTGTTTTGAACTCGAGTAAATTTTGTTGCAAAATTGTGCAAAGATACAACTGAGCAGTATTCCAGTTATAAATTTCCCGACGAAACTGTTCGAATTTTTAAAACTATAACGTCTGTTGAAGATGGCATTTTTACAGTTTCAATTTCATTTCCTAACTCCCATACGATTTATAACTCTACTAAAGATGCCCTAACAGTTTGACATTTGAATTGGCCTCGGAAGATTATTTTTTCATTTTCCAGTATAAAACATGTGCAGTTTATAACTGCTACTGAAGATGCATTTCTTGTTTTATATGTTTGACAGTTATAAAATGTAAAACTCGGGAAATAAATATAACTATAACTGTAACATTAGGGCATCTTTAGTAATGTTACAGTTATAGTTATATTTATTTCCTGAGTTTTACATTTTATAACTGTCAAAGATATAAAACAAGAAATGCATCTTCAGTAGCAGTTATAAGCTGCTCATGTTTTATACTGGAAAACGAAAAACTAATCTTCCGAGGCCAATTCAAATGTCAAACTGTTATGATGTCGATGAAATAGTATTTTTTGTAGCTGATGACGTCATCTTCTATTGTTTTGAACGAAATGAAACTCCAGTAAATTCTGTTGCAAATTCGTGCAAAAATACAACTGAGCAGTATTCCAGTTATAAATTTCTCGACGAAAGTGTTCAAATTTTAAAAACTATAACGTCTGTTGAAGATGGCATTTTTACAGTTTCAATTTCATTTCCTATCTCCCATACAATTTATAACTCTACTAAAGATGCCCTTACTAAAGATGCCCTTACAATTAAGGGGAATGGAATAGTATTAAATCGTTTAATGACAGGCAATCATTCACATTGAGTAAACTCGATGCTTTTGTTTTTGAAAACTTAACTGATTAGACCAACAAAACAAGATTATGTAACAATTAAAGAAACTCACATATTATGATGATTAGCCGGGAGTAGCTCAGACCGCTCTTCCGCGTAAGAAGAGGAAGGAAATTTTGATATGGTAGGGGAGAATAGTGCATAACGAACCCACGGGGCAAAATGGCCTGACTCATAAAATCATTCATATAGGTAATCTGTTTTAGGACATTTATGAACGAATATTACCATTGCAACTCAATATATTAGTTATTCATTATTGAACTGCAATATAAAAAAATTGCAAATTTCTTCATATTCACTGAAATGTAACGATTTGCGCTTCTTCCACCTCACCCGGAAGATTGTCGTTCAATCCATTAAGAAAAAACAAACAACCATGCGTTCACCATTATTTTACATGCAATTGAGCAGGAATTGAATCCTAAAGAGAATGAACAAGTCTCTTACTTATCATCTCTGTATAGGGGAAGGGGGGGCAATATGCCCTAGCTAAGCAAACACTGGTTTATTGTCTTATTTGTAACGCTATTCATGAGTATTTTCACATTATGCATCAGTTAAACAAGATAGCTAGTTGATGCCATTCAAAAATTGTCAAAAATCTCAATCATATTAATAATATTCACATTTAAAAAAAGTGGTGATATTCAGTTGCCGGAAAACTCATGAGGCAAAACGCCTTTTAGCTGGCACCTCCCAGGGAACAAAACACCTCGCGTCGGCGAATCAGCATTCTGGTATGGATAATGCATGGAGACGCAAGTACATTGTAGGTTAGTGCCACTAGGGCGTTTTGCCCAAAATGTTAGATGTTTCTTCAAAATGTGGATATTTTCGGTTTTTCCGACCTTCCCATACACTATTTTAAAACTTTTTTCGCCTAACCTACATAATTTTAGATCTAGTTTTGTTACGGCCATTTTAATGACGGTAAATATGAGGGAAACCACAAAAGGCGTTTTGCCTCGGGCGGGCGCGGGGGCGTTTTGGGGTCTCTTCCCCTACATATGCGATATGGAGCATACCGCGAGAGACTTTTTTCGCAAGCTGGCGGAGTGAAAAACTGTCGAAATGGCAACGTATGAAAATGCATGAAATCGTGAAAATGATACTGGCAGCACTTGAACTTTTTGCTTGCTTCTTATGGATGCAAAAAGTAAACAAGTCGAAATGGAACCGCTTTTGACGGTTCGATTGGAAACAAGATGGCGTCTTCGCCGATCTCTTATTCTAGTATTTCTAATTTCAACTTGTTTTACACAGCTGTGTAGTAACCAACACGAAATGAGCGAAAACAAAGCGAGAATCACAATTTTTCTGTGGGGGCTGCCTATCCGATTTTGTTTTTTCGCACTTGTATACAAGTTTGATAAATTTGTTATCATGGCTTGTTACGATTCGGAACAGTTTTTGTCTCTCTTTTATCGTTGTTCGTTATCATTGAGAGCGTTTTCTGCAAACCCTGCAATTGAGTCATTTTACACCACTATTCGGGAGTTTTGCTCCAGTCCAGTCATGAATACCTTGTTGTTGTGGATAGGAGATTATTGTGAAATGTACCTGGTTTTGCCAATGTTGCATCTACACCTTGAAATGGTTCGGTATTCTTATTTATACTTACGGGAGACTGGGTAGACTTGATCCCCTTTTCTGATTTCCGATGTATCACAGCCAAAAATTAATAAACATACGCGATTTCCACACAGACTCTCTAAGAAATATAGTATTTAACTTTACTGATGTATGACAGTCCTTAAATTATTGTTGTTATGTTGGAGTGCTGTCAAAAATCTTCTTTTAAAATATTCTGGGGAAATTTATCCCTCTCCAAAACATGCTTTGATAAAAATAAGAAAGATGCCCTCAGATTTTTCCTTCAAAATACGCGTCATTTTCGAATTGATGTGCGTTATAAGACCTCTTTTCGACCCCGGAACCGCTGGGCTCGATTTCAGAGGGAAATCGGCATCAAACCCCAGGCTGTTGGTCTAGAGCCAACGGCAGCCTCCGGGGAGGGTACGCAAGACCTCTTTTGGCTCCGGGTCTCAGGGGGTATTAACGCTGGGGAAGCTTTCGGAATGCGGAAACCTATCTTTAAAGTTTTTACTTACGGTCAACCCAATACTTTTATTTGTCCTAGTCACACTTCCGTGAGGGCAAAAATAATTCACTGGACTGCGGCTCAGAAGGCCGGATGGCGGCAGCGACGACGGCGGAGTTGAAAACGGAGGTGAAGATGGAGGGCGGTGGCAGGCGGCTTCAATGATCGGTAGTGATTTTCGACGATGCTGGCTGTGTAGCGTGTTGATGGCGTGTGTCCGCCGGGGCGGTTTCGTTGACGGTTTGGAGGTTCTGACGTTGGCACGTGACAGCGGACGACGGCTTCGAAGGTGGCTTGAGGTGTTCTGGTGGTGCGGCTTGCCTTGCGGATCTTCCAGGCGGCGGGAATCTGCGACACGTGGCTTGGTGCTTTGCGGTAATACTTTGCCGGGTTTTCCGGAGACGAATTCTGACCGGAACGGGTGGATAACTGCCGGCTGTAGACACCAGTCACTTGCAGCAGTGGATTGCTGGTTATTTTCTGCACTACAGATTAACACTCCGGGTATTATCCACGAAAAAACCGCACGACCAACACTGGATCGGAAACTTGATCCCTCGCACTCGAAGAAAAATGATCTTGACCTCTAGCTTTCGTGACTTCTCAAGCTCTACTCCCTTATGCCTCCCACTCGTACATTGCCTTCCCTATCAGACGACACGACAGTAACTCCCCGAGTCGTTTTTGCTGTTTCCTCCACTTCAGTTCAGTGCCTCCAGTCACCCACCAATCACCCATCTCTTGGCGCAGTTCATTTGCGCGCCTTTATCGACTGCCCATGCGTAGGCATCCAAAATGACCGTTGGGTTTACGCGTCTAACTGTATAAACTTAGTCCCTCATTTTCCGCACTCTAGTGAAAACAACAATCAAATGTTACCCGCCGGTAACATATCCCCCCACTGGTCGGATGGAACTGAAGCGTATAACATATTTCTTTTCTTGATCAATAACATTTAAATAATAATAATGACACTCTAATGCGACGCAAATAGCGTATAGAACAAAAATAAACTAAGTCAAAACAAAACATCTTTGATGAGAAATCAGTGGCCACTAACAAAACGCATGCATATAACACTTATTATCTACGCGAGGCGATGCATACATCGGTTGTGCGTCCACAACTAGGGTAAGGAATAACAAAGCTCATCGCAACAATCGCCGGCTTCCTCGCAGGTATATCACCGGCCTGGGGCTCATGCAGCGGAGCCCTCAAAACAATAGAAAATCAGCACACTTCACATTCATTTTCTTAATCGACCGTATGCCCGGTAATCACTACATTCCGCACTGCGTCTATCCGAGTCAGAGGAACCGTCCAAACTGTTTGGGTTCTCCGGCGATAGCAGTGGAGTGCAAATGAATATTAAATTGAGCGTACTGAGACGAAGAGCACATAAACTGAGAAAACATTAAACGAAGTCTGATTTAGATCACAGACAATGGAACAGAACACTATTTCACGTGTCAGTATCTCTGATTATTGCGTATAAACCTTTTTAAAGGATCCTGTATATTGAGGGATCGGTTTTTCGTGCAGTTTCACGAAGAGAGTCTAACTGAGGTCATTGCCGTAGTCATTATTAGAACCAACCATTAGTCGCATAATAGCTGTTGGTCGTAGGTGACCAGCAGACGCGCGCGATTTTTAAAAAAATTTAAACTCTTTCGTTCTTTTTGACCGAACTAATTTACGGTAAGTGGATGCTCCAGAAGGCCTATGACGGCAGAATCCTCTTCTCTTACCCCGCGGAAAGTAATAGGAAGGATTGAAATTGTCGGCAAGGCAATAGGTGAGATAGCTATACCTATAGAAGTTGAAGGTCGTTCCAAGGTGGTTGCAATTATTAATATGATATGCATTGTTCTGTTTTCAGGGACGGAAAACGTGGCGCGTGCGACCACTCACATGCTAAGCTGGCTTGAGGAATTTAGCCGGCCAAATGCCAATATTACGCCCCGTAGAATCGACTAATTCGTAGGACGACGTACCATGTTTTGCTAGAATGGTACAAGGTAGGAATTGACTTCCTAATTTCGCATTATAACTAGACCAACATTTGAAAAGGGCGTAACAGCCAAAATTTATTCCTTCTGATTCTTCGTCTACATATATGGCTATATATGTGGACGAAGAATCAGAAGGAATAATTTTTGGCTGTTACGCCCGTTTCAAATGTTGGTCTAGATAATGCTCTTGTGCATTTGATAGTTTAGTATTTTTTTTATACACGGCTTGTCCGACTGAGAATGGCTTTGCCGGCTGTCTGGTTCTAAGGTTGTATGTGTGCGCAGCCGCTGCATGCGCCTTCATAAGGTTTTTGCGCACTAGTTCAAACAATTTAGGTGATTCTTTTCGAATTCTTTCGAGTCTGGCTTCAACTGTGAGCTCATCTTCATTCTCGAACCTTTCGTGTTCGGTTCCTGTTAGAACGATTTCCTCCCCTCTTGCAACTAGAAACGGGCTATACCCTGTCGATGAATGGACCGTCGAATTAATGACTACTTCTACTTCGGCCAATCGAGTATCCCATTCTCGTTGGTTTTCTCTCGCGTATGACCGAATTGATGTATTAATCGCTCGGTTCACTCGTTCGACAGGGTTAGCCTGTGAATGGTACTTAGATGTGAACCAGTGCTTTATATTGAATCGTGATAGCAGTGAATCGAATTCCTTAGATGTAAAGGTCGTCGCGTTATCCGACAGTATTACCGCTGGGACCGAATTTCTGAAAAACCAGTGGCGTGTGAGCTCGGAACACAGTGTTTTCGCACTTATTTTAGAGAAGGGGTGCAATTGCACCCATTTACTAAATAGGTCCATCGTCACGAGCACATATTGATTTCCCATTTTTGAACGTGGCAAAGGTCCGATGTAATCGAGGGCAATTATTTGCCACGGTCTCGTCGGAACCCGCATATTGCCCATGGGAGGTGTAGTCGCCGAGTTGGCTGGCTTGATCTCTTTACAAATTTTACATTTTTGTATATAGGAGCGTATTTGGCTGACCATTTTCGGCCAGTAGTATTGTTGGCGCACTTTGGCCAATGTTTTCTCCACCCCAATGTGCATGCAATCATCGTGACACGACTTGATTATTTCCGGGCGAGATTCGGGACACGGAATTATTTTCCAGTCATACCGATGATCGGCCGTGTCATTATTGAACACGAATTTCATCAGTTGTCCTTCATTGACCCAAAAGTCCGGGTAACTGTCTGGTTTATTCTCGACCGAGACCTTTAGCTCATGATACCATGAGGAGTTGGTTTTTGAAGATATTTCCATCACACTGCGGGAAAGTGCGTCCGGCACTACATTGTCCTTGCCTCGTCGATGCACTATCGTCATATCATACATTTGAAGTGATAGGCTCCACCGACTGAGTCGTGAAGACGTCTTCCACTTCGTCCGCATGATGTACGTTAGTGCCGACGAGTCAGTGACAATGACAAAGTGACTGCCTTCGACGTACCCCCGAAAATGTTCTATGGATAGTAGTGCCGCGAGGCCTTCTTTCTCAGTCGCGTGATAGGCGCGTTCTTGAGTGGAAAGTTTCTTGGAGAAGTATTCAATCACCCTTTCTTGCCCTTCGAACTTCTGAGTTAGGACACCGGCGATAGCGAGATCGCTAGCATCGGTGTGAATCACAAATTCTCGATCAAAGTCCGGGCTTGATAGAATGGGAGCCGTTATCAGCTTTTCTTTTATTGCCTGGAAGGCTTCTTCCGCTTCGGTCGTCCATCTCACCGTTTTCGTCTGAGATTTGAGGAGTTCTGTGAGAGGAGCGGTAGTTTTACTAAAATCGGTAATGAATCGCCGATAGTAATTTGACATACCGATGAAGCGTCGAAGTTTTGTAACCGTCGTTGGACGTACATATTCCACTATGGGCCTAATCTTTTCAGGGTCAATTCTTAGACCTTGAGAAGACAGAATGTATCCCAAAAAGGGGATTTCGTTGAGGCAGAAATGTGACTTCTCTAGTTTGATCGAGAGATTTGCCTTTTGTAAACGTCTTGCAACTTCCATGAGAAGCCGTACGTGTTCCTCGAATGTCTCCGATACTATGACGATATCGTCTAAGTATACGAAGACATTCGGTTCCAGAACACCCTGACCTAATACTCGGTTCATCAAACGGGACAGCGTTGCTGGACTGTTGATTAAACCGAATGGTAGACGGGTGAACTGAAACATCCCCTTCCCTTGCACACTGAACGAACAAAATTTCCGCGATTCTCGAGCCAACGGAATTTGTAAGAATGCCTCAGTGAGGTCAATTGTGGAGAGAAAATTTGCTCGCGGTAGGCGTCCAAGAATTCGTCCAGGGTGCGGAAGGGGATAGGCGTCACGTACGGTCCTGTCATTTAGCTTGCGAGCGTCCAGACAGAGCCGTATCGCCCCCGATGTTTTCTTGATTGGCACGATATTCAGTGTCCAATCTGAATTCGATTCTTCGAGTATTCCTCGATCGAGTAATCGGTCGATTTCAGCGAATAAACCCTGCTGAATCTTTGGGGCAATCGGATAGGGATATAATCTTATGGGTTTATTATTCTTGCACTCCTCTTTTAGCACAATTTTGTGCTCGCAAAGTGGAGTAGTTTCGAGGGTGTCCGAGTCGGCTACTTTAAACATTTTCTTAACTTCCTCTAACTTTAATTGTTGTGCCTCGGTTAATATCGGGCATGGGGTGTTACAATTAAGTTCGGACCTCTCGCCTTTTTCTGAGATTGTTGCGACTGAAAGATTAATACGGAAAAGTTCCCAAAAATCCATACCGCAAATACAATCTTTCGTTAAATTGGGCGCCACTAGCGTAGGCAAAACGCGCGTTTTACCGCTGAATGTGAACGGTATCAGGACTTCTCCTAGAATTTCTAAGGGTGATCCATCTGCCGTTTGTAGTGCTACGGGATGAGAAGGTTTGCAGAGACTAACATTTCTCAGTTTCCCAAAGACATTGGAGTTGATAAACGATAAATTGCTTCCACAGTCAAGCAGTGCATACACCGGTATATCAAATATTTTAAGCTCCGCGTGTGGTCTGTTATCCGTTATGTTATCTAGTGTTATCTTGTGTATTTGAGGATGGACCTCATTCTCGTCCACGTCGTCTGATCTGCACTCGTAGAATCGGTATAAATCCGGCAACCATGAACCAGAGGTTCCATCCTTTTGCGCCTGTGGAAGTCCCTGCGGCTTTAGGGCTTCCCCTGGAAGTTTTTTTTACAGAACGGACAGTTTTCAGTGGTGAACCCTTTTAGGGCACACCTCCTACAAAATACCCTACGTGGGACGGGGCATTTTGCCAGCTCATGATCGTCCCCACAATTAAAGCACTCAAATTCACTAGGAGGAGTATATTCTGCAACCAATCTAGTTAAAAAGTTTGCCTTACTGCTACATGGCTTTGGCTCCTTCGGACGACTTTCCATTCCCACCCCCTTTTCAGGTGAATTTATTTTATATTGTGGTTTGTTTTCTGTTTTTGAGTTATTTGAAACAAACTTCGAGCTTTTCTGGGTATTTTGATTCCTTGTTGAATCATTCTGCAGTTGTCGATTGAAAAATGTTCTGGTAGTAGACGAATTTACCCCATTGGTGTTAATCGCGCAAGTTTCTCTTTTAGTCGGGCCAAACACTTTTGTGAATGCCGAGAAATCTGTCGCATCGAGATCTTTCCCGATGGACATTAGGTCTTGAAGGGTGGAAACCCGCTTCCCCACTAAAGCTTTCCGCCCATCATAGCGAAGGTTGGTCTTCAAAACTTCCACCTTTTCGGGCTCGGTCAGTGGAGTACACATAGCTCGAAAAAGCTTACTCATTTGGAGGAAGTACTGTTGAAACGACTCCCCTTTCTGTTGGCGAGTCTGATAAATTTTCGTTCTAAGGACTGAATCCAAATCAGGATGTCTGAACTCCTTCCTTAGTTCCTCGCGTAGATGCGGCCAATCTATTAGGGACTGCTGGTTCCTTCTTGAGGTGTACCACCCAAGTGCCGGTCCGTCAAGGAGGTGAATTGCCGAATCGAATAAATCGGATTCAGTGGCGTGTTCTGAAATGGCTAATTGTTCAACGTGTGTCAGAAACTCATTGAGCTCTAGACCATGGTCAGTCCCAGCATATTTTTTTAGTTTCCACTGGGAAACGGGCAACGTCTTGCGGTGCGGAAAAGTAAGCGGAATCGTAGAGGCAATCGTTACTGGAATGACCGGCGGAATCGCCGAAGTTCCTGGAAGTGACCCTACGGATCGCGTTGTCAACGTCTCGGCTGGCGGCAGTGGAATCGGTACACATGACTGCGAACCTTGAAAGTTTGCCGCGTTTACGCTAGTTTGTGGAATGTTATCTCCCTTCC
Organism: Armigeres subalbatus; assembly: GCF_024139115.2. Classification (NCBI taxonomy): domain Eukaryota; kingdom Metazoa; phylum Arthropoda; class Insecta; order Diptera; family Culicidae; genus Armigeres; species Armigeres subalbatus. The sequence continues at coordinate 290,440,652 of NC_085140.1, read as the reverse complement.
ACAGTGGACTGAACGAGAAGTCATCAATTTTCCGACAATAAGACTCATTTACATTTGCTGTAGGCGTGATCTGACGCGGGTATGGAATGCTACCATAGATCGTCGCAGTCGATAAGACCGGTGCTCTAGGTTCCTTAAAATTCGCGGGTGAACTCCCACTAATGGGTAGTGGGTCCAGTTCACGAACATACACTGAAGATGTTGGTACAGTAGAAGAACCGATTTCATTAAAATCTATCAAAGAACGACCACTGGTGGGAAGCTGATTTGCCCCTATCGATGTCGTGAGCCCAGCCGGGTTATTTGAGGATACCCCTTGTGTTGGAGAGACGTCATCAACTAGGAAAGGGTTCGTCCTGTTGAGTGATAAACGAGGAGCCGGGGTAGGGGCTCTTCGAATCTCTTCCCTTAAGCCATTGAGCTGGCTTGACATTGCCTTGATGAGACATCCAATATCCGTCATAGCTTTGCTAAAGTCATCTTTAGTCACAAAGTTCGACAGATCTGGTTGCTTAGGTATGGTTCCAGTATACACCGGACGTGGAGCCGTAGACACAGTAGTTTGGATTCCTCCAGCTGCCTCGTCTCCGAGCTCTTCCGATTCGGAACTGGATTCCTCTCCAGTGGTAAAGAATTGGTCTTCGGTCCAGAAGAACTCTGAAAACAGCTCGAGTATTCTGTTGAAAAACTCATTACCCTGAGTTTTAAATTCACCCACCGCATGATTTTTGATCACTGCTACCCGATGGCCTAAGTGTAATAGGCGAGCTTTGCAAAAAGGGACCCTTGCTACTGGGTTAGATTTCAAAAGTACCTGTAATTCTCCAAAAATTTTCTTGCACGCCTGCAAATCAATTTCTGGGTCCATATCATAATGGATAATGAACTCGTGTCCTTCCTTTTCATCCTTCAAAATTTGCTTTAATCGCCGACGTCTTTTACATCGTGACTCATCGTCTCCGATGACTATGTTGCGCAAAAATAATTCATAGTCGAGTTCTCCTGGTTCGAGGTGATCGACGCGCATATTACGGTAAATTGACCCGAAATTCGGTCCAGACACTGATAATCGTGGCATTCTGGTACAAAAAAAGAAAACAAATATGAAGAAGATGTGCCTGATTTTTCTTCAACCAATCAATGAGAAAAAAAAACAACTTTTGGCTTTTCAAACACTGCTCAAGTCCCAAACTAGTTCAATTGTATGCAATTATTCCTGCACAATCGAAGCTGTCTTCGTATGATTCTTCACTTCCTTTTTACAGACACTGACCAATCTGCCTCGCCAAATGGTTCACGCTAACCACCACGAAAAAAAATAACAGGAGCCACCAATTTCTCATAAAAATGCGACCAGTGTGGGTAATTTAATTCTAAGTTTGAATTTAATGAAAACTCCCCCTACGTACAGAAGGAAAAAATATCCGAAGATATTTTTCCCCTCCTGAGAACCTTTTTATTTTTTTATTTACGTTGGGCGCCAGGTATAAGACCTCTTTTCGACCCCGGAACCGCTGGGCTCGATTTCAGAGGGAAATCGGCATCAAACCCCAGGCTGCTGGTCTAGAGCCAACGGCAGCCTCCGGGGAGGGTACGCAAGACCTCTTTTGGCTCCGGGTCTCAGGGGGTATTAACGCTGGGGAAGCTTTCGGAATGCGGAAACCTATCTTTAAAGTTTTTACTTACGGTCAACCCAATACTTTTATTTGTCCTAGTCACACTTCCGTGAGGGCAAAAATAATTCACTGGACTGCGGCTCAGAAGGCCGGATGGCGGCAGCGACGACGGCGGAGTTGAAAACGGAGGTGAAGATGGAGGGCGGTGGCAGGCGGCTTCAATGATCGGTAGTGATTTTCGACGATGCTGGCTGTGTAGCGTGTTGATGGCGTGTGTCCGCCGGGGCGGTTTCGTTGACGGTTTGGAGGTTCTGACGTTGGCACGTGACAGCGGACGACGGCTTCGAAGGTGGCTTGAGGTGTTCTGGTGGTGCGGCTTGCTTTGCGGATCTTCCAGGCGGCGGGAATCTGCGACACGTGGCTTGGTGCTTTGCGGTAATACTTTGCCGGGTTTTCCGGAGACGAATTCTGACCGGAACGGGTGGATAACTGCCGGCTGTAGACACCAGTCACTTGCAGCAGTGGATTGCGGGTTATTTTCTGCACTACAGATTAACACTCCGGGTATTATCCACGAAAAAACCGCACGACCAACACTGGATCGGAAACTTGATCCCTCGCACTCGAAGAAAAATGATCTTGACCTCTAGCTTTCGTGACTTCTCAAGCTCTACCCCCTTATGCCTCCCACTCGTACATTGCCTTCCCTATCAGACGACACGACAGTAACTCCCCGAGTCGTTTTTGCTGTTTCCTCCACTTCAGTTCAGTGCCTCCAGTCACCCACCAATCACCCATCTCTTGGCGCAGTTCATTTGCGCGCCTTTATCGACTGCCCATGCGTAGGCATCCAAAATGACCGTTGGGTTTACGCGTCTAACTGTATAAACTTAGTCCCTCATTTTCCGCACTCTAGTGAAAACAATAATCAAATGTTACCCGCCGGTAACAGCGTATACATGAACGATTTTTGTTATTGAATTCGACAGCACATGCAATTTTAAAATTTGGGGAGACTTGATCCTCTTTCTATGATATCTACGCAATAAATATTTTTTCCTGCCAACACTTCATCAAATCTGTCAAATCTACAAAAAATTAGAAGCCTGAGAACAGATTTATATTTTTTTGAATTTTTTCGCCAAATTTTTGTATGGGGTACTAATGGGGGATCAAATGTCCCTATATTGAGGCAATAACTTCAAATCCAAATATCCTAAAACTTTGATGGAATGTTGACATTTTCATCAGTACAAATCATTAAGCACATTTATGGCTTTGTGCTGTGAAAAAACGAAAGCATTTGATCATTGTTATGAAAAGTTATTCAAATTTTTCGTGGCCAATAAAAAACCTTTAGGAAGGTCAAAACATACAAACCGCTCTGCAGAATAGATAAGGTTGTCAATCCAAAAAATAACTCACCACATAAAGGTCATTTGTCTAGAGGATCTATACTAAAAAATACGCTCGATAAAACAGGGGGTGATCAAGTCTCCCCAGGGAACAAGTCTACCCACCTTCCCCTACATATTGGTGAAAACATCTAAAAAAGTTAATGGACGCATTTTAGACTGTTTTTCACTACCTAATTACTACCGACTTAGCGATACTTTCATAAGTTGTTATTAGGGTTTCATCACCAAAAAGAATCAATGAACAACTTCCATAAGTACCGTGATATTGAGGAGGACATTCGTTGGATCAGGATTTGCTTGAAGTTAACCATGAGACCCTGGTAAATCTTACTCCGTAGCACATCACGTAAAGGTGTCTATTCGGAGTTACGGGACAGTACTAGAGAACTTCAGATATGTGTAACAAACAATACAACTGATAACGAAAAAAAAAAATTACAGAAACTTAACAGGGTAATTTTACTTATTATTTTGTTTTGTTATATGTTTAGTCATAATTGGTTTTCGGAAAAAATAGCACATATGAACACAATCTGTCTTCACCAAAAACTGTCTAGGACAAACTTAAGTATAATAAACCATAAAACCGCTTTCCCTGATACATTTTAGATAGTTACACCAAATAAAAAAAAAACAAATTGCATCTTGATTTTAGTGTCGATTGCAGCCACTGATAATTTTTTTTATTGAAAATACATGTTTTAAAGCGATTTCATATGTGTGGATTGTTCATATTTCTAGCTTTAGATTTGCATTATTCGATACAAATGAAATGATAAGAATTCAGTTTAACTCGCATTTTATTTCGTGATATATTATAGGAAGCAAAATTATGATAATAAGTTTGGGAGGACCAGCCTCCTTAATTACGCTACTGTAGACCATATCTACTTATCGTATTTTATATAATGAAAAGGATAAATAAAAATGATAACAAAGTTAGAATTTTCGTGAAGAATGTATATAAATTTCACGCCATAGTGATTTCTTTATTTTTAGTTTGGTACCTGATCTTGCATAATCCAGATTTATCAAAATTGAATTCGTTGTTAAGAAATAGTCAGTGGACCTGCATCAATTTCTATACATATTGAAAATTCTCAAAATATCACAATTTTGTTTCATTGTATTATTTCATATAAACCAAAAATGCGATAGTGGAGCGAGGATTAAGCAGTGTTAAGTTCGTATTCTCGCATTATATAATCTCTTACATACTGTTGAACTTTCGTGGGGAAAAGTCTGGAAGAAATAATTGTTTTAATTATTAATTGTTCTAGAAACAATATTTGAATTGCGTAACGTACTGAGCGAATCTTATGCCAAATCCGAAAAACTTGGGGATGGTTATTGATGTTTCATTCCTTAGTACCCTTTCAACTATGTTATGCGCTGCATACTCAGTTGTAAGGACTCCAAACCTGAAACTCAAAAGAATGTTAGATTTGTTGGCTCACGTATCCTGCAAATCGGCATCACTAACCTCGGTTTCTTCACAAAGTCGACGATATCCTTCCTGGTGGAAATGTAGTACGGATTTACACAAGAAGTCTGAATCTGGTCTGCATGGCCTTGCAGACGCAACTGTTCCGTTAAGGCTCCCATGAATCCGTTGACGGCGTGTTTCGATGTTGAGTAAATGGTTGCCCATGGGAGGGGATGAATACCAGCTAAGGAAGAGATCGCTACGATATGACCACGTTTGCGCTCAACCATTTTCTTCAGGAAATGTTTCGTCATCTGGAAGCAGAAATGTTGGGTTGTTCTAGTACTTTATTCAAATGATTTAAAAAAAAGGGATCACTTTAGTTCATTATTTTAGAAATGAAGGAGTAAAAGTGGTTCAAGTTATCGGTTCCGTTCAATCCGCTTTATGGAAAAATCTCTGGAATGGAAAATTTGTCACCTGTTGTCATTAACTGTTAAACACCTTGAGGAAAGTCGATCTTTGCAAAATACATAACTCACACTTTTTTATTCGTTTCGTTCACTTTCTTTGTACCTATTTGGTTTTAGATTACTGTCTAAAATATTGAATTTGTTTGAATAATATTTTGGAGCTCTTTGAGAGAATCAATTAAAAAACGGGACAAATTGAGATTTTTGTAGATTACGACGGGACAGCAACGGGACTGTCCCGTTAAATATGGTACGTATGGTCAGCCTACATTTGGCAGAAAGTGTCATTTAGCCGAATAGTTGAAATTTGTTTTCTTTAAGTGAATTGAGAAGTAAATAGTGCACATGAGGTGTATGCTAAGTACAAAGTTGTGAGAAGAAGAAGGCAAACCGAAGAAAAAATAAGAAAGAAGAGAAAAGGAAGAGGGAAAAAATAAGAAAGAAGGGAGAAGAAGGGAAAAGAAAAGAGGCAGAAGTAAGAAGGAAGAAGTTAAAGGAAAAGGAAGAATGAAAAAAAAAGAAGGAAGAAGGAAGTAGAAAGAAGAAAAAAGAAGAAGGAAGAAGGAAGAAGAAATAAGAAGAAAGGATGAAGGAAGAAGAAAGAAGGAGAAGGAGGAAAGAAGGAATAAGAAAGAAGAAAACCCAGATTAATCCACCTACAGTGAGATTTTGACCCTTCCTTGGTCGTAAGGAAACATTGTCAGACTCCAGTCTTTAAAACGAGATAAAAGTACTCAACTTCCCACGGCGATTGAAAGTATAAAGTGACAAATTAATTGCCTACCAAAAGGCGGATGTCAACAACAAAATGAACGAATACGCACTGTACGGCATGCTGCCTATCTGTCAGGCGCTCATCGGATTGAATAACTATTGTAACATGTAACAACTAACTAAATCAGTCATTGATCTGAACGAAACTAAATAGCGTTTAATAATAACATATATTTCGCCTTATGGATGCCTAATTTTGTAATATTATCCTTGTTTGACACCTTAAAAATTAGTGAGATTTATATGTTAGAAAAATTCAGAATTTGCACACATACATGCATATAAGTGGTCTATTAGTGTCTCAAAACATGCTCACATTTACTATCAAGCTTACACTGAAGAAATTTTTTAAATTCTTTTAAATTTTTACGTTTTTGCTTTTCTGAGAAGATTGTTTGGTACATGCTTCAATATGTTCTTCAATTAAAATCAATTGTTCTTCGAAACAAATTAGAAAAATAAGCATACTTTTATATCATATCATTTTTGATAATTAAATTTTCAATATTAAAGTGAATTTGTTCCAAATAGCCTACATTTTATTTCATAATAATATTCAAGAGATTTACTTATTGATTAATACATAACACGCCTGCGTAACGCATACAAAGTGAAATTATAGACACTTCCGAAGGAAGGGTCAAAAAGAAAGAAGGAAGAAGAAAGAAGAAAAAAGAATGAAGGAGATAGAAGAAAGAAGAAAAAAAGGAAGATGAAAGAAGGACAAAAACAATCAGGAAAATGAAATACGCTTGTATTTTCTTCATTTCGTCAGCAGATATGTTCGTTATCGTTTTCAATGGGTTCATATGGCTCCACCTCGAATCTCAGTACCCCAGTACCCCGAATTCCAGAGTTACTTAGAGTTACTTAGAGAACGGCAATAAAGGTTCTGTTTAACCAACATGTTTGATTTTTGTATAATTAACTTTAACTATCATTCTACGCCATTATTATCTGGGAAAGTGCTATTCTATGAAATGGAGTAAGTGAGGAGATAACCCCTTCTTTCAATTAACATAAGGCGAACAGTAAAAATAATGCCTCCTTTAGATGAACGCGTTTGCCTGATATGAAGCAGAATTAAGGTGATTATACAATCAAAATTCACCACACGGTTTTCTATTCCTGTTATCAAAAGTTCAAATCTAGCGTAATAATTTTCGTACAATGCTGAAATTAAAGTCGATTGTTTAGCATAAGTAAGCAATCGATCTACGGATGTTTCATCCCCATGAGCGTTGTGGTTCTCTCAATTCGTGTTCTTGAAAAATCACTAGAAAAAGCACGTGGTTTCCAAGATGGCCGATTTGTGGCTTTGTTGTATAACCACCTTAAGAGATTTTCCTATGATATGGAAATGCTAATATCATCTTCCAAACTTAGACGTACATGTTCATGATAGAATTAGAGGCGAAAGTATAGAATTGATAGTTCCGTTAGGATACGGCAGGCATGAAGAATTAGAGATTTTCCTGCTTGAAATGAACGTGTTTGCTCATTTTGAGGCGAACAGAGAAGATGATGATTTCTTTAAATCAAGGTATCCCGGGACAAGACTTAGTGTAACCTAAAAAAACGCTAGTTCAGCAAAATTGTTAGCTTATACTCTGTTCGCCCTTAACGGGGCAAGTGGGACCTATTCTGTTTTCAACTGTCGAACGAAACTAATTTGAGGAATGTAGATATATTGTTCATATTATTTCTGAGTATTAGTATTTTTAGATCATGGATGGAGATTGGTTGCATGTCGAACTTAATTTTTGCAACAAAAAAGGGATTATAATGTTAGCAGATATGAAAACAAGGCAACCACCGATTAACTGTTTATTTGGCTGTTGTCTTGTTTTCATTAGCTTACTTTTGTACCAAATGTTTTAGGTGGCAAGGATAAGCAAATCTTTATCCAATTTTCGTATGAATAAATAATTCTCTTTTAAGAACTTAAATTAATACATAAATCAATAATTAAGAAGAAACGTTTTTATTCAGGCGATGCGCAGTTTTTTTTTAATTTGTAACAGAACAAAATAGCCAATTTATGTGTTAAGCACTGTATTTATTTGAAAATCTGATGCGAAGTATGAAAATAAAAAAACACAAGACAAATCCTGTTGACCTATTGTAGAATGAATAGATTATTTGCACTGTAAACAGGAAAATATCGCATGGTTATAGCCATTGCTCTTCTTCGTGCGGGAGATGATTTTCAGAATGTAAAATACACATTTGGTAAATAACTGACAATACTTTTAATCAACGAAATCAAACTTCACTAGACAACCATCTAAAAACAATTAAAATAGCTTTATCGAAAATGTTGATCAAATATGTCCCACTTGCCCCATATATGCTAAAACTCAAGGGCAAATGAAAATGGCAGATTTTGGCTTAAATTAAAAAATTTATATCGTTTTCGATGTCACACAATTATTTAATTGCTCACAATATTCACTTTCCACATCAATGATAAATTTTGAAACGACTATTTAGTTGGAAATCCATTGAATAAAAATAAAATAATAGATTTTCCCGGTAGTGTAAGTCATGATCAAGCATTAGAATTAGAATAGCAATAGAAAAGCATTAGAATAGCATTAGAATGGTGCCTCAAATGGTTTTGATTCCAAATCTTTTTGTGTCGGGTGAATTCGTTTATAGTTCTGCGTCATATTGTTACCATTGAAAACGTTCATCGATTCATCTGCAGTCATAGTACCCACTTACCCCGTATTTTCACTTGCCCCGGGGTACCTTAATGTATTTGCCCGGTATAAGGCGAACATAGGAAATAAAGCCTTCTTTTAATGAACGCGTTGCCCGGTTGAAGGAGAACAGAGTTGATAATGCTTTCTGTCAAGTAATGCGTTTGTCCGGTTTATGGCGATCAGAGTAGATGATGCTTTCTTTGTATAAACGCATTTGCCAGGGATAAGGCGATCAGAGGAGATAATGCATTTTTTTAAATTAACGCATTTGGCTAGTACAAGGCGAACATAGGACGTAATGCTTTCTAAAAATGAACGCGTTTTCCCGGGTTAAGGCGAACATAGTTGATAATGTCTTCTTTTAACGAACGCATTTGCCCGGTATAAGGCAAACGGAGTAGATGATGCCTTCTTTAAATGGACGCTTTTACCCGGTGTAAGGCGAATATAGGAGATAATGCCTTCTTTATATGAACGCGTTTACCCGGTTAAGGGCGAACAGAGTAAATGAGTAGATGATTCTTTAAATGAATGTATCTGCCCGGTTCTTTAAATGAACGCATTTGTCCGGTATAAGGCGAACCGAGTTGAAAACGCATTCTTTAAATGAACGCATTTGCCCTGTATATGGTGAAGAGAATAGATGATGCCTTCTTTAAATGAATACATTTGCCTGCCGGCTTAAGGCAAACACAGGAGATGCTGCCATTTTTTAGATAAACGCGTTAGCCCGGTTTAAGGGGAACAGAGTTTATAATACCTTCTTTTAATGAACGAATTTTCCCGGTATAAGGCGTATAAGGTGATATTGAAAATAATGCCTGCTCTACGTGAACGCGATTGGCCGGTATAAAGCGTTTACCCGATATGATGCCTACTTTAAATGAAAATGTTTGCCCGTTATAAAGCAGGAAAAAGAGATAATGCCTTATCGAAATGAACGCGTTCTCCAGGTTCAACGCATCACCTATTTGGTTTCTTCTTGCCGCATGCCTACCACTAAGATGGTCGCGTAGCCAAAAATCATGACGATTTTCGTAGTCACTTCTTCACATAATTGACCGCACGTCACTATGGACGGACTGGATCAAATCAGAATGGCGTCTCAAATAAAGAAATAGTAGGAGCTCTGGTAACATAAATGTATCAAAAACGTTTTTATATGGTAATTCAAATTCATTATTAAAAAGGTTTTAAAAAACTCTGGTGTCGTCATGACGATTTGGTTGCAGGACGAAAGTTAATGTCGTGTGCGTCAACGACGATGCAACGAGTAGCAGAGACGATCTGCTAACCGATAGCTTCGGCAAATGGCTTGTTGGCGCTTGGTGCGATTCGCTAGAACACCGGCCATATGTGACGGCATTCTACGGAACGAGAATTCTTCATTCTATACTGTTTTCAAGTAGTTCCAGTTCAATGAAACGTACTTTTGAGTCTGACACGGTGAACCTTGTCAAAGGTATGAAAATGCTGATATCATCTTCCAAACTTAGACGTACATGTTCATAATAGAGTTAGCATTTCCATATAATTGAAAATCGTTTAACTTCACGTAGAAGTAATACACTCATATCATTAATAGTGTACTTGTCAAAGAACTATCGGCTCGAAAAATAAGTACGGATATACGATCAAAATCCTCGTAAAAATTGTGTAATTTACTAGACTGAAGTTGCCTTGCTGTTGTATAATTCGTAAAACAAGTAATTATTATTCACATGAATTCTAAATAAACTTCTATTGATTTACTTTTTTTCATTGAAATAAACTATAAGCTTGAAATCATGACTGCTTCGGGGTACTGGCTTATTCGGGGTAATATCCCATTCGGGGTGATGGCATTCGGAGAAGTGACTCATTCTGGGTAATGGCGTTCGGGGTAGTGGCCTTCGGGGTAACAGCATTATGGGTAATGGAATTTTGGGCAGTGTCGTAGAGTCGTTTATACATATATAATATTTAGTCATGCGAAAATTGCGAGTAGGGTTGAGTAAATCGTGAAAAAGCAAAATAAAGTTTTGTATAGAAATTTCGCATGGGCAGTTCACAACGCGCATTTTCGCCTACTAATGCAGAACAACATCTGCCGGGTCGACTAGTCTAACATACTTATTATAACTATTACTTAACTGAAAGTAGGGGCCCTCCTTAGCCGTGAGGTAAGACGCGCTGCTACAAAGCAAGACCATGCTGAGGGTGGCTGGGTTCGATTCCCGGTACCGGTCTAGGCAATTTTCGGATTGGAAATTATCTCAACTTCCCTGGGCATAAAAGTATCATCGTGTTAGCCTCATGATATACAAATGCAAAAATGATAACCTGGCTTAGAAACCTCGCAGTTAACAACTGTGGAAGTGCTTAATGAACACTAAGCTGCGAGGCGGCTCTGTGTGGGGATGTAATGCCAATAAGAAGAAGGAGCAGAAAAAGAAGATTTAACTGAAAGTAACTCATATAAGTTGTGTATACATATAGTCACCTTTTTATCTTTTTTTATCTGTGGAATCTGTTTTGGTTCCAAGTACTTTCTTAAGCATGGATTCCTTCTGGAGTTTGCACGATTTTATTGTTTTTTTTTTACTGGAAAATTCAATTTTTTTCTTTTGTGTTTTAGTTTAATTAAAAGATTTGTTTTGTACGGCAAAAGTGTATATGCACTTAATTTCACAACTTTTCAAGTTTACGATTTCTGGACTCTTGCTTCTTTTTACAGACGGATCAAATAACTAGGTGTTGAGCAAGTTTTGGAAAATACGCAATCAACAAGATTAATTTCTCAATGTGAATGCACTGCTCAATATTTTCAACGTTTCCTCTAACTTCTTCTTCTTAAATGGCTCTACATTTCAACTGGAATTTGGTCTGCTTTTCATATTACTTTTAGCATTTCCACAGTTATTAATTGAAGGCTTTTCTATGCCCACCAATGCATGAATATGAGTAGAGTATGCATCTTGTGTGACAAGTACAATGGATATATAATGACCAGGGAGTCAGAACTTTTCCCATCCGAAAAAAACCTGAACCGGACCGAGACTCAAACTCGCTATCTTCATATTGGCAATTCTACTTTATTGCTCGCAAGGCTAACTGGAGACCCAGCTAGCACAAAAGTTAGTTTTTATTGATTCAAAAGATATAGTCCCAAGCAACACACTTGTCACAGAAGATTTACTGTGACTTATCTACGACAAACTCGAGCTACACAACAGTTACTGCAACAAAATTAGCCGGAACTTTGCTGCTAGGGGTGTTCGAGAAAAGCTACATTTTTTGCTAAATAGTTTGGGATTTTAATCACTTACCCATACGGTACCTTTCACATTAACATCCATCAATCGATTGATGACACCTTCGTCAGCATCTTGAAGGAAATTGAAGCCAACAATTCCTGCGTTGTTGACCAGAATATCTACCGGACCTACGTCATTGTATACCCTTTCAACCAATGCTTCCACTTGTCCATATGATGAAACATCCACTTGGAAAGAGTGAGCAGCGGTGGCATGATCGCGTCTGATCTCCTCACATGTACGCTGCGCTGCCTCCAGATCGACGTCGACCACTACTATCGTGCTTCCTCGATTGGCAAACTCGTGAGCCATTGCTTTCCCCAAGCCATTGCCCGCGCCGCTGATCTGTGAGGATTTATTAAATACTTGAAGAGTTTTTTCAAACAGCTTAACTGCTCCATGAGAAACGAAACACATCGAAAATTAATCGTGTATCGTTCTGAAACAGCCACTAAAGATAGTACGATAACTTCAGATCATACACATTTTTTTCAATTTCATTTACCAAAACAGTTCGTCCGCGAATATCCTTAGGCTTAGGCGGTACAATGATCTGAATTGCGGTCAATATCAGAATAGGCAATGAAATTATGATCACTTTCACCAAGTCAAATAAAAAACAGAGCACTTCACCGATTGCTTCGAGCAATGAACATTGGTCGCTAGATGCGTTTTCCGATTGAACTTCCGACCCCATGGTTCTTAATTTCTAGCAATGTGTTGCGAGGTTGAACTTTACCGTGAGACTGTCGAAGGAATTTGTGATTACCTTTCAACATCGCAAACTAAACGTACTTCAACTCGTACACAACGCTACCTCAAATAGTAAACAAAAAACCGTGCCCCGTAATTTCGCACCTTCTTATGTACAAAGATGTTCCTGCCAATAAGTACAAGCAAGCGTGACGCACTGATCTGATCAGGTGAATATCCCAAACGAATAAATTTGCGAATGATATGATCAGAAGGCTACAAAGTGAACTCATCAGCGCGCGCATAGCAAATGAGAATTTAAACGTTTAAATTTGCTTTTTCTGGTTTGGTTCGGTAATAACAATGATCAAGCGTTTTATTGATTCCGTAACGTGGTTCGGAGTTGGTAGCTTTGCAGAACATTATATACGAACGTTATTCATAACTCGAAGTGTTTTTTTGACGACCATGTAACATAAAAGTACTAATCATGTATAATAAATATCGTTACGAATGCACTCAACGGTTTCAGGGATGTAGCTTGGACAAAATTTATTAAATTCAATAAATTGTTATTCTTTGTCTCCGTAGTAAATCCAGTACCGTCAAATGGGGTAACTTGCAACACATTTTCAAAGTTATTGTACTGCAAAGGAGGCGGAATTGATAAGCCCACCCCATATCCTAATAGAAACGTGTAGAACGCGTTATGTATCTATCTTCATCGAAACAACGGTTGAATTGATTCGGAGTAAATAAAAACATTATAATATTTCTAGCAAAAGATGTAGGGGTTAGTACTCTCTGCAAAGTTTCGAAAAATTGTGTTTGCTTTTTCTGGCTTATTTTTTTTAATTGACAATTTCACCAACTTTACCCGATCGGTTCATGATATACTTTGTTCAAGCTGACAGCGAAGCAGTTTCGCAGCGCTCCGAGCGTAATGCAGACTTGGCGGACATCATAACTCGGCTTATTAAATTTGAACGCGGTGTGAACTTCCGTATTCTGCACATTTTTTTTCAGTCATTCTACGTAGTCGTTTCTATTTATCCTAAAAATTTACTTTCTGGTGCAATCTGTTTTTTTTTCTGGAGTTGTCCGATATGTGTTTCAAAAACATATGTGTTTCATTTTTGTGATACATTTATACTACCCATATAAGCATAAATGTCCCATATGGATCTCCGTCAACTGTGGGTTTATCGATAGAATGCATATCATACATCATAAATTATACAGTGTACACAAAACCCCAGGTACTTTGTTCTAAAAACTCGTGGAAAAATATTATACTTAAGATATTCGATAATTGACATAAAGAGATAACACTCTCTATGGGTACAATTGAACAATATATTATAACCACCGACGTTCATTTAATTTGTTCAGGTAATATCTATACAGATAACACTGAATCGACTATTTGACGCCACAATACACGGTTCGAGGCAGCATCTCTCTATCCTCGAGTGCGCACCACGCTCGCCAAGTCGTTTTGTACCTGGTCTGCTCACCTCGCTCGCTGTGATCCACGCCGTCTCGTACCAGCAGGATCGGAAGCAATCACCATCTTTGCAGGGTTGTTGACCGGTATTCTTGTAACATGTCATGTGCCAGTCATAATTTTTTCAAATAATATTTTTTTACATTTTCATACGGGGCTGTTCATATACCACGTGGACAGGTTTTGGTCAGTTTAAGACCCCCCCTCCCTCAGCGTGGACATTTCTCCATACTTACTTGACTTGATGGGCTACAGCTCTTCGATGAACCTACGCCGAATGGAGTATCCTTCTCCACTGGACTCGATCCTGGGCCAATCGCATCCAGTCGCCCTGAACATTGAGTGCCCTCAGGTCCTCTTCAACAGCAAAAAGCCATCGTGTACGCGGCCTCTTCCGGTTTCTCTACTAAATATTATCTTCGCTTGACGTTCTTCCAGCATACGAGCAACGTGATCAGCCCACCGTAGTCTGCCGTGTTGAATAAGCTTAATAATATCCAGCCCTTTATACACCTGGTACAATTCGTGATTCATGCGACGCCGCCAGATACCGTTCTCCTGTTTACCGCCGAGTATTGTCCGCAGCACCTTACGCTCAAACACTCCGAAAGCTCTCCGATCAGCCTCCTTTGACGTCCATGTTTAATGTCGTATAAAGCCGCCGGAAGAATCAGAGTAGTATACAGCGCGAGTTTTGTTTTCGTTTGCAGACTACGGGACTAAAGCTGGTTACGAAGTCCGTAATAAGCCCTATTTGCAGCTGCAATATGCCTTTTCACCTCGCGGGTAACATCATTATCGCACGTCACTAATGTTCCACGATACACATATTTTCTACCACTTCAAATTTTTCACCATCCAGCACTATTTCGCTACCACCACCACTAATGAACCCACGTTGATTGCCAGCGACCATGTACTTCGTTTTGCTGGTATTGATCGTGAGTCCAATCCTCGCTGTCTCCCTCTTAAAGGCACAAAAGCATCTACCACGGCACGGCAATCAATCCCGATAATATCGATATCGTCCGCAAATCCCAGGAGCATATGCGATTTTGTGATAATGGTACCGCTTTTTGCACACCAGCTCTCTTAATCGCTCCCTCGAGCGCTATAGTGAACAGTAGGTTCGAGAGTGCATCACCCTGCTTTAATCCATCTAAGGTAACAAATGTCGTCGATATTTCATCCGCAACCCTTATACTTGATTTCGATCCGTCCAACGTTATACGAATCAGCCGTATCAGTTTCGCCGGAAAACCATGTTCAAGCATAATTTGCCATAATTCATTCCGTTTCACTGAATCGTACGCCACCTTGAAATCAATAAACATATGAGTTGTTGTTGCAAGTTGTACTCCCGGAATTTATCAAGGATTTGTCTCAGGGTAAACATTTGATCCTTCGTTGATCGGCCCTCACGAAAACCTGCTTGGTATTCGCCGACGAACGACTCTTCGAGCGGACTCAATCTGTTGAACAGAATACGGGACATAATTTTGTACGCCGAATTAAGAGGGTTATTCCTCGGTAATTGGCGCACTCCAGTCTGTGCCCTTTCTTAAAGAGAGGGCAAATGAGGCCGTCCAACCAGCTAGCAGGCATTTCCTCGTCTTCCCATATTTTCCACATAATATGGTGCAGAACTTCATAAAGCTGCTCACTGCCATGTTTGAGAAGTTCAGCCGGGAGCTGGTCCTTCCCCGCAGCCTTATTGTTTTTCAGCTCTTTAACAGCTTTTTGCCTTTCTCGTACAACAAAGTTGTACCGAAAGGCTATCATTTCACTCCGAAAACGAACTTTTTATAGAAGCCTCTAAGACCCATAGTATTTTATACCAATCGGCTCAGCTCGTCTGTCTGTCCATGTGTATGTATGTGTGTATGATGAAAATGGTACATCGGACCATATAAACCCCATATAAGGTTGGTGTCTTAACTAAATGCGAGAAAGGCACCACCAACGCTAAGTGGATTAATCTGGGTTTTTTAGGTACATTAATTTATTTCATTTATTTAGTTAACATCTAAACAGATAACACTGAATCAACAATTTGACGCCACAATGCACGGTTCGAGGCAGCATCTCTCCATCCTCGGATACGCCCCACGCTCGCCAAGTCGTTTTGCACCTGGTCTGCCCATCTCGCTCGCTGCGCTCCACGCCGTCTCGTACCTGCCGGATCGGAAGCGAACACCATCTTTGCAGGGTTGCTGTCCGGCATTCTTGCAACATGTCCTGCCCATCGTACCCTTCCGGCTTTAGCTACCTTTGGTGCGGTGGCGAATCTTTTTCGACCGCAATTTCTTCTGGAGCCCGTAGTAGGCCCGACATCCACAGATGTTGCGCCTTCATCGTATTTCACGACTAACGTTGTTGTCAGCCGTTAGCAAGGATCGACGAACTCCTCGACCACCTCGAAGGTATCCCCGTCTATCGTAACACTGCTTCCCAGGCGAGCCCTGTCGCGCTCGGTTCCGCCCACAAGCATGTACTTTGTCTTTGAGGCATTCACCACCAGTCCAACTTTTGTTGCTTCACGTTTCAGGCGGGTGTACAGTTCTGCCACCTTTGCAAATGTTCGGCCGACGATGTCCATTAGAGTGATTCAAATTTTGACTTTTTTGCTCCCCCATGCTTAAACGATTGCATTTGCCTTTTTATTAACCCACCTAAATTTTTAGCTAATTTGGAAGTAAATTGAGTGAGCACGCGCGTTTTGAAGTTTGTATGAAAATTGCTATGAAAACAGTAACTTTCATGGAAAACCGTTCCCCAACGCTTCCCTTTAAGCTCTAAAAACATATGAGTACATCGGCAACATGAGAAATTTTACAAGGAAACAGGCCGTCTTTGTTGCGAAACGATTTGATGATCACAAGAAAAGTTATTAAGGAAATACTAAATCGTGGGAAATTCAATTTAACACGTAAAAGAATAACATCAATATCAATAATGAGCATTTTTGTTTTCTTCATAACTTTGCTTCCAAACGAGAAATCGCTTCGCAACAACAACTGCCTTTCAGCTTGAGAAGTGTTGTATGTAGGCAATGTGTTGATTATATTTAAATAGTTCATGGGCCACCTTACGGAACGGTCTTCCACATAAGGGTCAGTTTTCACAGTAATTTCCATACAAACTTCAAATGACGTGTGCACAGTCAAATTACATCCAAAATTGCTAAAAATTTAGGAGTATTATTAAAATGGCAAATGCAATCGTTTAAGCATCGGGGTACAAAAAAGTCAAAATTTGAATCACTCTAATGTCCATGTCATCCGCGAAACAAATAAATTGACTGGATCTGTTGAAAATCGTACCCCGGCTGTTACACCCGGCTCTCCGCATGACACCTTCTAGCGCAATGTTGAACAACAGGCACGAAAGTCCATCACCTTGTCTTAGTCCCCGGCGCGATTCGAACGAACTGGAGTGTTCGCCTGAAATCTTCACACAGTTTTGCACACCATCCACCGTTGCTTTGATCAGTCTGGTAAGCTTCCCAGGGAAGCTGTTCTCGTCCATAATTTTCCATAGCTCTACGCGGTCTATACTGTCGTATGCCGCCTTGAAATCAACGAACAGATGGTGCGTTGGGACCTGGTATTCACGGCATTTTGAAGGATTTGCCGTACAGTGAAGATCTGGTCCGTTGTTGAGCGGCCGACAACGAAGCCGGCTTGATAACTTCCCACGAACTCATTCACTAATGGTGACAGACGACGGAAGATGATCAGGGATATCACTTTGGAAGCGGCATTAAGGATGGTGATCGCTCGAAAGTTCTCACACTCCAGTTTGTCGCCTTTCTTGTAGATGGGGCATATAACCCCTTCCTTCCACTCCTCCGGTAGCTGTTCGGTTTCCCAGATTCTGACTATCAGTTTGTGCAGGCAAGTGGCCAGCTTTTCCGGGGCCATCTTGATGAGCTCAGCCCCGATACCATCCTTACCAGCTGCTTTATTGGTCTTTAGCTGTTGAATGGCATCCTTAAGGTGATTATAGAATGAAGCCAGAAATCAGCCATTTTGTAAACCACGTGCTTTTCCAATATTTTTTTCAAGCGCACGAGATGAAAGAACAATAACGCGTATGGGGCTGAAATAATGGTAGATCGTTTGCTTAGTTATGCTGAACAATCATAATTTGTGTTTCGGCATTGTACAAAAACTATTCCGCCAGATTTGGGCTTTTTGAAATGTATGTAGATAAACGTGTGGTGAATTTGAAATTCATCACGGGCTTCATTCTATAATCACCTTAACTTCCCTTAAGATGGGGGCTGGTTGGCTTCCATCGTCCGCTGAACTGACGTTGTCATCTCCTCCGCTGTTTTGACTTTCACTGCCTGTACTCTCAGCGCCATTCAGATGTTCCTCGTAGTGCTGCTTCCACCTTTCGATCACCACACGTTCGTCCGTCAAGATGCTCCCATCCTTATCCCGGCACATTTCGGCTCGCGGCATGAAGCCTTTGTGGGATGCGTTGAGCTTCTGATAGAACTTGCGTGTAGCTTGAGAACGGCACAGCTGTTCCATCTCCTCGCACTCCGCTTCTTCCAGGCGGCGTTTCTTCTCCTGAAAAAGGCGGGTCTGCTGTCTCCGCTTCCGTCTATAACGTTCCACGTTCTGCCGGGTACCTTGCTGCAGCGCGACCGCCCGCGCTGCGTCCTTCTCCTCCAGAATCTGTCTGCACTCTTCGTCGAACCAATCGTTCCGTCGACTTCGACCCATATACCCGACGTTGTTCTCCGCTGCGTCGTTAATGGCTGCTTTGACTGTATTCCAGCAGTCCTCAAGAGGGGCCCCATCGAGCTCACCCTCTTCCGGCAACGCTGCCTCGAGATGCTGCGCGTATGCAGTGGCGACATCAGGTTGCTTCAGTCGCTCTAGGTCGTACCGCGGCGGTCGTCGGTACCGAACATTGTTGATGACGGATAGTTTTGGGCGCAGTTTAACCATCATATTTTATACCTTCAGGTACGCGAAGTACCAATGGTACGCTTTACCTAGCATTTGCCGTGCCGTTTTTTAAGTACATTCAAAGTTAATTGCCTATATGCCGGATATTAAGCCACCCGGAGTGGAAATTAATTACTATGTCTGAAACTCGATTATGCATATGCACAACATGTGATAGATTTAGTTCGGAAAAGGTATTGGAGAGTAACCGCCCCTTCGGTGGGCTTTGATCCCACGACACCAGTACGCTAGACAGGTCCTTTCCTTACTAAGCTACGAAGGACCTCCGTCGTCCTCCGCAGCTTAGCGGGTACTGATGAAACCAAATACCCAGCACCGGGCACCAGCCGAACTACGCGATGAACTTATCTGTAAATATAAAAAATCACGATAATAAAGCTTTTTAAAAAAAAACCGCTGAACTCTCGCAATACATTTTTAGAACTAAGTCTCTCATATGTATTTTTGTACACATGCCAACCAAGTAAGATGAGCATTTAGTATTGTCGTGGGTCGTGGGATCAAAGCCCACCGAAGGGGCGGTTACCCTCTGATACCTTTTCCGAACTAAATCTATCACATGTTGTGCATATGCATAATCGAGTTTCAGACATAGTAATAGCTTTTTTAACCTCATTCAGTGTAGGTGACTCCACAGCTTGTCCATCGTTGTTAATATTTATTCTGTTCACCGATGCACCGTCACTTCCACTATTCAACAAGCCACTTCGGTTTTATCTGTCAGCAAATTCCCTTGTTGGTCGTTTCACATAACGAGAGATGGCGCTGTCTTTCTCCGCACGCCATTGACAGACTCATAAAACCTCCGCATATCGTTCTGCTCCACGTTCTGTTCTACGCCTCGAGCGTCTGTTCACCAGGAGGTGCGGCTCAAACAGCGTCTGCCTGGTACCCAGCGGCTAATTAATGAAATGCTGTATCGCGTCAGCTATACCTAAGGTGGCAGCCCCATCATCGCGATGTAGGTAACGCGACCCCGGTAAGGTACTGTTGCGAAGGCAACGAAATAGAGACGTTATAATTATAAAACTAAATACGAAGGAACATACAAAAGGGACGCTAAACGTAAGTCTGCTTATATCTATGCTTATTAAGGTGGCTCAAAAAACAAATTTTCAATTTTTTTGATGGGCCGCCCTCTTATTTAGTTCTATTTGATGCCCTGATGCTCTGGACAAAATTTCAGCCAAATCGGTCAACGTTTGGGCGGTGCTAAACTCGTTGGAAGTTTATATGCAAAAATGTATGCAGAAACATCTAAAAACAGTGAATTGCAGTTGGACGGCACAACTTACGATCAAGAACCATGATACTCATTCAGTTCTTGTAGAATTAAATACAGAATGTTATGCTGAAAACCGCAAGAAGATTTGAGTTTGCCCGGCTAAGTTATTAGCATTTCTCTGAAGTGGGGTTTGAGCAAATTTCGTTTCTTTTACCTTTGAAAAGAAATAAATTCACCCCTACTACACTCCAGTAAAATGCTAATATCTTTGCCTAATAAACTCTAATCTTCTCGCGGTTTTCAGCATAACAATCTGTATTTAATTCTACAAGAACTGAATGAGTATCATGGTTCTTGATCGTAAATTGTGCCGTCCAACTGCAAATCACTGTTTTTGGATGTTTCTGCATACAATTTTGCATATAAACTTCCAACGAGTTTAGCACCGCCCAAACGTAGACCGATTTGGCTGAAATTTTGTCCAGAGCATCAGGGCATCAAATAGAACCAAATAAGAGGGCGGCCCATCAAAAAAATTGAAAAAGTGTTTTTTGAGCCACCTTAATAAGCATAGATATAAGCAGACTTACGTTTAGTGTCCCTTTTGTATGTTCCTTCGTATTTAGTTTTATAATCTGGGATCGAAATGCTACAAATACAATAAGGCGGTTAAGTTCAGTTTTCGTTCTTACTAAATGTATACCTTTTAGCTGTCGTGATGTGAATTATGTTTGCTTTATGTAGTATAACTTGTATGGGACCGCAGTATTTAGAATAGAACTAGACAATAAGGATTAATACAGTAAGTTTACTTTAGCTTATAGCAATAATTAAGGACTGCATGGAACTAACCTACGATTCAGAATTGCCGCACTGTTTTTCTTGTTCGACGATTATTTATAGGTTTTAGCAATAATATAGTATAAGGTATCAAATTCACACTATTTTTAGGTAGGATAAACAATTTGTTGGTAATTTTAAGTAGATAACTAAGAGAAATTAAATTTCAGCTGATGTAGGGTCTCACGCTTGTTTACTTTCTGCCGCAATAGATACCGAGATTGATTTTTCCCTATTGTTCTAAGTACCTGACATAGTAGTATTACTCATCCAGTGGGCGAACACAATTTCTACGGCTGGATGTGCGGTGCTAGGCAAAGTTTTGCAACTTACTGAAGCCTCTCAAATACCACGAAAAATGGTGATAGAAAAAAAATAGAACGTTATTTTTGGACATTTCTTCATGTGAATTTAAAAAAAAAATTGTATGAACCGTGGACAGTCGACATACCCCCCCTATGGACATATATGATATATGGACAGCCCCTACAGATTTTTCAGATATTCAATGCCAATCACTTTCATTGCCATTATGTGTTAGCAAAGCGTGATAACATTCTGGTTTATCAATTGTACTAATTTCAAAAACTAGATTGTTTGAAGAATTATAAATTACGGTTCTGGCTTCCAACTACGATTAGATTTAAATGAAGTTGGGAGATATTTTTTGGACTAAAACTTTATAAACAATAATCGTGATTGTATTCTTTTAAATCCAAGCTACGGGAGTTGGAACGATACATCTTTCATAAACCTTCTCTTTCCAGTTGAAATGTAGAGCCATTGAAGAAGAAGAAGAAAAAGCTACAAAACAGTTAATCAAATTCTCATAAAGTTTTTTTTTGAGAATGTCTTTACAAATCTAGATAATATAGGGGAACGGTTCGGCACTTCATCCCATAGCTTCTATATTCATCCCATCGAAAACAAAGCAATGAAAAGGAATTTGATTTGTTTTTTATTTTTGTGATTTTTTTCAGCAGTGATTGAACTCCAACTTTGATTGAACTCCAATATTTATAAATACCGTCGAAAACGCCGCCGTCTTTCCAAAATACTTTACAATTTTCGGTCCGGACTCCGTAACCCCCTCTAACAAAAGGCAGAGTTGCAAGACATTTTTTTGCTCATGATCATGACTTGCAAAATTCATCGATTTATACGAATATCGATTTGCTGCCTCTAAATATATTGATCCTGCAGCATCTAGGTATCTATAATTTCTCACAGAACACCAATTCCAAACCTTTCTCAAACCTAAGAAGATAAAAAATGCCCAAACTGTAAGTCACTCTATCTATTTACAGTGCGTTCTTGCCCTCTCATCGCCATGATTATGTACGTATGGGTATGACGCGGATTGTCCTTGAAGCGTTTGTTATGAAATGATGAGTTAACACAATAAGGTTGATAGAAAGTTTAAACTGTATGAAGTTTTCCACTTCCATTCAGGGTTGCCACTACTTTTTGAGAAAAGTCTGGAATGTTTTAAACTAAAAATCTGGCGAAATATATCAAGAAACATTTGAGCATATGTGATCCACCCAAACATATTTTCATAATTCAAGTTCTGTCGTTGATAAATATGAATTTCCATCTCATTTTCTCGGACCGTGATTTTCTTATTTTTAGCAGGAATCTAAAATGCGTAGATGGCGCTCTGTACGATATGTTACGTAGATGGTGTTTACTAAGATAAGGGAATGAAAGTATAGATGATGATTATACTGATCAAATCCTCACAGTTTTACCAGATAACAGTCTGTAAAAACCTAGTTAAACTTTTGAAATTGTCTACACCTAATTCGACTTTTGATCATCAATTGGACCTGACGACAGCGCGAAAACAAAATGGGGACCCAGTAAAGCTTTTTTATTTTACTCGGCATGGTATAGAGGATATCAATTTTAAAATGTTTATTAAAACATTAAAACACATTTTAGCGGAAAAAAGTTTGGTTTTTCGAGTTAGCAATTTAATTTACTTTTAGATTAACAACACGAAAAATGAATTATTTTGATTAAAAAAGTGTTGTTAAATAGCCTAACACATAGCTCTCCAAAATTCTAACCCTACGTCTTTAAAAGTTTTAAGAATACTACTGTCAATAACATTTTCAAAGCATTTAAAAATATACCTACTTCCTATCTTCACCATGTTGAAATACAGTGATTTCACGCACACGTCCGCCTCCACCAGATGGAAGCAGCGCGGCAACCAAGATAACATTTCTAACAATGCAGTTTGGGTCAAATATTTGTCACCAGTAAATATCGACAATCTCATGTATGGGATACTTAAGCATTCTACTACCAAAGCATTCTAAAAATGATCGGTGGATTTAATTTTTTTTAAGTGATAATGAATCCAGTTAGATCAGGAATAGAAAATATAGAATTATCTGTAACAATGGGAATCATGACATCATCTCTTTCGCATAAAAACGATCATCAAACATTATTTCATTAACTTCAATAAGTAGAAACAAATAATCATCGAGACCCAGAACCTATCAAAGGCAAAAAACAAAATACATTCATTCCGCCGCACCAATAGGCCAATGATAAAGCAACATTAACGAGAAGACTTTGGGAGATATTTTATTCACTACGAGAACTGAAATAAAGAGATATACTATCAAACCGTTCATTCTTCATACTTCGACCTAGTGTTAACGAAGTTGAATATAAATTTAAAAATTACTCCACTGATACCGTGAGAAACTAAAATTCAAATATAATAAATATAAATATAATGAATATTGTTAATACATATCGACCAACTACCAACTACCAACTACCAGGAGAGGTTGACCAACTACCAGGAGAGCTATTTAAACACGGTGGTGAGGCACTGGCTAGAGCGCTGCACTGGGTCATTACCAAGATTTGGGAGGAGGAAGTTTTGCCGCAGGAGTGGATGGAAGGTGTCGTGTGTCCCATCTACAAAAAGGGCGATAAGCTGGATTGTAGCAACTACCGCGCAATCACATTGCTGAACGCCACCTACAAGGTACTCTCCCAAATTTTATGCCGTCGACTAGCACCAACTGCAAGGGAGTTCGTGGGGCAGTACCAGGCGGGTCCACCACGGACCAGGTGTTCGCCATTCGCCAAGTACTGCAGAAATGCCGCGAATACAACGTGCCCACACATCATCTATTCATCGACTTCAAAGCCGCATATGATACAATCGATCGGGACCAGCTATGGCAGCTAATGCACGAACACGGTTTTCCGGATAAACTGACACGGTTGATCAAAGCGACGATGGATCGGGTGATGTGCGTAGTTCGAGTTTCAGGGGCATTCTCGAGTCCCTTCGAAACCCGCAGAGGGTTACGGCAAGGTGATGGTCTTTCGTGTTTGCTATTCAACATCGCTTTGGAAGGGTAATACGAAGAGCAGGGATTAACACGAGTGGTACAATTTTCAATAAGTCCGTCCAGCTATTTGGTTTCGCCGACGACATAGATATTATGGCACGTAACTTTGAGAAGATGGAGGAAGCCTACATCAGACTGAAGAGGAAGCTAAGCGGATCGGACTAGTCATCAACACGTCGAAGACGAAGTACATGATAGGCAGAGGTTCAAGAGAAGACAATGTGAGCCACCCACCGCGAGTTTGCATCGGTGGTGACGAAATCGAGGTGGTAGAAGAATTTGTGTACTTGGGCTCACTGGTGACTGCCGAAAATGACACCAGCAGAGAAATTCGGAGACGCATAGTGGCTGGAAATCGTACGTACTTTGGACTCCGCAAGACGCTCCGATCGAATAGAGTTCGCCGCCGTACCAAACTGACAATCTACAAAACGCTAATTAGACCGGTAGTCCTCTACGGACACGAGACCTGGACGATGCTCGTGGAGGACCAACGCGCACTTGGAGTTTTCGAAAGGAAAGTGCTGCGTACCATCTATGGTGGGGTGCAGATGGCGGACGGTACGTGGAGGAGGCGAATGAACCACGAATTGCATCAGCTGTTGGGAGAACCATCCATCGTTCACACCGCGAAAATCGGACGACTGTGATGGGCCGGGCACGTAGCCAGAATGTCGGACAGTAACCCGGTGAAAATGGTTCTCGACAACGATCCGACGGGCACAAGAAGGCGAGGTGCGCAGCGGGCAAGGTGGATCGATCAGGTGGAAGATGACTTGCGGACCCTCCGTAGACTGCGTGGTTGGCGACGTGTAGCCATGGACCGAGCCGAATGGAGAAGACTCTTATATACCGCACAGGCCACTTCGGCCTTAGTCTGAATAAATAAATAATAAATAATACATATCGAAAAAAACAATGAAACAACATTGCATACCTATTTATACCATTGTATAGGTATACCCCAAAATTCATATGCGCAAAAAAACGAATCTTATGAATAATGTGACCAGCAAGCGTCCTGCGGAACGCGGGACACCTGTCTGGATTGCGTCACTGGCTCGAAAATGAATCTTCCAAAAAAGCATTTCGCATAGATTTCGGCCCAAAAAAAATAAAAAATATTTGTAAGGCTGTATAATTTGAAATAAATTGGTAAAACGAAATTGAAAAATGCAAATGAAGTTGAAAAACGCGGGACGTCTGGTCACATTACTTATGAAATATTTAGAAATTATGCAGGACTGGTCATCACGTTCTATCTGTTCAAATAAAACGCACAATAGTCGTTATGTTTAAATATCAAAATCGCATATTTAATTTCAACTATTTCATCGTCTGGTTCATACAAAACAAAAAAATGTAACTCAAAAGGAACTCTATCATTACACATGCACAACTTAAATGGCAAATCACAAACTTGCAATTCATGAAACTCATCATATTTACACGAAACAAACATGGCAGTGTTTTGTGGAGGATTTTACCAATTATCCCACGCTGAGACTGGTTAGCTGAGTGTTCGGAAAGGGGGTTCAATAGCACAGAAGAAGCGTGAAGTATTGCAGAACGTTAGTTTACTTGGAGGGGGGAAAGAGTCTGACGAAGGGTCTGTAAGATTGCTGGTTGAGGTCAGGTTGGCATTTATCACAGGTTGCTTAATTGCAGTATGGGAAGTTCGGGCAGCTGTGCGGGGAGACTCCGGCTGGGTACTGGCGCTCGGTGTATCCTGGCAGGGGAGCAACCTGTGGGGCTCCAGCAGGGGCAGAGTTATCACAGAAGGGATAGTTGGGGCAGGTGTGTGGGTTCACTCCAGCTGGGTACCTGGGTGATTGATGAGTTATTATTTGCATACATAGTGGGACGATTGAGAATTTTTGACTTACTTGTCACCGCCGGCAGTTGGTGCTGGTGCTGCAGCCAAATGGTTGCTAGCTGGGCCAGTGACAGCTGGGTAGGAGTTCCAATGTGGCTGAGCATTCCAAGCTGGAGCAGCTGGCTGTTGGTTCCAGGAATGAGCCGCAGGTTGTGGGTTCCACGAGTGGGTAGCGGGCTGTGGGTTCCAAGCTGGCTGAGGATTCCAGGCTGGGGCGGCTGGTTGAGCGTTCCAGGCTGGGGCAGCCGGCTGGGCGTTCCAGTTCGGGTTCCAGTGGTTGTTGGCATGGCTGGCCGCTGGGTTTTGGTTATGCAGAGCGGCGTTGTCGCAGTTCGGATACGACGGGCAGGCATTAGGGTTTACGCCAGCGGGATATCGGGCAGCTTCTTGGTGCTGAGGAGCAGCAATAGCTACAGCGGCTAACGCCAGAACAGCGATCTGCGGAATGCAAGAGGATAGAACTTGAATTTAGCTTCGCTTAATAGTATTGAATGATGGCACAATTATTTATACAAAAAGGTACACATTAATGTTCGTTTTGGGACTCATTTTAAACTAAAATTTTACAATAGAAACGACAATTTTGTAATTGCCAAACACATCATGGGATATGAGTGGTTCTCAACATGGATCTCTTGTATTCAGTTCAGTAAATTTTATTTCACTGGAGATTTAGAGCAGTTCGTTTCGCTGTCTGAATAATCTGCAAGGTCAGAGTCTTTCTAGAGTATCAGTGAAGCATCGCAGTCAATATTTTGTATGGTACTTTAAGGCTTTTCGGACTTTTTCTTTGAAACAATTTGCGCAGGACAAGTTCGACATCATTTTTTTTTTAAGTTTTTAATTTGTTTGAACAAAATTTAAAAATAGCTACGATCAAATAAGTGCATCTTACATTAAAATGAGTTTGATGGAGTGGTTGTTAGTTTATTGTGTGGCTCTTAATGGCCGGAACGAAGTTATGACAGCGACTCTCCGTAGATGCGTGTGTACGCCGAGGAGGTCTGACTAGAAGGGGCAACGTCATGGCTTGCTGCTCGCCGATTGACACGCTGATGTGTGATTTTATTAACACACGCTGAAGGCATTTTACTCAAACCCCACATTTCCTTTATTCTCTCATTGACTTTCGAGTCCCGTTGTAAAAAGTACAACACCTTCAAAAACAGCACGCTTCTCGTTCACTACAGAAGCGGGACTGCGTGAGCGATCAGGACCAAGCGAGTCCCGAAAGGCCAAAAACGCAAAAAAAAATCTTCTAGCATAGGATGCAATGCTTGTTTTTCTCCTGGGTTATTTAAATGAGACGAAGGTGAATATCGGTAGCAATTGAGCAACCGGTTAACTCTATTGAAAACTGCACACCAAAATAAACTTGACTCAACATCATGGTTTTAATAAGGACTGTATCGAAAATAAGTTATCCACTTTCAAAGTGTTACTGCTCAGAAGCTTATGAAGGAATTGGTTTGTTTTACCCTGCATTTAATGTATTCGTATGGTAAGATTCAAATCAGAGTTTGTTTGTTTGTTGAAAATTTGTTGTTTCCGATGTATAGCAAATTGAAAATGATATCGAAATTCGAATTTTGGACACATGGCTCCGTAAAAAGGGCATCGAGATGGATAATTTGACCAAGCGTTTCACTATCCACCTCCAAAGGTAAAAATTCATGGTCAACAAGCTTGGGGAATACTACACGTTCGCTAATCTGTCGAAAAAGGAAGAAAATCAAGTTCATGTTACCGGAATTTGGACCAGAAAATAATAATGTTATAAAACGAGGCAATTTTAAGCCGTTTTTTGACCAGTACAAAAAATGCTTGAATAAATGTTCATTCAGTATTATATTTTTTCATAAAACTTGACAAACAGAATTAACATATATTGCTAGACAAATGTTTATACATTTTTAAAATTCATCCGATTTTATTCGAACAAAATAATGTGGATAACTTATTTTCGATACAGTCCTTACCAGAACAATGATTCAGAGTGTGGGTTCCACAACTGTGGGCCACGAAAGATAAAACGTGATTCATACTTTCGTTGGATGATTAGAGAAGAACAAATTTACGAAACCAATGGCCTTCTTTTATTTGTCAAATACAATGACAATTTCTTCAAAAATAAAACATTCCAAATCTTATCTTCGAGATGCGTCTTGTGATTTCGCAAACCACAAACCATTTTCCGACGGTCTTCGAGACGCGTCTTGTGATTTTGCAAACCACAAACCATTATCCGACGGTCTCGGGGCAACGTCATGGCTTGCTGCTCGCCGATTGAAACGGTGATGTGTGATTATATTTACTCACCCTGAAGGTATGTTACTCAAACCCCACATTTATGTATCCAAGTCGGTCATAATCCGGGGGACCTCCGGAATGGTTATTTTTTAGTATGTCGTGTAACACCTTAGACTACATGATTTAACAAAACAATAATTGGAATGATATTTTTAAGGGTTCTTGTGCAACTCGGGTTCAATCTGGACACAATCCGGGGGATCCCGGAATGGCCATTGAGCCAAAATATATCGGGAGACACCTCAAACTTCGTGATTCTACAAAGTAATGATGGGAATGATATTATCAGGGCTCCTGGGCCACTCGGGTTTAATCCAGCCACATCGGCCACGAGGACCTTCGGAATGGCCATTTCCTAAATTGACCCAAAATATGTCGTGCCTCAAACTTCATGATTTCACAAAGCATGGAAATAATATTTTCAGGGTTTTTGAGCCCCTCGGGTTTAATTTAGGCTCAATTTAAGAAATAGCCATTCTGAAGGTCCCCCGATTTGTGGCCGCATTGAACCCGAGTTACCCAGGAACCCTAAAAATATCATTCCCATCATTGTTTTGTGCAATCATGAAGTTTGAGGTGTCTACCGACTTATTTTGATTAAATTCAGGAAATTGCCATTCCGGAGGTCCCTTGGATTATGGCCGATGTGTTCAGATTGGCAAAGGCAACAAAATAAAATTTCCATGAAGAATTAGAAATTTTCCTTAAAAATTTGGTTGAATTTTCACAAATATTGCAATTTTCACAAATATTGCAAAAGTGCCATAAACAATTAAGAATTTTCCACGAAACAAAATTAAATTATCTTTTTTAAAAGCAAAAATTGCATTTATAATATTTCCATAAAAAAATCAGAATGTTCTATGGAAACAAAATACAAAATTTCCATAAAAAATCAATATTCCCTCAAATTTTTTTTCCATGAAAAAATGAAAAAAAAATCATATTTTTATAATAAAAATGAGTTGGTCTGTGTTCGTATCCGCATAACTGGGTTTTCTTCATTCCTTCTTTAGTTACGGAAAACCGTTAACAAAGTTGAAAGTCTAATCTTCAATAGGTAAAATACGACATAATTAGATTCAGTACTGAAATGTAAAAATGAGAAATCAGCTTCTAGGACTGTTCAGTTTATAAAGAGTACACTTTGTGTTGTTGATATTCTTTTGACTCATTCTCTAATGACAAATTGGTGTTTTGTAAGTTGATTCTATCATCTGACCTTCTTGAAATGAAATCCAATTATTACCGAAACAATTCAGATTTAGAAAATGCCGAAATTTACTGACGCTGCAAACATAACTGTCCCATCTTTGCTTGATTTATGCTTTTGATATGTTTTTTATGATATCATTGTTTATCATTTAAATAATTTTAAATAATTTTGTGAATACACCGCTTCTATTTTTTACGAAATTTTCAATTCAGTAGATTCTGGGGGGAAACTTATGTTTATTTGAAATTCTATGAACTTTGATAATTGGTACCTTTTTGTTGAATTCAAACTGTTTTATTGTAAACAAAAAATGACACTCGATTGACAGTGTATTGTAATACACAATAAAGCAAATTCCATTATAATGACTAATCCGTCTTTTTTATATCGCTGTGGAAAAGTATATTCTCCATAAAATGAACAGTCCTTAGGTAAAAATGATGAAATAAAAGAAATTTACTTGGACGTATGAAAAAAATGTTCATGTATCTATCACAGCAAAAAAAATATTAATATGGTGAAACGTAACTTTTGGCAACGTACCCAAAAATCATATGTAATTGCAGATTTGATGTAATTTCACCGCACTTACAATGTTTTATTACATCGCTCACCGTAAATCATCATCGCCAAAAAGAATTTTTAGCTACACCAAACAAATATAAAATTACCTACAAAATTTGATAATATTACTTCAGAAATGATTGAATTAGCTCCCTACGCATAAGCAACTTAATTTTACGTCGAATCAATGCTGCTATCACGTTCATAAAGTTGTAATGAATTGACGCGTCAGCCATGACAGCGAGAAGAAAATTGTCCGAACTTGTTGGTGATAATTGTGCTTGCTTGATTAAAAATCGGCAGCACATGATAAAAAATCTCCTGGATTATACCTTTAACCTCCGATCGGAAAATAGTAACGTCGTGCAGCTAAAAAGCAAATCTGCAGGTAAGTTTCTATTTAGATAATTTCAATCCTCCGCCGGGCGGGAGAAAAAGTAAGAAATGTTTTGATTGCAGGTACAGAATTTGATCCACCACTTTTCCAAAATCTCGAAACCGTTCCGCCAGCCAAAAATCAAGGAGTACAGCTACCAGGAGGAAGCGATTGGTCTTTGAAATTTGAAACGGGACTGGTTGACGGATGATATTGATCTGAGATTGTTACCGATGAATCTGCAGGTTTGTATCTGTTTGTATTTCGGAGATACATAAATTCAAACCACCGAAAGAATGCAAATTATTTTAGTTGCAGATTATCATCACAGAGTTTGGACCTACCACTCTGATATTTGAAAAAATCAAAAACTCAGCGGTTATCAGTAAGTAAATTATTCCGGAATCGATTCACAATTTACCAGCTAGATGAAATTAGGTTCAGAATTTTACCCAAAGAAAAACAAAAAATATATGTACGAGCTGTTGTGGTGGTGTGAAACCCGGGATCTTACTGCTGGAAGACGAAAAGCTGAAATTTTGCGTTTGATTGATTTGCTGTAGCTTGATTGACGGTTTTACGTTTACTGCATACTGCGAAATTTTAAAAACAAACTTTTACAGTGAATCCATGCTCCATGGTTCGATATCGATTAATGGAAACAAATTATGTCATATGAAAACATATTTTCTGGGTTACACTGATGGTCCCTTTCAACAGCATTCATCGGATTTTCTCTTACCTTTGATAGATACGTATTTCGACCACAACAGTAAGGTTATCTTCACTGTCAGTGTCAATAACTTCGAGTTAACAGTTTAAAAATTTTAAATTTTATTTTTTTTTAATCTTTTAATTTTTTTTAAATTTTAATTTTTTTAAAAATTTTAAATCTTTCAATTTATAAATTAACTTGAAATTTTCAACTTTAAATTTTAAATTTTATTTTAAATTTTAAATTTTAAATTTGAAATTTTAAATTTTAAATTTTAAATTTTAAATTTTACATTTTAAATTTTAAATTTTAAATTTTAAATTTAAATTTTAAATTTTAAATTTTAAATTTTAAATTTTAAATTTTAAATTTTAAATTTTAAATTTTAAATTTTAAATTTTAAATTTTAAATTTTAAATTTTAAATTTTAAATTTTAAATTTTAAATTTTAAATTTTAAATTTTAAATTTTAAATTTTAAATTTTAAATTTAAATTTTAAATTTTAAATTTTAAATTTTAAATTTTAAATTTTAAATTTTAAATTTTAAATTTTAAATTTTAAATTTTAAATTTTAAATTTTAAATTTTAAATTTTAAATTTTAAATTTTAAATTTTAAATTTTAAATTTTAAATTTTAAATTTTAAATTTTAAATTTTAAATTTTAAATTTTAAATTTTAAATTTTAAATTTTAAATTTTAAATTTTAAATTTTAAATTTTAAATTTTAAATTTTAAATTTTAAATTTTAAATTTTAAATTTTAAATTTTAAATTTTAAATTTTAAATTTTAAATTTTAAATTTTAAATTTTAAATTTTAAATTTTAAATTTAAATTTTAAATTTTAAATTTTAAATTTTAAATTTTAAATTTTAAATTTTAAATTTTAAATTTTAAATTTTAAATTTTAAATTTTAAATTTTAAATTTTAAATTTTAAATTTTAAATTTTAAATTTTAAATTTTAAATTTTAAATTTAAATAAATTTTAAATTTTAAATTTTAAATTTTAAATTTTAAATTTTAAATTTTAAATTTTAAATCTTAAATTTTGAATTTTGAATTTTAAATTTTAAATTGTAAATTTTAAATTTTAAATTTTAAATTTTAAATTTTATATTTTAAATTTTAAATTTTTAATTTAAATTTTAAATTTTAAATTTTAAATTTTAAATTTTAAATTTTAAATTTTAAATTTTAAATTTTAAATTTTAAATTTTAAATTTTAAATTTTAAATTTTAAATTTTAAATTTTAAATTTTAAATTTTAAATTTTAAATTTTAAATTTTAAATTTTAAATTTTAAATTTTAAATTTTAAATTTTAAGTTTTAAATTTTAAATTTTAAATTTTAAATTTCAAAATTTAAATTTTAGGAGTTCTATCAAAAGTTCTTTCAGGAATTCGTTCGGAAGTTCCTCCAGGAATTCCTTCAAAAGTTCCAGCAGAAATTCGGCTGAAAGTCCCTCCAGGAATGCATCCGTAAGTTCTTTCAGGAATTCCTCCGAAAAATCCTCCAGGGGTTCCTCGGAAAACTTCTCCAGGAATTCCACTTCAATTTTCAAATTTCAAGTTTCTCCTCCAGGAGTTCTTTTTTTCGGAAAACTTCTCCAGGAATTCCACTTCAATTTTCAAATTTCAAGTTTCTCCTCCAGGAGTTCTTTTTTTCGGAAAACTTCTCCAGGAATTCCACTTCAATTTTCAAATTTCAAGTTTCTCCTCCAGGAGTTCTTTCGAGAGTTCCTTTTGGAATCCCTCCGAAAGTTTCTCAAGGAATTCCTCCCATAGTTCTTTCGGAAGTACCTCCAGGAATTCCTCCGGAACATCTCTTAAAAGTTCCTCCAAGAATTCCTCCCGAAGTTCCTCCAGGAATTCCTCTGGAATTTCCTCTGGAAGTTCCTCCGAAAATTCCTCCGGAAGTTCCTCCAGTAATTCTCCCAAAATTCCGCCAGAAGTTCCTCCGGAAGTTCCTCCAAGAATTCCTTCGGAAGTTTCTCGAAGAATTTATCCGGAAGTTCCTCCAGTAATTCCTCCCGAATCTCCGCCAGGAATTCCTCCGGAAGTTCCTCCAGGAATTCCTCCGGAAGTTTCTCAAAGAATTTATCCGGAAGTTCTCCATGGTATTCCTCCGGAAGTTCCTTCAGCTATTCATCCGAAAGTTCCTCCATCAATTCCTCCAAAAGTTTCTTCAGGATATGTCCGAAAGTTTCGCCAGAAAGTCGTCCGAAAGTTCCTCCAAGAATTTCCCTGAAAGTTTCTCCAAAAGTTCTACCGATAATTTTTCAAGGAATCCGGCCGAAAGCTTTCCCAGGTATTTATCCGGAAGTTCTTGCAGGAATTCCTCCTAAAAATCCTCCAGGGATTCCTCCGAAAGCTTTTCCAGGAATTTCTCTTCAATTTCCTCGCAGAATCCCTCCTAGAGTTCCTCTCGGATTCCTTACGAAAGTTCATCCAGGAGTTCCTTCGAAAGATCATCCAAGAGATCCTCCGAAAGTTGCTACAAATATTCCTTCGAAAGATATACCCGGGAATCGATTAAAAGTTCCTCCAAAAATTTCTTCGAAAGAGACTCCGGCAATGTTTCCGGAAGTTCCTCTTAAAGTTCATCCAGGAATTCATCCGGAGGTTCCTCTAGTTCGTCAGAAAGTTCCTCCTGGAATTCGTCCAAAAGCTCCTCCAGGAATTGGTTCAAAAGTTCCTACAGGAATGCCACCGGAGTTTCTTCAGGAATTCTTCCGAAAGTTCTTCCAGAGCCTTCTCCAAAAATTCCCCCATAGTTCTATCAGGAATTCTTCCGAAAGTTCCTCCAGGAATTCCTCAGAAAGCTCCTCCAGGAATTCCTCAGGAAGTTTCTCTAGAAATTCTTCTGGAAGTTCCTCCAGGAAATCCTTCAAAAGTTCCAGCGGGAGTTCTTCCAAAGGTTACTTCAGGAATTCGTTCGGAAGTTCCTCCTGGAATTCCTTAAATAGTCTCTCTTGGAATTCGGCTGAAAGTCCCTCCAGGAATTCATCCGGAAGTTCTTTCAGGAATTCCTCCGAAAAACCCTCCAGGGATTTCTCCGAAAACTCCTCCAGGAATTCCAACGAAATATTTTCTCTTATTATTTCTCCATTTTTTTAATGAATTCACACAAAAAAAAACCCTTTATGAATTCCTCCAGAATATACAGAAGTTCTTCCAAGAATTTTCGCAAAGATTTCTTCACAATTCTTTCAGATACCTCTCCATAAATTCAGTTGAAGATATTTCCGAAAATATCTCCCGAAATTTCACAAAAATTTATTCCGAAGCATCGTTTTGAAACTCTATCAGAAACTCCTTAAAGTATTCTTTAGAAAATGACATAAAAAAATAAATTTTAATAATCGGATAAATCTAATTAATGGCCGCAGTAGTTCTAATTCCCCAATAAAAAAATTATCAGATGAATTCCCCGAGGAAATACTTTAGGAATGTTCAGGAGAATTTCTGGAGGAACTCCTAAGGTATACCAAATCGATTCTTCGGTGAAGTTCATGAAGGATCTTCTAAAGGACTTTCTGGAGGAACTTCGGAGGAACTTTGGTATGAATTCCTGGAGGAACTTTTGGATGAATTCATGGAGGAACTTCCGGAGGAATTCCTGGAGGAACTAGCGAAGGAGTTCCTGGAGAAACATCCGGAAGAATTCCTGGCGGAACTTCCGCAAGACTTCCTGGAATTTCTGGAGACATCTTTCGAAGGAAATCGAAGAATATTTCCCGTAGAAAACCCGAAAAAAAATCCTGGAGAAACTTCAGAAGCAATACTTGGAGGAATTTCTGGAAGAGTTACCGTTGTAATTTTTAGAGGAACTTCAAGAGGAATCCCTGAAGGAACTTCAGGACGACTTCCGAGAGGATAATCCTGACGAATTGCTGGAGGAACATCCTGAAAAATTTCTGGAGAAACTTCTCTAAGAATACCTGGAGGAACTTTCGAATCAATTCTTTGAAGGTTTCCTAGTCGAACTTTCGGACGAATTTCTGGCGAAACTCTTGGACGAAGTCTTGGAAGAACTTTCGGATGAATCCTAAAAGAACTTCCGATTAAATTCCTGATGGAACTTTCGGAAGAACTTCTGGAGGAACTTCCTGAGTATTCTGGAGAAATTTTCGGAAGAATTCCTAATAAAACTATGGAAGAATTTTAAGAGATGTTCCTGGAGGAACTTCCGAAGGAATTCTTGGAGGAACTTCCGAAGGAATTATTGGAGGAACTTCCGAAGGAATTCCTGGAGGAACTTTTGAAGGAATTCCTGGAGGAACTTTCGAAGGAATTCCTGGAGGAATTTCCGAAGAAATTTCTGAAAGAAAATCCTGAAACAACTTCTGAAGGAAATCTTGAAGGAACTTCCAAAGGAATTCCTGGAAGAACTTCTGCAGGAAATCTTGAAGGAACTTCCAAAGGAATTCCTGGAGGAACTACTGAAGGAATTCCTGGAGAAACTTCCGAAGGAATTCCTGGAGGAACTTCCGAAGGAATTCCTGGAGGAACTTCCGAAGGAATTCCTGGAGAAACTTCCGAAGGAATTCCTGGAGGAACTTCCGAAGGAATTCCTGGAGGAACTTCCGAAGGAATTCCTGGAGGAACTTCCGGAAGAATTCCTGGAGGAACTACCAAAGGAATTCCTGGTGTAACTTTCAAATGAATTCCTTAAAGAACTTCCGAAGGAATTCCTGGAGGAACTTCCAAAGGAATTCCTTAAGGATCATCCGAAGAAAATCCTGGAGGAAATGCCGCAAAAATTCCTTGAGTTCGAACTACTGAAGGAATTCCTGGAGGAATTTCCGAAGGAAATCCTGGAGGAACTTCCGAAGGAATTCCTGGAGGAACTTCCGAAGGAATTCCTGGAGGAACTTCCGAAGGAATTCCTGGAGGAACTTCCGAAGGAATTCCTGGAGGAACTTCCGAAGGAATTCCTGGAGGAACTTCCGAAGGAATTCCTGGAGGAACTTCCGAAGGAATTCCTGGAGGAACTTCCGAAGGAATTCCTGGAGGAACTTCCGAAGGAATTCCTGGAGGAACTTCCGAAGGAATTCCTGGAGGAACTTCCGAAGGAATTCCTGGAGGAACTTCGAAGGAATTCCTGGAGGAACTTCCGAAGGAATTCCTGGAGGAACTTCCGAAGGAATTCCTGGAGGAACTTCCGAAGGAATTCCTGGAGGAACTTCCGAAGGAATTCCTGGAGGAAGTTCCGAAGGAATTCCTGGAGGAAGTTCGAAGGAATTCCTGGAGGAACCTCCGAAGGAATTGCTGGAGGAACTTCCGAAGGAATTCCTGGAGGAACTTCCGAAGGAATTCCTGGAGGAACTTCCGAAGGAATTCCTGGAGGAACTTCCGAAGGAATTCCTGGAGGAACTTCCGAAGAAATTCCTGGAGGAACTTCCGAAGGAATTCCTGGAGAAACTTCCGAAGGAATTCCTGGAGGAACTTCAGAAGGAATTCCTGGAGGAACTTCCGAAGGAATTCCTGGAGGAAGTTCCGAAGGAATTCCTGCAGGAACCTCCGAAGGAATTGCTGGAGGAACTTCCGAAGGAATTCCTGGAGGAACTTTTGAAGGAATTCCTGAAGGAACTTTCGAAGGAATTCCTGGAGGAATTTCCGAAGGAATTTCTGGAGGAACTTCCGAAGGAATTTCGGGAGGAACTTCCGAAGGAAATCCTGAAACAACTTCTGAAGGAAATCTTGAAGGAACTTCCAAAGGAATTCCTGGAAGAACTTCCAAAGGAATTCCTGGAAGAACTACTGCAGTAATTCCTGGAAGAACTTTCTAAGGAATTCCTGGAGGAACTACCGAAGGAATTCCTGGAGGAACTTCCGGAATAATTTCTGGAGGAAATTCTTGAGAAATTCCTGGAAGAACTTGCGGAGAATTCCTGGAGGAATTTCCGCAGGAATTTCAGGAGGAACTTGCGAAGGAATTCCTGGAGAAACTCCCTGGAGAGACTTTCGGAACAATTCCAGAACAAGCTTTCGGAAAAATCACTAGAGTATCTTCCGAGGGAAGAATTTGAGGAACAATTTGTGAACGAATTTCTGGAGGATCCTCCAATTAAAAACGAAAATTAAAAATTGAAATTTAAACATAAAACTTGAAGTGAAATATTTAAAATTCGAAAATTTGAAATTAAAATTGAAAATTTGAGGTTTAAGTAGTTGCGGATACAATAAAATGCGTTTTAAATAAATAAAATTTGATGTTATGCATCTAAAATGTATTTTGAGCATACAAAAAATCCGAATACCCCTAACCCCGCTGCCGAAAGCGGGATTCATTTTGACCGGTTTTTACGTCGCTTTTCCCAGTTACATCAACAATATTACGTCGAAAAAGAATTACATTGCTTTGATTTGAAGAAGAAAAATCAAGTACGTCAACTTTTTGTTACATCACTCAGATGTAATAAAACATGATATTTACGACGGCGATGATGTGCATCAAATCTGATGTGATATTACTTTTTATTTTTTACTGTGATAATCAATCAAATGTATCTATTAAAATCAGAGAACATAAATCAAGTGTGTAAATCTCCACCAAACTGAAATTAATAAAACCCAAAATGGCAAAAAATATCAGCATATCTCCAATAAGTTAGCCTTGCGAGCATAGGTAACTGTGGACTGTAGATCTGCCAATCCAGAGATGACGAGCTCGATGCTTCGTCCTATCTAAGATATTTACGGGTCAGAAACATTTTCGACTTCCGGGGTCTTGTGTATCCACTTTGTTTCTCACACGCTATTCATGCAGAAATCGTGGAAAAATGCATCAATAAGCACACAATAAGCAAGTAGGTGACAGATTTTATTTCCATTCGGTATACAATCTTGCAAGGTTTCATTACAAAACATGTGAGCTTTTTATACAGATACTGTATTAAAATGATACAAAACTGTGATATTTCAATACAATGATTGTATTAAAATATATTTGTTAGGGTGGCTCTAATTAGTATGGGAAAAACTTGTTTCAATTTTTTTGATGGGCCGCCCTCTTATTCGGTTCTATTTGATGCCTTGATGCTCTGGACAAAATTTCAGCCAAATCTGTCAACGTTTGGGCGGTGCTAAACTCGTTGGAATTTTATATGCAAAAATGTATGCAGTAACATCCAAAAACAGTGAATTGCCCATTGACGGCACAACTTACGATGAAGAACTATGATACTCATTCAGATCATGAAAAATGTAATACAGAATGTTATGCAGAAAACCGCGAGAGGATTAGAGTTTGCCCGACTAAGTTATTAGCATTTCTCTGAAGTGGGGTTTAAGCAAGTTTCGTTTCTTTTACCTTTCATAATTTCATAAATATACCACTACAACATAAATTCACCACTACAACACTCCTGTAAAATGCTAATATCTTTGCTTAATAAACTCTAATCTTCTCGCGGTTTTCAGCATAACATTCTGTATTTAATTCTACAAGAACTGAACGAGTATCATGGTTCTTGATCGTAAGTAGTGCCGTCCAACTGCAAATCACTGTTTTTGGATGTTTCTGCATACATTTTTTCATATAAACTTCCAACGAGTTTGGCACCATCCAAACGATGACCGATTTGGTTGAAATTTGGTCCAGAGCATCAGGGCATCAAATAAAACCGAATAAGAGGGCGGCTCAACAAAAAATTGAAAAAGTGTTTTTTGAGCCACCCTAATATTTGTACAGATTTTGCAAAGTTTGAATACAGAGCTGTATCGACATTTGTCATTTCCTGGTTAGGTCATATTTATATATAAATGTTTAATGAAAAGCACGAATTCGCCAATTTTGTATATGCCACGTTTCTATACAGAGTTGGTCAGGTTTGTAAGCTATTAAAAAGTTCTAGGTCTCAACTGCAGATGTTAAATGTAACTTCATACGTAGTGAAATTTCTTGGTATAGCGCATTGGAATACTATGAATCGAATTTGTCACATCCGTCTTCGTAGTAACATGTTTATATCGATAAATCTAAAATTGAATACTTCGATTATCATTATCTATAGATCATCACAATAAACTTCTTATGTTGTCAGATCATAACACTCAGCTTCTTATAAACATTCGCTCGATGTATGCGCTCATTAAACGCTACACATGGTTATAATTTGTAGAAATATTACACATATGAAGCTCACTTTTCCATTTCTTTGTATAAGCACTTATTTACGAATGATTTGCATGTCTCTAGCTTTTCAAATCCATGTGAAGTTTTCGTCAATGTTACTTCCTGGTTCTCACAGTATCACTAACTCATCTACATAAGAGTCCATCAAAACGAATCTTCACTATCTTCCAGATCATCATAAGCATTGCTTCATTTTTCACTCATCACCAGATCCTTACCATTTTGGAGTACATTTTTGCGATCTTTTATTTATTATTTCACACACTTCTGCTGGACTTTAGTGTTACCGGAACGGATTTTGTCGCTTAACACTAAACTTCCAATTGAGTACCGAACAAACTGATCTTAGGAGGATCAATTCCTGTCTTTTATACTAGTACCACACCCAGCCTGCCGCGCGCTCTCGGGTTCCAAAAGCGACGTTTCTGTGTTCTAACCTGACCCGGACGGGTCGGCCGGCATAGCATGGGTTAACTCTCTTTCCCCATCAGCACCTCGCGCGCAGCTTCGGGTATCGGCTTTGCAGCAGGGTAACCGCACACGGTGCTCGAGTGAAAGAGAACGACGCGACGAGCGCGGCAGGATTTGCTGCACTATTTCGATCCTTGGACACTTCGTGCAGCTCACCGGTCGGTCGCATGTTGGTAACTCGCGGACCACATTCTGTACGTAGGGGATGGTGGTCAATGGTCCACTTGAAAAGTGTTTTCAGTAAAAATGAATGTATTTTACTTGTAATACCGTAATCGAAGATTAAGGTATTAGAAAGAGGAATCGACTATTCTTAGACTTGGTTTCATTCTTAACAAAAGTTTCTTCCACCAAAATAATATTTTTTTTTGATAATACACCCAAACAACAAATATTACAGTTCTGTATAAACTATTGAAATATACAGATTCTGCAAGATAAGAAAATTATTTTGAGCCATCACTTGTGATCTAGAAGCTAGTGATCATCATTGACCTACTTGGAAAGTAGGAGCAATCAATGGTAGGATTGAACACCCTGGTGAAGAAGTAGCCCGCGGGGCCCCGAAAAACAAATGTTGGTAATAAAGTGAGAAAGAGTAAGGAATCTATGACAAAAGGTCGGAGAACAAGAGGTCGAGATGACAATAGGTGAAAAGGACAAAAGGTCAAAAAGACACAACGTCGAAAGGGACAGAAGGTCGCAAGAAAAAAAAGACAAAAGGGGCAAAAAGTTGATCAAGAACAAGTTGATAACAAGTTGGGCGTTCCTTTGGAATTTGTGAAACGCATTTATACTTCGAGCAGAAGTAATACACTCATTCTTTCAATCAAAGTTTGAGAATGAACAGTTTTCAACAGTTCTGTTAGAAATAATAAAGGTTGTTCCTTGAATCAAATGAATAAAACTTGTATGATGTGAAAATGATTCCCTCCGTTTCAGTTTTTTTTTGGCTATTTCCTTTCGACCTTTCGTCGTTCGACGTTTTGTCCTTC
Source organism: Armigeres subalbatus (assembly GCF_024139115.2). NCBI lineage: Eukaryota > Metazoa > Arthropoda > Insecta > Diptera > Culicidae > Armigeres > Armigeres subalbatus. The sequence goes on along the minus strand of NC_085140.1, from coordinate 290,399,639 downwards.
CGACCTTTTGTCCTTTTCGACCATTTATCCCTTCGACATATCCTTTTTTTGTCTATTTCCTTTCGACCTTTCGTCGTTCGACGTTTTGTCCTTCCGACCTTTTGTCCATTTCGACCATTTGTCCCTTCGACCTTCTGTCTCTTCGACCTTTTGTCTTTTTCTTTTTATCTTTCGACCGTTTGTTCCTAACCCAAGAGTAAGGTAGGAGGTAGTATTAAAGGAGTTTCTCATACGACAATACGAGTGTACGAGTGTATCCCCTGGAATTCCCGCTAGGATTTTTTTTTGGTATTTCAGTCTGAAATTATTTCCGAATTTTATTTCCAATTTGTTTAGTGTTCAAAAATATTTCTTTTAGATATCCTTTAGAACTACTTCTTATTTTGGAATTTCTACTAGAATTTGTTCAGATTACTCTTTTCCCTTCGATATTTTTTTCAGGAAGTTCATTTAACAATCCACCCGATATTTAATCAAAAATTCATTCAAAAAATATATAAAAATTCCTTCAGGGATTTAAGCCAGTAATACCTTCGAGAATTTCTTCGAAAATTACTTTTAAAAATTCTCCAGGAAATGCATAGCAATCTTCTTGAAGAATACCGGAAGACTCTTCCGGGGGAATTCCTTAAATAATTAGCAGATAAATTCCACGGGGGGTTTTTTGGAGAAATTTCCGGAAGTATTTCTGAGGGAGTAGCCAGATGAACTTTCAATCGAAATTTTCTAGAAAGTTCTAAGGTAACTTCCTGGTGAAAATAAATCCTAAACAATGTTTCATGAGAGAGTTTCCTGAAGAATTCCTGGGGCGTGACAGGGAGGTAGCTTAAGCGATATTCCGTGAGTTTCTGCAAAAATATGGAAGATTGTTATTTCTTTGGAGTTTTGGAAGTAATTTAAGAAGATTTGTACGAGGTTTATGAAGGAACTCCAGGAAATATGTCGGGAAAAGTTTCCAGGGATGTTTCTTAACACAATAATACAAAAAACAGATAGAATAAACAGAACACAATAACTGGTGCGAATCTAGAGAAAGTAGACGTGACAATTTCTAAAGGAATACCCAGTATAATTTCTGGAGGAATTTCCTAACGAATTTCTTAAAGAATTCACGGGGTGTATTTCCAAGAACTTCTGGAAAAATTCTTGGAGGAAGTTCGAAAGGAATAATAGTTGGAATTGTTGTAGGAATTTACACGGAAATTTCTGGAGAAACTTCTAGTGGAATTTCTGAATTCAAGAGATATTTATGAAGGAGTTTTAGAGGATTTTTTAAAAGATTTTCCGTAATAAACTCCCCGAGGAACTTAGTAACCGTTCGCAAAATCGTATGAGGTTTTATATAACTTTGGTGGCTTTAGCGCCACTCTCGCGTGCGAGAGACCACTAGTCTGTTGATTTGCCCGACTTTCTTGAGACAATACCTCAGGGGAAATCCTCGAACGGTTGCTGGCTGAATATTTCAAACCGCCTGCCAAAACTGCGGATACCAAACTCGCTCGGCTTATCTCTTATTGCCCCTCATACTCGCTCAAGCTCGTTCAACTCAATACCCACTTACCGAAAAGGAATAGAAGTCTGAAACAAAAAAACAATCTACCAACGAAATAATCGAAAGCGTATGAGAACAGTTTATTCTAAAACGGAATAGCTGAAAAAAAAAATCGGCGTCCAGAGCTTCTGATCCAACTTTTTATTTAAATAAACGAGTTCATTCGGGTTGGCTTAGCTTAGCTTTGACTGACTACACATATCTATGGTTGCTACTCCGTGATTGACCAGAATCAGTTGAAATTGCACAAAGAATCAACTGAATGATTGACTGGGATTGTTCAAGCATTCTCAGTGTGCATGTTTCAGTGACTCTAAAATTCAAATGATCAATAACGTCCTTGTAGTCAGTTAGGAAAAAGGAAGGAATATTAGTAGGTGGTTTTTGCTATTTGAAGAGTTTACCTCTGCGTCTCCACAAAAACCACAGGAAGGATTATCAGTTAATTGGTAGGCATCGTTGGATCTGGATTCACTCTGATAAGCGATACGACCGTGCCGTCTTTATACACAGTGATTTTATCTAGCCATGAATCGGGCGCGAAAAGTAGAACAAACTAACTACCGGCCTACCGGGCGCGCAATGCAGAACACAATATTTCGGCCGATCGCGTGATCGTTCTGCTGTCCGAAACAAGAGAAATCTCGCACTAAACTGATTTTTATTACCGGCCGCGCAATGCAGAACACAATATTTCGGCTGATCGCGCCATCGTTCTTCTGTCCGAAACAAGAGAAATCACGCACTGAACTGATTTTTATTATCGGCCGCGCAATGCAGAACACAATATTTCGGCCGATCGCGCCATCGTTCTGCTGTCCGAAACAAGAGAAATCACGCACTGAACTCAATAAACGAGTTCATTCGGGTTGGACGATAAACTAATGGGCTTATGCTAAACCTGGGAAACTTTCATGGCCATGATAACAATGTTTCCACGTACCTGCGCAGGATTTTTGGTAGCGATGACAGGATTCCGGCGGGGTGCCGAAGGCGGATGGTTTCCGGCGGGGTGCCGAAGACGGATAGATTTGTCACGTTGACGGGATTCCGGCGGGGCGCAGAAGACGGGTAGTTTCCGGTGGCGTGCCGAAACGAATACTTTCCGGCGGCGTGCCGAAGACCGATGGCTTTCCGGCGGGGTGCCGAAAACGGATGATTTTCTGATGGGGTGATGGGGACGACGATTATTCGTCCGATCGTATTGATGACGTCGTTGTTACCGGCGGCTTGCCAGTGGGCGATCGCTGCTCCACAAGATGGCGGTGTGAGCTCGTGCGCAAAATGGCCGAATTGAAGGTGCGGAGGGAGTGGCGGCTGGATGGAAGACTTTCGATTTTCGATCCTCGAGAGCGTCCGGAATACCGCTCCCTCGAGCTAGTAGCCCACTTTCCCTTACAGCCCGGCTTCACGTACCGCTCCAATTCACCGGGCGAGGACTAAAAGGAAGCTAGTAACTCTTGGTTCAGGTTTGGTTTAGCGTACGATAATTAGCATCGTCCGGGGACCGAGCTCTCGGAACCTGACTACCTGGGGTTGTAGCGTACAAGTGCTATGACAGTTTTTTGTGACTTTCGGGTCAGCTTCACTAGACTGACTGGCGATCTTCACTCCTCTTCGTTTAGCTACCTCGAATGGCGGGCCTTAGCGGACACACGAGCTCGAATAGTCGCCCTCCGCTGGTTGCTTTTCAAATTCCAGCCCGTACAAAAAAGCGCCTATGCGCTTGACTTGAAACCTTCGACAAATGGAGTCGTATCACGAATTCGTCAGACGCACTGTCGGAAACAAGCTGTATCTTCGACAAACTTGAAGGTCCACACGTTTCATTAAAAAAAAACTCTAACTTTTATCGGCACTTAAAGATCGCGATACTTCTACTCCACTAGTGCGAGCGAAAATCAACGAGCTGAAGGGTATTTTTCTTCAGGAAACCTTTATAGACAATTGCTTATTATACCCAGAATTCCAAATGGCGATAGCAGTTTGGTGCCTTCCTAGATTTAAGCAAATGGTTGAGAACGAGATCTTTACTTTCAGGAGTCATTGCTGCACTCACTGAAGCAGTATACCACTTTGTTTAGCCGAGATGCAAACCGTACGAAATATTCAGGGCCTGATGTAGGTGTCGGGCCCCTACAAATCTTATGTACCAAAACTAACGTTTTTTGGGGCCCCCATAAACTGTTGGCCCATTTCACCTCCCAAGACAGTCAAGTAATCAGGCAAAGACGGGTTGTATTTTGGTCTCGCTTTGGACTTTAAATCGTCAAGCCGGCTTAACGAATTCTAGCATTATTTGGCTTAAAAAGATAAAAACGTCCAAAGCCAAATTAATTCAAATGAAATAAAATATACTCAGAAAAGAACGAAAATAATTAATTAACAATAATTGAGCTTTAATTCAATCTAGATATCATTTTGCCTAAAAGGATAAAAACGTCAGAAGTTATTTGATTTAATTTCAATAATAGCAACTACGTTCAAAACTTATTTACTACAATTGATTTTGCTTAAAAAGATAAAAACGTCTAAAGCTTTTGAATTCCTTTTGAATTCAATTCAAAATATCCGTCCAACGTTACTCCTTTCGCAGGAATTTCTAGAATAACTTTCGAAGGAACTCCGATGAATTTCTTGGAGGAACTTCCGAATGAATTCTCCGAAGGAATTCCTGGAAGAACTTGCGGAGGAATTCCTGGAGGAGCTACCGGAGGAATTCCAGGAAGAACTTCCGGAGGAATTCCTGGAGTAATTTCTGAAGAAACCGCAGGTGGAATTACTGAAAAATAATCCCGAAAAAGCCGTAAAAATCCCAATACATGAAAATGGTTCGCGCCGATCCACGCCGCCGTCGCCGATCACCAACGGCATAACTCCGGCCTCAGTATGAGTAAATAAGTAAAGAAATAATAGAAAGAAGAACATGATTTTTTTTAATGCATTAAACTTTTACTTCTTCAGCGAGCATTGCGGTTTTCAACCTTTTTCTTGAAAGGTACCTTTAGTGGAGCTTGTGCATTAATTGTAAAGAGGCTTCCGAGTCTCTGGAAGGAGGCTTCCGGCCTATTGGAAGTAGGCTTCCGGGCTTCTTGAAAGGAGGCTTCCGAACCTCTTGAAAGAAGGCTTCTGAAGCTCTCCAAAGAAGGCTTCCGAACCTCTCGAAATACTTTCGAGCCTTTTGCAAGGAGCCTTCCGAACCTCATGAAAGAGGCTTTCGAGCCTATTGAATGAAGTCTTCCGAGCCTCTTGAAAGGAGGGTTCCGAGCTACTTGAAAGGGGGCTTGCAAGCCTCTTAAAAAGAGGGTTCCAAACCACTTGAAAGGAGGCCTCTCAAAAGGAGGCTTTAGAGCTGCTTGGAAAGAGGCTTTCGAGAAGCGTAGAAGGAGGCTAACAGCTTCCTACAGGACTTTTAAGGTTTCCGAGTCTTTTGAAAGTAGGTTTTGAAAGGAGGTTTCTGGGCCTCTTGAAAGGAGGTTTCCGGGCCTCTTTAAAGGAGACTTTCGGACCTTTTGAAAGGAGCCTTCCGGGCCTCTTCAAAAGAGGCTTCCGGGCCTCTTAAAAAGAGGCTTCCGCTTCTCTTGGAAGGAGGCTTCCGTGCATTTTGCAAAGGCTTACGGGCCTCTTGGAAGGAGGCTTCCAGGTCTCTTGAAATGAGGCTTCCTGGCCTCCGTGTCTTTTCAAAGCAGGTTTCGTAAAATGAGGCTTCCAAACTGCTTGCAAGGAGGGTTTCGAGAAGCGTAAAAGAAGGCTAACAATCCTCTTGCAATAAAGCTACTTTTTAGATAAAAAATCCTTCATGCCTCTTAAATGGTAGCTTCAACATCTTTTCAGAAGCATATTTTTAACATATCATTCATAATTTTGTGTCGATCAAGTAGGATGTAATACATCCTCCATTAAGTATTTTTGACCGAGGTACCCCCTGGGGCCAGCGAAGGTACCCTCAAGGGTGCATGTACCTCAGGTTGAGAACCGCTGCTCTATGGCGCACTAAATTCACTTATAACCTTAGAAGCGTTAAAATGCATACATTTTTCATCGTAATACGTTGCATTGTGTCAAAATATAGACTACTATCCCCTACACAAGCATTTCTGCGGGACAAGAGAACGGGGGAGGATAATAGCAGCAGTAGCGACAGTACCCCAACGCTCGACGTCTTTGGCTGGCTTGCGGAAATCAACGATCGGGGGCTTGAATGAAAGAGACATCGCCACTAGCCTGGCACTTGGCCGACAGTCGACGCCGATGAATGAAACCGAACACTGTGACGACAACAACAACTAATCATGGACCGAACCATATAGTAATAAGAGTAAAGTTGAGCACCTAATATATCTATTAGACCATGCGCTAGTATGTATGTTAGACTGTTTCGTACGATAACAAAGTCGATCATCCAGTTCAAGACCATCCACGACATTCGATTAGTTTTGGTCAGTAAAATCAATCACCTAATTTCAGTAAGGATCTCTAGAAGTAAGGAACACAAAAATGTGTGTGGTTTTTCGCTTATTGTTATGTTGTCTCCATAAGTTATATCTGGGTAGAATACTTCTGATGAACCATATAGGATTATGGATCGCGGACTTCAGCTCATAGCTTCTATGTTCGTTCATCTCATCAAAAACAAAGCAATTTAAAAGAATTTTAGAGTTAAACGCCTACGGCTGTTTCGCCTCTTGAAAATATATTAACAAAAATAGTAGACTTCAAAATTTGTATGACTGATTTTAAGGAAATTAATAACTTTTGCTTCTCCTTGTTGAACCAGTCTACCCAATTGAGCCGTGTAAAAGTAACAACAAGTTGCCCTTGAATGCTGGTCCGGAAAAGTACGGCTCTTGCCCATAAGTTGGTTTTTTTCCTCGCATCGGATGCTCTCTGCGCAATCCAAAAACCGCTTCCCCATACGCGTGGCGTGAACCCACTCGCTAGCTACTCGTACCCGTACTCGTCCGTCATTCGCCGTCAACCGATACGGCTTACGATCCATTTTCTTGACTACATGTTCGATTTTGATTGTGCACTTTTGATTTCTTTTGCTTACTCATGAGCGCGACCACGTACGGTGGTCAGGAGAGCACGCTAACTGGCTGCGCGGTTCTCGTGGCGGTGTCACCAAGATCATGCCGGTGTAGCATTCCTGTTCGGGTATTCGGTACCGTGACAGCGAAGATCACGCTATATGGCTCTGTTTAGGTGTCTTGCCCTAAGGTTCATGACGGATAACTTGGACTATGTGGGGGTTCTCGTGGGATAGCGTTTGCGTGTTCAAGAACTGGTCTCAGCTGCGGTCCAGTTGTCTTTACGATACATGTAGATTGTGCAAGAGGAATTTTGTTCCGCGATAATTAAGGTGGCACATCTCTGAAGTAGTTTGAATAATCTAAATGTTTTTTTTTGTTCCTGCATTATATTTGGTGTAAACTAAATAGAAAAAAAAAATGTTCTTGAAATCTTCTCAAAGAAAGTGATTACGGAAGTTTGGTTTATTGTTTTCAGTCATACTGAGCACGGCTCACATTCCGTATCAAAAATCAAATGGTTTGCCGTATAGAGGATAATCTCACAAAAGAATTTAATATCCTATGGAATTATTAGAATGATTCGTGTCGAAATAACCGCTCAGCCAGTGCGTGAAGGAGTGAATTAAAACAGTAGTGGAGTACGAAAACTTGGGACAAAAAACAAATTATCTTCACCATTAAAGGTCTACTCAACAAATCATATCCACAACTTGGATACATTTTTCAAATAATGCACTATGAAACCACAATACGCTTAGTCGTTAACAATATAGTAAAAGATTGAAAATATTGAACATGATGATACTGCCACGCTGGAGTCTGGAGGTGGTTGGTTCCCTGTTCCCCGATCCCTATTCCAGCTAATGCATGCTTCACCTTGGATGTTTTTCTAGGATGAAAGATGTCGACATTCTCATAGTTTTGGCTTTAAAAATGTTCAATTTGAATATTATAATAAAAGTAATATGATTCTGTTTCTTTGTTGACATTAAGAATTATCGAAACTCAGTGAAACCTGATTAACTGGACTACCTGACATTATTTGAAGCTTATTGCATTGCAACAGTTTAAATAAATATAACTTTTTTTGTTAAAATAAATATACACAATCGCTGAACCACGTTTTCGTCAGTTCTTAAAAACAGAATTATTGCCCGATCAGAAGGAATTTACACAACAACCATTGAACTAGTGGAGTATGTTTCACTTTACTGAAAGCTTCCTCTCTCAAGGGCGGAAACCGAATCCATACTCAACAGCACGTGCGTCTAAAAGACTGATCTCGCTAATCGTAAGGCCACGAACTACGAAGGGCATAGTTTTGATTTTCAAATCCTGCTGATTGTTTTTTTTTAATTCAGTTTGCGTTGTGGAATTTGTTCACAAGTTCATTCTTCATATGTATTTTTCGCCAAAATATCCAAAATTATGACTGAGAAATTTTGGGCCTGCCTCTAATTAAAATTTGTTGGCGAAAAAACTTGTCCCGCGAATTCTATCATCATCAGGCAAACTAATGTCAGCTGGATTCCATAAATAATTGAGCAATTACTTAGGTTTGATAAACTAGTTGAATTAATGTTCAAACAATCTCCTCATTCCAGATAAAGTAATAAATCGTAGCTCAGTCAGATAGCACATACTGTTACCCGAGTGAACGAACATGGTATTTAACTCCCATCGTTTTTCTGCGCTGTATAATACTCAACAGCTAAACGTTCCAATCATTGAGCCAACTCCCTTCGAAGGGAGTTCTACCGTTCTACTTTCAAATCTATTTATTCTGCCTTTGCTATCAGCAAAAGTCATCTCATGAAAATGACCTTAAAACTATTATCGATCACATTGAATATTTTGTTTCATGGCTCTTGTGCTCTATGACCCAATTTACTATTTTACCATAAGTAGCTTTGTCCAGCCAATAATAATTTGAAATAAAACACTTGCAATATTTTTTTTGTGAATTGACAAGATAAGTAGAGATTATTCCAACTCACTAATGGATTACACATATCCATATTCTAATGCGATCACCTGTAGGTATGGAAATTGAATCGGGGTGAGGCAGCGCAGCATCGATTGATCGCTTTTTGCTACTTCCTTACCATTGTATGGAGGCAGTGAGACTCATTGGTGGCGATCGGTAGCCATCACGACGATCATGCAGGTAGGTAGGGTGCCGTACCTTTACCGACCTGTGCGCTTGATTTGGTGAGCTTATCAGTAAGCAGAAATCTTGTTGACCCCGTCACAAATACCTTTGCCGCTGTTCTGGTAGCTACCTACCTACTACTGGTACTGCTGCCAGTCAGTGCACCATGATTCGCCTGCCGGGTTCTATTGCTGCATAATGCGCAACCAGATTCGGACACAGACGGGGCTTTAGTGGGTGTCTTGCGGACAATCCTCTCTCACTGTGTGCCCAGTAGATCGCTAATGGGATTCTTTGTTACCGGTTGAGTTCGAATGGTGATGGCGCGAAAATAACTCGCGCGCCGGCAAGTTCATCAAACTTCTAAGCCGCTGGCTACTGCAGGAATTGCATCAAGAAATATCGATAAGATCTAATTGAACATCGATCGGATGATCTATTAATGCGCATTATGTCAGTTCACAGGTTGATGACGAAGAAAAATGATGTGCACAGGAAGGTGCTTTGCTGTTATGGAAGAATGTAAATGACTTCTAAACGAGTACAATATTATGAGATGTTGTGTCAGTGATATACCATTTTATTGACGCTTTAATTAGGTCTGTATTTGAATTTCAATACGGTGGACATGGTTGGAAATATGTTTCAATAAATATTGAGAATGGTTGTACGAAAACAGCTTTTTAATTATACAGGAATTTGCGGTTAGGCGATTTAAAATTTCTCAATTTTTAAATTATTTTAGGTAAAGGTTGGTTCAGTATCCAAAACAAAATTTTGGAACTCACTTTATCCCAAAGCTCCTATTTCCATCCCATTAAAAACAAAGCAAGTTCCCCAATTAACGAACGACCAATGTACTATGCTGCATTGCAAGTTTCAATTATGCCCTTTGAGAAGTTTATTGACCATGGCCAAAGTCGCAATCTGGTTTAAAATCGAATAATAATTACGACCAATCAATATTCGATCCCTGTTGAGTGAAAGCTCCTGAATATTATCCCCAGTCATATAGGCACTTCCCATGCAACAAAAAAGCGTTTCCGAATATGTGAACCAGGTAAAATACACCGTAGTTTAAATCACGGATTCAGGAACACTAGTCACGTTTAGCAGAAGATTCCAGAAAACGTGACTGTTGTTCCCAAAACTGTGATTGAAAATACACCGTGATTTTGTTAGTTCGCGAAATAAAGAACGCTTTTTCGGTGTGCCTAATGGGGAAGCGCAAAATTCAGAATAATGAAAAATGGAAGCTACCATCCCTCATACAAACCTGAAACGGCCAGCCTAAATAATTGGAGGACACTCAGAATATGGAACAGAATCGACTGAGCGTGGTGAAGTGAAATCAGTTTTTTGAACCACCCTAATTATAAGTTTGATGCTACCAGTGCCGGTGTTGACATTTGCTTACGAAAACTACGTCTAAAGGAAAGGAAACTTTCTTAAAATTTGTTAATTGTATTAAAACTATTGATTATCAACGTCAAATTCTTAAAAATTTAAATTCTTTCACGCCCGGTAAAAATTTCAGACCCAACCAATCCTGTTCTTGCATCCCCAACCCGGACATCAGATTGATGTAAGGTACCCGGATAAAAAATATCATAGAAATATAACTAATTTTATTGTTACAACACTATTTATTACATTAGTGAAACCATTAAATAAAATGTTATTTGTACTATTAAATCACATGAGAGCCTATTGTTTTGCACGATTTATTCAATGGTAAATTAGACTTTTACAATAAAAAAAGGGGGTTGTTATGTATCTTTACAATAAAAATTTTGAAAATTTTCCATACTAATTTCAGAGCAAAACAATTGATTTTACTGTTCTTCTATGGGATGATTTTTTCGGACGAAACAATAAAAAAGTTTGTAATTCTAATGTTTTCCTTACTTTTTATTTATTGTTTTACCATACAAAAACAATTTTTCTTGTGTTTATTTTTTTTTATTAGTGGAATCGATTTTAAAAATTACAAATAAAATACCCATCCCAGTGAACTATAGTCATCACACAACAGTAATCAACATAGGTTAACAGTGTTTGTGCCACGTTTACCTTAAAGTCGTTTGGCATAATGCCGTTTGACTAGACAGCTGTTCTTTTAAGAACCAAGAGCCACTGCAAGCCGATTATACCTCTGCATTAGCCACGGGCAAAGTGAGAGCAAAGCAATTGATGGTATTTTCTAACTGCATATAGGAAACGAGCTTTCGTTCATTTCCAATTCAAGCAGTCACTGTAGGATTAGTCATGTTGAAGATATAGGATACAAATTGAAACGGTATGAACCGCATTTGTAGCGATTGCTGAAATGAGAGATTTGGAGAAAGATACTGAGTAGGAGACTAGAACGTGCCTGGGATTGAACCCTCAAGGCAGAAGCGGTAGCCATATGTCACCAAGCTCGTTACTACAAGTAAATACTGTGGATGATTGCGCTACCCAACTGCCGTATCAATATGTGGATAAAAAGAACTGCTTGTGATTTAAAGTGTGCCTTATCTTCATTATATGATGCGGCTACGAGTAAATGACCATTAGGTCAAACGACTATTAGGCCAAACAATTTTCAAGTCAAACGACTATTAGGCCAAACGGTCTTAAGCCAAATTATTATTGTTGAAATCATCGTGATCCTCCGATAGGTGGCGACCGAAGCTAGATCTTTTTGCTACTCCTGCTGACGGAGCAGGTTCGCTGATATTTCAGGACTGTGACAATCGATAACTCATTGAGCTGCTGCTGCGGCTGGGGTTGTCGGATCAAGCATCTGACTGTGACTAGTGATGGTAGGGAACACGTTCTTGTAGCAAAAATTAAAATCGGTTCCGGGTTTTGCGGATTTATGACGCTGAAAACGAAAAAAAAACAATGCTAATGAGTAACAATGAAGTGTTTTTAGGATGATTCATTGAAGATTATTTATAGTTACATAGAATTCTTTTTTCAACACAATTTACTATTTCTTAGTTTCTTTTCTATATTGTTGATTGTATAATAAATACGACCCAATTTTTCTTTGAAATGTTTTGGATTTTTAGGAACTTATTGCAGAGATTTTGGTAGTAAATTGACAAGTCGCAAGACCAAAAACACGATCGAAAAAAAAATCGTGTGAAAAAGAATTCTGTGTAATTTTCTATTATCAACATTATTCCGAGGCCAGGGCCTATGTGCGATGTCTTAACAGTGGAAGGTACAAAAAAAATCTATTTGAACACTCTGAGTGATTCAATTCAAAACCCTGGAAGGTCTCCGATCATTCCCAGCGATATCAGTCAGAGATACTCATGGACGTGGTGTATAGAAAAGAAACCCTTTCCGGCCTGGAAATCGGACTAAGTTTCCTGATGGGACGCAAAACACACAGCAGAGCCCAAGCGTTACAAACCTAATTCGATCGGCTTGCCATCATGTTGACCGAATTGATCGAGGGATAGATTGGGTCACTGTCGATCGTCATCTGCGGGCTAGCACGTCTCAGCTGGTAATCAATATCCTATTTACGATTCTTCTCCTGGGACGGTATCCACCTTTAAGTTGAAGAACACCAATAGTGAAAGATTTTACCGAATCTGAAAAAATTAGTTCGATGAAAAACTACGATTTCTAACTTATTTTCATCTTTCCTTACCACTCACGGTGAGACATTCCTGATCAGCAAGAACACCGGATTTGGCATCCGACGGAGTCTCCGGGACTGCAGCACGACGAACAGGACCGCCAATAGGTCATTGCGCGCGGCAAACCTAACCTCACTATTTTGACAGGTACTGGTCCTGTTGTTTACGTTTCGGACTTAGAATTTTTTTTATTCAAATTAAATCTGCATATTGCACGATGTTGAAGACATTCTGTACATTCCGCATTCAAATATTGGTAATTATCGATAAGTTTAGGTAATTATCGATCAGAAAATCCAAAGAATCATAGAAGAATCTCAAAATTAAAATAAAGTCGTCTGTAAACAACAGGACCAGTACCTGTCAAAAGTCGTGCGTGACGTCACTGTGCAATGGAGTATAAATAAATATCACCGAGAACAACTGGGAGTTGTTTATGTTTTGTTTTTTTTTCCTTTTATCAATTTTTCTCACCACACGGAAAAAAACATCCTCACGGCGAGAAAATATTAAAAAAAAAAAAATGCATCCCAATTATTGAAATATTTTATATATATATATATATATTATATATTATTGATATATTTTTGTTTGTATTTTAAATCTTTTGAATGATTTAAAAAATTATTCATGTGTGTTCCCCCTTGGCTTTGCCATTAAATTGAATCTATTGTAGTTTTATTATTTCCAACCGTTATTTCATCAACACAATAAATATTGGAAAAATATATTTGTTTAACTAATACAATATTTTCCAGATTTAAGAAAACAGATAATTTTTAAATTTGATGAAATTTGCGGTAGAAAATTCTCAACAATAACAAAAAATAAAAATATTATAAATTGTATTGATTACAATCAAATTTATTGTACTTCTATAGTACGTACAATAGAGGCTTCTTTTATTGGCCAAAGATGAACAGTAAGTGAACAATAGATTGTATTATTTACAATAGAAATAATCATATTTGAATGGATTTAGCCAAAAAAGTTATTGTATATTTTTATCCGGGTACGCATCATTTGGCCCACCATACTCCATTTTCTCTGTGCATAAAAAGCTGTGTCTTACATGCGTGCCCCATTTTCGTTCGGAATTTCACTGCGAGCGGACCGCTCTGCTGCACAGTGGTTCGCTCCAGAACAAAGATTGGCCATAACCTCAAAATGGTCCTAAAATAGGTTTTAAGTGGCCGGATGGCATTTTGTTGCTTTTATCACGTACAGACTTGAACGTGGGTGTTGGAAGTACTACTTCGGAAATATACAACCGTTTTTCGGCATCTTCGTGAATATCATTTCGTTTTACTGCTAAATTCGGTTTTTCAAAACAGATCGTTTCGCAACAAAGACGATCTCACTTGCCATAAAACTAGTTAGTACAGGTTAGTACTATTCCATTTAACTCCATCACTTTTTGTAACTTTTGTAACTAGATACGTATTTCGACCTCACCAATAAGGCCGTTTTCAGTGTCTCGTACTTGATTCAACACAACAAAAAACAATTGTAATTTTGAATCGGATTAGATGCACATCATCGCCGTCGTAAATCACATGTGTTATTATATGTGCTTTGTGTAACAAAAAAGTGACGTCAATAACATTTTGTCGTCAAAATGAAGGAACGTGACGTAATATGGTCGATGTAATGGAAAGAAACGGTGTAATACGCAGCCAGCAGAAACCTCGTTTTCGGCAGCTGGTTTAGGGGCGTTCGGGATTTTTCTTTCTTGATTCCTGAATGAATTTCGTAAAAAATATTATATTTGATTTTTTTCATCATAATTTTAAACGTGAATATACAATACATATATGTAAACTAAAGAGGCTGCACTCATAACATCCATGTTTTTAATCCAGGCTCGTTAATGTAAACTAATAATTTGATTTGTACTGAAATTATTAAACATTTAGCAATAATTAGTTCTCGGATTTTCAAGTTTTTTTTATTCCTATAGAATTTGAGTTTATTATACCTGAAGTTTAGTAGATAAAAGATAAAAATACTGTCGACGACTTCAGTATCACCTCGTTTACAATCAGCGGTGACGGCGAGGATCGTAGGATCGTTTTTCATTCATTGATATTTTGTTGTCTATATTCGTCTAGATTTGATTAACTGCATTTTCAGAAGGGGCGCTCCTCCGGTATTTCTACTCCAGAAACTCCTTAAGGATTTTTTCCGAAAATTCTTCCAGTTTCCCTGGAAATTTACTTTCTTATGGGTCATGTACTCTACGAGAGGTGCGAAGGGCCGATCACCATCCTGAGTGATGTTCAGCTCTCGCTTTGACCTGTTGCCTAGTTAGATTTCCGTCAACTTCTTTTATTTCTCTATTGAGGATGCGCCTCCATGAGCTTCTGGATCTGCCTCTGCTACTACGTCCCGGTGCGCTCCTGTTCAATACTTGTGTACAGAATTCGTTTCTGCTCCTACGTAGCGTGTGGCCGACCTATCCCAACTTCCGATTCCGAATTTCTATTGCTATCGGCCTCTGGTGACAACAACGATGGAGCTCGTTCTTTGAGATCCAATTGTGAGGCCACGGGCTCGAATTATGTACCACAGCGTTTAGTGTTCTCCACTGATACACACCATGTTTCGTTGGTGTATAATTGATCAATTGACTTTTCATATGATATATTGGAGAGGAAAACAATAAAAAATATTTTTTCAAAAAATCACCGCAGAAATATTTTAAAACACCGCATGGCTCATTTCTAATGACCTTGCCTAACTTTGTGTGAAAAGAAAAATCAGAGGTACATGAAACTTTGGTAATAATCCATTTTTTTTACACCGTGTGGCGTTCGAGTGGTAGGGGTGATGGTGGTAAATGGGATACCCTAAGAACAGCTGCTGTTTATCAAATGGCCATCAAGAAGTTGCATTGTTCAATACAGGTGTGTCGAAGTTTATGTAATTGATTGTCAAAGCCATTTTTTTTTTCTAAAAAATATTCGAATATGCTATTTTGATCATTTAAAATTAGTCCAAAATAATTCAATTTAAATTTGGGCGGGGTAAAATGATCTGGCTGGGGTAAAGTGAACAATCATGTAAATGTTTTTTAACAGGTATAAAATCTTAATTTTATCACAGACAAGCAGACCTACCGAGGTTGAACAAAATGATAGGGCGGCCAAAGTTGTATCAAAATTCAAATGACTATGGTTTGGCGAGAAATTCACCTAGTTTTGGAAAACTGGTGCAAAATCATGTTCTGGCCACAGGAGAAATTCCGGAATATTAAGAGGCATATCAAAAATGCTAGTTTTTGTGAGCTTATGTTTCAACATAGGTGAAATATATGACCCTATTATATTTTTACTGAGCTTTTACTGAGCATTTACTTTTTCTAATTGATATATTGATATCACAGATCGGACGACAAACATCTGAGATATTGCCGTTTCTGTGCGTTGTATGGAAATATTTGCTCAGAAATTAAAAACTGGAACCACATTGTGTAGATTTGGAGCGTAAATGACCAAATCCCCCTTCTATATAGCTGCTTCCACCGTTTTAATTTGATTTAAAAATAATCCCACTGTCTACCGAACCATTTTAGGTTGACATTTGATCTAGGTAGTCTTTATTGCTCGGGCAGAACATTGCTCACTTTATCCTCATGGCGACATGATCAATTTACCCCCATAGTTACATGTTTAAAAAAAACGCCTAACGCTTCATAACAAGTAAATTAAACGATGTAAATGATATTCTGATTCACAATTACTAACTCAAAGTTTTCATGTCTTAAATGCCACAGTGCCGAAATTATATCAAACTATCATTTGTGGAAAGCGCGCATAATTTGGCTTGACTCTAGATGTTAAATAGTTATCATGATTTGAAATAGCTCGGACAGCATGGGATGCTTAAATCATGGTGTAGCACGGGAAATAATACAAGAAATCCATACATATGGGATAAACAAGCCGTTGAAGTTAATCAGTTCATTATTATTATTATTATTCTTTATTTTTAACACAAAATTTGGAGGAGGGAAAACCCCTTTGAGTGAATTCCTAATGAATTACTTCTCAAAAAGGCACAAAACCTCCTCACCTTTTCAAAAAAACATTACAAATTAAAAAATTAAAACTAAAGGCTCATGCCGCATGCGGTATTCATCCATTAAGGAGCCAGATTCTTGATGAAAAACAGTAACAAGGAAGAACATCAATCGTAGGGGTCTTACCACCGATGAACCGACGTGTCACCCCATTTAAAATAATTCAAATTTGCTGCCCACGACGCCATGATGGAAAACCTTCGAACACCACCGCCACCCCCATAATGGCTCGCGAAGTTTTCATAGCTCAGCCACCAACCTACGTGTATTAACATTGCAGTGGAGGTGTGTCTTAGCTCATTTGACAGGAGCGATCGCCCGCAAAAGCGAATGACCGTTAAAAAGTGTGAGACAATCAGAGAGCGCCAGTGACACGTCGGTTCGTCAGTGGTCTTACTTCAATGCTGTAAAGAGCATAAGCATGAGCATGATTGACCGCCCACGGTTGCTACTCCGGTATTGCCAGGTCAGCTGTAATTACACAGAGAACCAACAGATGAAGTTTGGGACTAACATCATCTTCAATGTGTAAGAACTGGTGACCCAAATATAAGCAATACCAGCGCCGGCCGTGTCCGAATGCAGGTCAATTAGGGAATAGGTAGGAAATTGTTGACGTGATACTCGCTTTGATAGAAGCCGACGAGTCATCTGCACTTTCACGAGAAATCACTGGGATTTTGGATATATGGGGTAGGGAGTGTGGCAGGGTTCGTTTTGGTAAACGGTATAGGCTGATAGTTCTGCTTTCCGCACAAAGCAGAACAAAACTTTGATGACCGGCCGATCGTTCTGCTTACTGAAGAAAACATGTCTAGACGCGATTTAAACTTTTACTTTCTAATTAATTTACTCACACGCACGAAGCAGAACAAAATTTCGGTTACCGGCCGATCGTTCTGCTTACCGCACAAAGCAGAACAAAATTTCGATGACCGGCCGATCATTCTGCTTACTGAAAAAACACGTCTGGACGCGATCTCCGATCGTTCTACGTCCAATACAAAACACGAACAAATCTGTACTGAACGGATTGTTTCACTATCCAATTTACATCACTATGGGTCTCCGATCTCACCTAAACCAATAATAACAAAAAATCAAAGTTTGGGTTGTTTAATAATGATGCCACATGTTTTATGGGGAATGGAGGGCTACTATTTTGTGACAGTACATATTCTAGGCATACAAGAAGGCATTAAGGGGGTTAGAAATCTCAAAAAGTAGCGGACGGCATATTTGAATCGCCCCTGACGTTCGGACTTAACAAAAATCATTAATTAAAAACAAATCTCGCTTAACTTTTCAAAAGGACCTAAGTAACATTTTTTTCATGAATTAATTTGAATACTGCAATCAATAGCTTTCATGTTATTCTGTTGATTGTGCTATTCAAATCAATTCATGAAAAAAATGTTACTTAGGTCCTTTTGAAAAGTTAAGCGAGAAATGTCAGCTAGGTATTCGAAAGCCCTGAAATTAGATAGAAACATGGGAAGACGAACTATCATCGTTGCTACATGGTGACTCATTTAGCTCTCCGTGATATTATTCACTGATAAAATCGTTCATCTCGTCAAAGTTTTAAAAGCTATTTAGGTGGTTAGATTAAGACATATTAACACACACGGATTGTCCTAAATTTGGAAAGTACAAGTTCTGCGCCCAACGCACAACAAATCTATCTATCTGAAGACTTAATTATCACATTTTAGCTTTAATATTTTTAAATCTTTTACCACGACATTTTAGAGGAAAGAAAAAGGAAAACTGAAAAAATGACACTACGAAAAAAAAAGCACTTCTGATTTCCACGTGAATTCTTTTTCGTAAATTTCATATACATTTGTCCATTTGGATCAAGATATTTAACAAAAAAAAAAAATATTTTCGTACGATAGAGTTGCGAAAAATATGCAATTAATGTGTGTGTTTCCATTCTATCTCCCACTGTCCGGCAGTGCTTTTATGGAAGAAACCTGTCTTCATCTATTTGTTGATATTTATATATCTATAGATGAAAACATTTTTAGCCCTGGAGATAGAAGGTGATAGCTCTACTGTGCATCCAAAGACCCTATAACAAGAAGGTACAGACCACATCTTGAGGAAATTTTAAGCACAGTAAGCCCCGCATAAATATACTCAGACATCAAATGGACATTTGTAGTGTATTTAAACTTTCGGGATGAAGATTTATATCAATGATACACATCATTAGTACATATCTGTGATCCTAGCGCGTATTTAGTGAAATCAATTTTATATATTACAACTATGGAACGGACTCACCAAATTTGAATTTGATTGAACTTCATTTCAGAGGTGAGCCGGCCCAGGGCTGCAAACCTCTATAATAAAGAAATAAAAAAAAAAACTTCATTTCAGTTTGAAGTTATGTAAATATTCTTGAAATGCACTGAATTTCTAGCCTCGTTTCATCCGCCAGTAACTAGTATGTGTTCCTGACTACCGTGAAATGGAAAACATCCTCGACCATCTTGGAATCTCACGTACTTCAAATTATTTTCAAAATTCAATTTTCTGTGGAAATATTTAAAGGAACATATGAGCATAAAACTGATATACTATTATGATTAACACCAATTTCAATATATTCACTTTATTTACTTAAATACGTCCAAATGTTTAAATAGCAAGATCGCTGTCTTTTCAAAATAATCGAGTTTTCCATGCGAAATACAAATTGATGTAATTACAGTCAAAAAAATCTTAAGCAAATAACTTACAAAATTAGTATTTTGAATGCTTGAATGTTGAATGTTTGGTGAATATCTTGAATGTAATTTATAAACAGAAGAACAAATATCGTAATATTATAATGAATATCGTGTATATGAAGCACTCTGTTTTTTTTCTGCGTGCAGTCACTGATCCATCCGTAGTATTTGTGGTACGCTTCGTACAATTATGAACATAGTGGGCTTAACATAATGCGTTTCGGCCTCAACTTGTAATCATTTTTAAATGTTCATGATACAAGAATATTATGAGAAATATATAGATAAACAATTGAAAAATTTAAATTTTGATCTCTGGCTAAAACGGTAACATGTTTAACCTTCGTATATAATTGTCATTCTTTATACCCTCAATAAAGATCCAAGGTTTACTAGAATTTTGATTAAAGCACCTACTGTGGAAATACATTTTTCTTTGTCAATTCTTTGTAGGTAATTTTGGATTTCCTAAAGTTTATAAAAGGTACATTAAAAAACAATGAAATATGCATCTGGAACTGCATTTCGAAATTTGAAATCTTGAAGTGAAACTTCTATGAATCATCAGGAACCATTCAAAATTGACTTCCACAGTTTGAGGGAGACTGTTCTCACTCTCGGTATACAGAAAAGCAAGCGGATATAGAGGGGAGATGAGGGGAGGTCTAAAGATCTAGAAAAGTAGTACACGTCATTTTTGTATCAGCACTCAAAAGAACTTAAAAAAATAAAATGAGATTCAGATGACTTTCTAGAGTTTCAAAATTAGGTTTTTCCTAATAGATCAAAAAGATTACGAAATTATTACTTAGATTATCGAGAAGATTTGTAAATATCGAACAGATTGTTTAAATGTTATAAAATGGTTACTAACATTTTTGCATTATAAAAATAATACTTAAATTGTCATTTGCTGTGAGTTTCCTGCACAAACTTGTTAATGTCTCATACATAACTCTGGGTTGATTTCATTTTTTTTCTAATGAAAAATATTTGAAAGAGATTATTAAAGCAATTAATGAAGGATACATGAGTTTCAGGTATTTCAAAAAGAAGATTCTGCAAAAAATGTGGACAGTTGTTGTCAAAGTTTAAAGTTTTTTTTTTCATTACTCTAGTGGGAAAGATTCTCCGAACTGAGCTTTGAGGTCGAAAAATGAATAAGTGTTTAGGAACAATAGATAGAATTATATTGATGCGAATACGAATACGAATTTGATCAATATGTTTTGTGGCATACTATTCCTGGTCTGGGATGGCCATGCGGTAGATGGTGAATATTTTAGCACCACTCAAATACTCGATGTGCTGAAATCCATTGGAAATGATTCCATAATATACAATGATTTCAGTTTTAAATATATTTGGACAGATGAGAAAAATATTTTAAATACATTTGAAGTATATGTCAAATTATCAATATGATGTAACTATTTATGTTAAATAGTAACCTGCAAGTATTTTGTAGATGCTGATTTTTGCCTTTCTCGTATACTAAGTATACGTAAAGGCTATATGTTCACTCCAAAAACAAACTTTTTATAGAAGGCTCGGAGACCCATAGTGTTATATACCAATCGACTCAGCTCGACGAATTTAGGTGATGTCTGTGTGTGTGTGTGTGTGTGCGTGTGTGTGTGTATGTGTGTGTGTATGTGCGCACCAAAAGAGCAAAAAGTCTCGCTCACTTTTTTTGTACTTACCCTTGACCGATTTCTTCGCAACAGGTTACATTTGACGCAGTATTCTGCTCCAATGTTTTCTATTGAAAATTGGCCGGATCGGACTATGGGCTTGGGAGTTATGGCCAAAATACTTTTTCTCATAAAAAGCGCGTAAAAAAGTCTCGCTCACTTTTTTTGTACTTCCCCTTGACCGATTTCTTTGCAACAGGTTGCATTTGACGCAGTATTCTGCTCCATTGTTTTCTATTGAAAATTGGCCGGATCGGACTATGGGCTTGGATGGTCAAAATACTTTTTCTTATAAAAAGGCGCGTAAAAAAGTCTAGCTTATTTTTAATGCACTTACCCTAAACGGATTCCCACACAACAAGCTGCATTCAACGCAGTATCCTGCCCCATTGTTTCCTTTTGAAAATTGGACAGATCGGACAATGGGCTTGGTAGTTATGGGCAAAATACTTTTTCTCAGAAAAAAGCGCGTAAAAAAATCTAGCTCACTTTTAATGCACTTACCCTGAACCGATTTCCTCGCAACAGGTTGCATTCGACGCAGAATCTTGTCTCATTATTTCCTATTGAAAATTGGCCCGATTGGACGATGGGCTCAGAAGTAATGCCTAAAATACTATTTTTACCGCACGAGAAAGGCATCATGACCGCTAGGTGGATTAATCTGGGTTTTTCATTTTATAGCGGAGTGCAACTGCTGCCCAATTATATCTAATAAATGTCAAATTAGGCATTATACTTCGCACATTATGCATTGTTTTAGGTTCTCTGAAGCCTTTTGTACATTTTACAAATTTCGGAAATTTTGCAAATGAGTAAGATCCTTAAAATTTAAGATATGTCCTAATTCCAAAAGGTATATTTTAAAAAAAAATCATCAGAGAAATCCTCGCTGCATGAAACAGAATCTAAGAAAACACAGGGACGTCCAGGAAATGTTTTTATAGCCAACTTTATCTAATACATCAAGATTTCTACACTGATTTCAGTTAATCTTAAAACTATAAAATTTGCTTAGAAAAAAAATCACGTTGAAACTAATTAAATTATACAAATAAAATTTAAGAAAAATAGCACCAGCGGTGCTGATACGTTATACTTACCCCTTTGGAATGCGAAGAACAGTAGGGAAAAGATCTATTTGTATTCTCTAATCTAATCTATCTAATCTCATACATGCGTAGCCAATACTTGAAAGCATCCTGGAAAATGACGGTTTCTGAATTCCGTCATTTTTCTTTTCATATGGCCAGGCCAACTACGCAGTATGTACCGCAGAGATGACTCCTAGATGTTGAGCGACTTCAGGAATACCTAAAGTCACTCAATAGCTTGGAATCGAGGAGAAAGGAAGAAAGCGTGGACCTCCCGTACCAAACGCTTCCAATAATATAGATACCTAATATATGATAAAAATCGTGTACGTGTTTTTTGTATGATGTATATGAGCGTGTATGTGTGTATATGAGTGTGTATGTGTCTACACTGATAGACAAAAGTATACGTCATGTTTTAATAGAGCTACTATGAAAACATGACGAACACTCATGTCCATCAGTATATGTATGTATTTGTGTATATGTATGTGTGTATAATGTGAATATGTGTGTGCGTTTGTGTGAGTGCGTGCGTGTTAAATTTACGGATCATCAAAACCTTACCTCTCCTCAATAAATCTGACGCTGGACATGTTTGAGCATTTACATAGCCTTGATCGCAATATTAGCAAGGGCATTGCCCTTGATAACAATCGATCAGCAGTTGCAAGCACAAACATGCACACGTCTTCCGGATCTGCAACACTTGTTTATACACTACACATTTGTTTCAACCGCGGTCACTGCACTGGTTCTATTGTTCTACTTTTAGGCGAATCACCGCGCAAAAGTAGAGCGCAAAAACCAACCGCACTGGAAGACGGTCGAAACGAGGAAAAGATCTATTTGTATTCTCGTACAAATATTCACTTCTCTGTCAGCAAATCAGTATATATTTAGTGATTATGCATGAAAAACTATTTGGCTGAAATTTGACTGGTTGATCTTGACCAGGTGCGGGAACAGAAGGAGTTGCTCAAACAAATCTTCTGCCTAGAGTTACCTCACCAAATTTTAACATTTCCCACCTCACTCCAAGCAACTGAATCGCTGATCATGAACAGGACAGCACAAAAGAGTCCCCAGGAACGAGTGCTTTCCAAGGTCATCGCGAATTGGTGGTCGGTGTCCAATCAGGTTGAAAGTTGGCGTAATTAGTTCAATCCTCTTGATGATGATGGAAAAGCGAGCCGGACAACGGAGATTTTCGGGTGAGCTTGAAAAATCGGATCAAATATTTGTCCGAAAAAATGACGGACGTAATTTTTTCATATTACTTCATTGCTGTAAAGAAAATAAAAGAGGCATAATCAAATAATATAAGAAATTTCATTTAAGAAACGAAATAGAAGTTTCAATATAGGATCAGTTCATTGTTTTACCGAAAATGTTCAACAAAGTGAAAGTGAAAATTCATCCAACAGTGACGGTCGTCGGCGGTGGTTGCTGCATAAAACTCGTCGTCAGTACGAACAGCACTCAAGTGAAATCATTGTTCGCATGCTGTTAGTAATTGCAAAGGCGCACAATTTTAAAAATCGGTCCTTTATAGTCCATATTGGCATAGCATACAGCATGACCGATCTAAAAAAAAATTGAAAATCAATAATTTGTTCTTAAGACAAAGTTTTGATTTTCTGTTTATAAGTGGGTATAGACACTTAATATATTTGTACCATTTGGCTTGAAGATGAAGACCTTCAATGTGATTTTTAAAAGTTAATTTTTGATCTAGATTTTTGAAGTCACAAATTTTAGCATTGCTAGACCAATTAATTGCAACATTTCACAATGCTGTCTATTTCTTTTCTTCCTATTTATTCTCAGCCGGTAGTGATTTAATTCTTATACATTCCTGCTATATGCAAATTTAACATGGATAGTGACGTAATTGGAACAACCGTTTCATTGGACATATTCAACAAGCTGAACACAAGAACTCGTTAAACCTACGTCATTCTCTTAGCGTTTCAGCGACAGATGTTAATACATTGATCATATTACTTGATTCTTAGTTGAACGCAAATCTCCATTAAACTAATGCGATTTCTAGTTTTATTATTATTGGACAACACTTCTACTTTGGTAAAGTATCAAAGTCTCAGGTATTAACTACGAATTATAGGGTAAGTAGCAGTGTGAATGTAACCTTTACTGTGCTATTGGTGCTGACTGTTGATATAATCGCAAATAAAATAAGCTGGGTAGTGCTTTTATTTTTTAAGTCCCGTCATCGGGGGTGACTATGGGTCAAATGGTGATAGTTGATTAATGTTTATGCAATTTTGAAAGCTTGTAATATGGATTGAGAACACGCTAACTTCCATCTTCTATGTGACTGAGTGAAATTGCATTGCCAACTCTTTATTATCTAACGAAAATTTTGTGAAGAACTAGTGTATAAAATTAAAATTCACGTAAAGCCCAAACAATTTCAAGGAAATTGAGTAACATTTCCGTGATAATGAAAGAGACAATACAACCCAAGTAACATTTAAAGTTTTATAACGCTCTTGAAGACTATAATTTACTCTTCAAGAGTGTTATAAAACCATAATAAAACCAAAATGTTACTAGGGAATCGTACTCAGCCACTAAGTAGATGGAACATTAAAGAACAATAAAACTAAATTATGAGAGACCTTTTCGAACGGTTTTGTTATTCGCCCTCAGGATAAGCCGTGAAATATTAAGATAAGTAGATGACCCATTCTCATCTAAATAACGATACATATATATGTATAAATGCTCTCCCAAACAAACGCGACTGTCGCCACGACTCTATCGTTTGGTCGCTGCATGCAAGGGTTCATTGACGATTGCATACCAAAACGAAAGTATTACATTTTATTATGTTTTTATGCGAAGCTTGAGCATGTATTTCGCACTTCATAAATCAACAATTAAATACATTCAATATCGCATCCCGCAGAAAAATTATGTTCATCGCCTCAACAAAGCATTCGTTCGACAATGTTTCGGCGACACTGTCCACTACTTGCTGCTGGTCAACTCCGCACAGTTTCAAGATAGCCATAACTATCGCGGCTGCCAGAATCAATTTGTTTGACTTGAACCGTACGAACATGTCCTCGGAGCTTACGCGTGATCGCAAACTATCGAAAGAAACAATATTAAAATTAATTACCTGTCCAGTAGGAACATGCTGTTTTTTTGTCGGTTGAATTACCTCTTGTAGATGTAATGCTTTTGCGCATACACAACACGCAGAAGCTTGACTCCAACCTTTCCGAAGTGATCCTTCCCGACGACGTCGATTGTTAAGATGTGATCTTTTGCAAAGCGCTCTACCGCACCCAGGAGAAGGGAGTGGTAAATCTAGAGAACCACAAACAAAAAAATATTAATAGGACCAGAAAATTGCATATGAATGTGGGTAATCAACGAGTCATGTTACAATCGGTTTGTTTCATTCAAGTCGAGGACCAGGAAACTGCACTGTACACGATACCAACCTTGTGATTCAACTTTTTGAGAACTTCAAATTCCAATTCCATTGTCCGATTGCTGGACCAAGCAACGGCTGGATTGAATTTAGCAAATATGCGCTGAATGCCATTGCAATCCAGTTTGGTGTGGGCATCGAAGTACTTACTAACCAAATTAACCACACTTACTGCATACATCGGCATTTGCTGGAGGTAGCTTTCTCTCACCGGAGCTCCCCGTCCACCGGCAACAACCTTGATCAGAAACTGTTCCAACGTGTCTATGGAAGAAAATTCTATCGTGTGCGAAAGTCGAAACTGAGCGCACAGTGTGGAGATCAGTCGTGTGATCGACGGCATGATCGTATCAATTGGATATGGATTCAATATGGCCTGCTCTGTGTCCACGTGGTAGATTTGCTTCCAATCGGCATAGAAGCCGGATTCTGTGCTGAGGTTGAGCGGTGTCACACCTTGGCTCAGTTCAAGGACATCGGGCGCCTCTTTGTTCATTGCGGATTTCTATGCCGGAGCCTGGCAAATAGTGGTTTAATTACGGTACAATCCATTGGGTACGATTAGTATACTTACCGAGAAGTAATTGAGACACAGAGAAGGTTGTCAGCACAGTCGACAACGTTGGATGCACTTGTTATACAATCAATTAGATATTATTGCAATAAATTGTTTTCATTTGAAACAAGGTAAAGAAACTTTTCGGATACTAATGAGATTGAAATAGCGATTAAAATGTAGAATTGTAACTATAAAAATGCGTTCAAATCTATTCAGCTCTACACGCTGACAATGAAAGCTGCTATAAATAGTCTTGACAAAAACTTGTAGGTTACTTTATGACGTATCTCAGCAACCAGTTTATTTGTTGATTATTTTAGCTCAAGAAGATCTGAAACTGAGATATTACATGAAGAAAGGATGCTCTCTTTTGCTGATCTTTTCTGCCAATGTGGGAAACGAAGTAGGTAGTGGTTTTATTTGTTTTATTCTGTGTTCAATCCATCGCAAAAATGTTTATGAAAAAGGAACCACTCCACTCATTTTGGCCCTTCAAGCGGTGATCGATGAAATACAAAAAAGAAAGTCAACTAAATCAAATCGTTTACATTAAAACCTGCATGAGTCGATATTGATTGTGGGCCCTCCTTAGCTGTGCGGTAAGACGCTCGGCTACAAAGCAAGAACATGCTGAGGGTGGCTGGGTTCGAATCCCGCTGCCAGTCTAGGCAATTTTCGGACTGGTACCTAATTGTCTCGACTTCCCTGGGCATAAAAGTATCATCGTGTTAGCCTCATGATATGCGAATGCAAAAATGGTAACTTGACTTAGAAACCCCCCAGTTAAAAACTGTGGAAGTGCTTAATGAACACTAAGCTGCGAGGCGGCTCTGTCCCAGTGTGGGGATGTAATGCCAATAATAATAATAAGAAGAAGATGAGTCGATATTGAAGGACTCTGACGACTAATGACGATGGAAGACCGACATTTGATTACAATTAATTGCATACTATTCGGCAATTCGGCCGTTCTAAAATCATTTTTTTGTTAAATATCTTGGCTGTGCGGTTAGCTCTTTTTTGCTCTTTTCAACTTGCGCAGGTGTACCTTAGCGGTATGGTATTCGATCGATTATCGCAAGTCGTTTAAAATAAAATTACACTTAAGTGTTAGTTTAATTTCATTGGATAATAATTCTATTGCTTAACACAATTGATTCAAATTGTATATAACCTATTTATTGGTTAATTAATGAGAGCACAACGCTGTTTCCATTCTAATATATTTATTAGTGAACGAAGTAGCCTAACATTGCAAGGTTTACCTACACTAGGCACGAAGGCTAACATTCAGACGTTCACATTCATTGATAAAAATTTCATCTATGCGCATTCAATTACAACTCTAAACCGTTCTACTAACTTTGACGATATGAATTGAAATAAAACCATCAGAGTGGAAATAATGTATTTGATTTCATTAAGATCCTGCGATGTTTTTTTAATTGTAGGGGGATCCCTCAGCGCCGGACACACTTCTGAAAACGATACCTACAGAGGTAGTACAAAGGAAAGCTATTGAAAACTTGCAAGTCAACATAATCCGGATAATTAGAGAATTTTTCGTTTACCCTTAAACTGACAGCACGAATCTTTCCAACTTAAAACGGTTCATTCTTGGTCATCTTCTTCTTCTGTATACATAAAAATGAATTTCTGTCTGTCTGAACATTATAGACTCCGAAACTACTGAACCGATCGGCGTGAAAATTTGTATGTAGAGGTTTTTGGGGCCGGGGAAGGTTCATAAGATGCCTTCCTTTGGGAAGGGGCTCCCATACAAATGAAGCATAAATTTCTGCATAACTTGAAAACTATTCAGAGAATAAATAAATTTTAGGCGAAATGAAGTTCGTCGGGTCCGCTAGTTTCGGAATAAACTGCAAGCGGATTCAATTGTGATCAAGTGGAATAGTTGTTCCAAGTGGAATAGTTGTGATCAAGTTGAATAGTAGCTCTGGATGAGGAGGAGTTTTGAAGTGTGGCATGAGTCATTTTTTGAGCAATTGTTTAACATTTCAAAATTTCTAGCGACATAACAAGTATTTTAGTATGTAAATGTATAAAAACAATAGCTTAATAACCAAAGTTGGCCTTTGGATGGCCAACGAACAAGTTCCGGAAAACCGGAACTTCCGGTACAAATGACCAAAATAGAACCACGTAATAAATCAGCCTCCCAACACTTCAAACTTCTCAGAATTACACGAGAAATCTAGAGAAGCGATGTCCACGAAACAGGTTCCGAAAACCCGGAATTTCCTGAACAAATGGCCAACGTAGAATCACGAAATAAATCAGTCTTCCGATACCGAAAACTTCTTAGAATCTTATGAGTAATCCAAATAACGCCATAACTTGTTTGGAACTTATTTGTAGGGTAGAACTGGCCATATGATCACTAGGGTGCCAATGAAAATTACATTTTCGAATTTCAAAAAACGACTTTGGTCACAAATTTCATTGCCCAAAATATGACCCCATGCAAAATTTGAGCTCAATCAATGTTTTGAAATTTTTACGTGAAAATTTTACCAAGGGGGGGCCACAGGAAAAGTCGAAAATCGAATTTTTGTTTTTGATGCCAAATGACTTTTTAAATGCATGAAACGTTGAGATCTAAAATTATTTAAAATATAAATTTGAAGAAAATCGATTTTTTCTTGTGACTTGTGATTGGAATTTTTTCCATCGAATTTTAACATCGAACGATGCACAAACGTTTTTGTAGCCAAAAATATCCCCTTATGCAAAATTAGAGCTAAATCGGACGATTTAGGGTTACTCAAAGTTAATAAAAACTTTTTTTTTTCTCGCGAGGGGGATTTTTTTTTTGTTTTTTGATGCCAAAGGACTCAAAATGCATGACACTTTGAAAGTTTTTTTTTTCAAAAAATCGACTGTTTTTTGGACTATATAAAAAATTTCTTATGGCGAAAACAATTTTTCACCGAATTTTAAAACTGGACGTTATGCAAACATTTCATATGCCCTAAAATATGCCCCTATGCTAAATTTGAGCTCCATCGTACATGATTTAGGGGTGCTCAAAATCTTGTTATCAAAATTTTGAATTTTTTGTAACTTTGAAAACTTTTGAGATCAGATTTACGGGGAAAATTATCAGATTGCTAGGCAATGTTTATTACACTGAGGTTTATTTTTACGTGGTAATTATTACGCGGTACTGCATGAATTCAGAATACAACGTGTAGAGATCAAAAAAACTGATAATGTAGAAACACGATTCATGTCATTGCGGTATTTTTTTCAACGGAATTTTTTTCATCGGATTTTTTAAATAACACGATTTTTTAAGTCGGTTTTTTAACAACGCGGTTTTGATTTACATTGGAAAAGATCGACGTAAAAAAATCTTTGTGTATTGATCTTAAGTGGAATAGATAATCCTGATTTGTCAATCAAATAAGTAAAAGAGTAATAAGAAAAGTCATTCAAGAAATTACGTGGGTAATGTAAAAAAATGAGTTGTTATATTGACATACTGTTTTATTCAATAAATTACATGATTCTTCTAAATGAGCTCGGGTTTTTGTTCATTTTTCGATGTTTATCAACTAACTTTGGAATCAGAGCGTTAATGAATAACGCTTCCAATGAATGATTAAATTTGTTATGATTAAATAATTCAACTCTATGATTAAAGATTATGATTAATGATTTAATCATTTTTGACAATGATCAATGATTATGATTAAAGATTGAATTATTTTTTGACAATGATTAACGATTACAATTAATGAATAAACCGTTTGGAGTATTATTAACGATTACCGATCGTGATTAAATGCTGACACAATATGTGCATGAATAATGATTAAAGATCGGTATGATTAATGATTAATGATTATGAATAATCAAATTGAATGGTTTGCATATTGATCAATTATCAAGGAACATTTTTACCAAATTGGGTTATTGAAAGGTGTGAAAATTAAATGATTATGATTAATATTATTATTAATGAATAAAAGCGATGGCCATGATTAATTTTAATTTAATTTTTTTTTTAATTTGGGTTTTTTTAAATAACTTCAGATCTCGACGTTTCATGCATTTTTAAGTCAGTTGGCATCAAAAACGAAAATTCGATTTTCGACTTTTCCTTTGGTCCCCTTGGGGAATTTTCATGGGTAAAAATTTCAAAACTTTGACAAATTTTAGGCACCATGTCCGATTGAGCTCAAATTTTGGGATTATGAAACTTGTGAACAATGTCGCTTTTTGAAATTCGATGACAATTTTTGCCTTTCTCGTATACAAAGTATACGTAAAGGCTATAGGATCACTTCAAAACCGAATTTTTGATAGAAGGCTCGGAGACCCATAGTGTTATATACCAATCGACTCAGTTCGACGAATTGAGGTGATGTCTGTATGTGTGTTTAAAAAAATGTGAGACACACTTTTTGGTACTTAACATTATCCAATTCGTTCGCAATAAGTTGCTATCGACGCGGATTGCGGTCTAGTTGTTTCCTATTGAAAATTGGATCGATCGGCCATTGCGTTCCAGAGTAATTAGAAAAAAAACATTGGTATTTTAACAAGGGTCCCCCCTTGGAAAAAAAATAATCAAAATCGAAAAAATTGTTTTTTTTACCGATACCGATGCAATTCTAAGTGACCGCAAATAGACATAAATTGAAGAAAAAACTAAAATCTATGCCCCTAAAGTGCAAATTCGACCTCTTACCCTAGGGGTAAAATCAGGAGTGATTCAGTTTCATTCTAAATTTTCGACCACTATTCTAGTTTGAATCTGGAGCAAAATAGAACAAACTCGCTGGTTTCCCCAGCAGTGTTCTATTCATGTTTTTCAAATTTTCAATTAATTGAAATCATTATGTTACTGCCAAGAAAGGCGACGGAATT
The DNA here is from genome assembly GCF_024139115.2 of Armigeres subalbatus. Classification (NCBI taxonomy): domain Eukaryota; kingdom Metazoa; phylum Arthropoda; class Insecta; order Diptera; family Culicidae; genus Armigeres; species Armigeres subalbatus. The sequence goes on along the minus strand of NC_085140.1, from coordinate 290,368,727 downwards.
GCAAAGTGGATTGATCCGTAGATAAAATGACGCATCCATACACCAAAAGAATTGAAAAATATTTGAATTCCGTGATTCAATCGTAGTTCAAATCTGCAGAAAATAGAACGGAGCGTTATACCAGTTTTATTTTTTTGACAGTTGACTGGTATAAAAACTGAATCTAGAACAGCTCCTGGGAAAATTAATGTTTCAGATTCATATTCAAACTGAAAGCCCCGAACGATTTGAATCACTGCTGATTTTACTCTTATATGTTTTTTTTCATTTTCAAAGGCACCACCAACGCTAGGTGGATTAATTTGATATTTTCCTATAGGGCACTGCACGGAAACATCTCTTTCTCTTTCGTTCTTCATAAATTTTTACGTTTACTGGCCTTGCTGTTTTCTAATTTCTTTGCAGCGAGAAAGGGACAACTGCTTTGTCTCTTTTCCGCTGCAAAGAAATTAGAAAACAACAAGGCCAGTAAACGTCAAATTCCATGAAGAACGAAAGAGAAAGAGATTCTTCCGTGCAGTGCCCTATTAGAGTGATTCAAATTTTGACTTTTTCGCTCCTCTATGCTTAAACGATGACATTTGATGTTTTATTAACCCTCCTAAATTTTTAGCTAATTTTGATGTAACTAGAGCACGCGCAATTTGAAGTTTGTATGGAAATTACTACATATAGGAATTGTCATATAATTGAAAAACTGTTCCGTGTTGCGACCCATTAACTATTCAAATCAATCGACACGATGCTTTCATAGAAAACTTTCTAAGCGAGAGGCCAGTTGTTGTTGCGAAGCGATCTGACTTTTATAAGCAAAGTTATTAATGAAACAAAAATGCTCATTATTGATATTGATGTTATTCTTTTACGTGTTAAATTGAATTTACCACGATTCAGTATTTCTTTAGAATCGTTTCGCAACAAAGACGATCAGACGATCATTTGAAAATTTTCTATATTGGCAACGTATTTATATATTTTTAGAGCCTAATGAGCAACGTTGCGGAACGGTTTTCCACAAAAGTGACTGTTTTCATAGTAATTTTCATACAAACTTGAAACTGCGCGTGCTCAGTCTAGTTACATCCAAATTAGCTAAAAATTTAGGAGGATTAATAAAACATCAAATGTCATCGTTTAAACATAAAGGAGCGAAAAAGTCAAAATTTGAATCACTCTAGTGCCCTATACATTCCATTGGCACCCTAAATTGATCACGGATTCCGGAAACCGGTAGTTTCTGGTACAAATAGCCGGCATAACACTATGAAATAGATTTGTCAAACTTCTTAGAATCTTATGAATGAGTAATTCAGAAAATGCCATCATTTATTTGTAGGATAGAACTGATCACGCGATGGCTACGGAACAGGTTCCGGAAATCCGGAATTTCCAGTGCAAATGGTCAACAAGGACCACGAAATAATTCTTTCTTCCGACACTTCAAACTTCTTAGAATCCCATGAGTAATCTGGAAAAGGCCATAGTTTCTTTGTAGGGTAGAACTGGTCGTACTATGGCCACGGAAAATGTTTTACTAAAATTCCTAAAATTGTGAAATTACTAAAGAATTTCTTCCAGCAATTCCTCCAGCAATACCGCCAGAAGTTCCTCCAGGAACTCCTCCGGAAGTTCCTCCAGCAATTTCTCCGGAAGTTCCTCCAGTGATTCCCCCTGAAGATCCTCCAGCAATTCCTCCGGAAATTCATTCAGTAATTCCCCGGAAGTTCCTCCAGCGATTCCTCCGGAAGCTCATCCAGCAACTCCTCCAGAAGTTCCTCTAGGAATTGCTTAGGAAGTTGCTCCAGACATTCTTCCGGTAGTTTCTCCATGAATTCCTCTGGAAGTTCGGAAGTTCGGAAGTTCTGGAAGTTCCTCCGAAAGTTCCTCCACAGGAATTCCTCCGGAGGTTCTTCCACAGGAATTCCTCCAGAAGTTCCTCCACAGGAATTCCTTTAGAAGTTCCTCCACAGGAATTCCTTCAGAAGTTCCTCCACAGGAATTCCTTCGGAAGAATTCCCCCAGAAGTTCCTTCACAGGACTTCCTTTGGAAGTTCCGTTACAGAAGCTTCTCCAGGAATTCTTCCGGATGTTCCTCCACAGGAATTCCTCCGGAAGTTCCTCCACATGAATTCATCCGGAAGTTCCTCCACAGGAATTCCTCCACAGGAATTCCTCCGGAAGTTCTTTCACAAGAATTCCGCCAGAAGTTTCTTCACAATAATTCCGCCAAAAGTTCCTTCACCAGAATTCCGCCAAAAGTTCCTTCATGAAGTTCCTCCTCCTTCATGAAGTTCCTCCAGAAAATCCTCCGAAAGTTCCTCCAGGAATTTCTCCGGTAGTTACTCCAGTAGTTCCTCCAAAAATTCCTCTAGTAGTTCCCCCAGATCAAGGATGTTATAGATCATTTAGTAATTTGCATTCGATCATTTAGTAGTTTTTCAATAACTCATTCCAGAGGCTTAATTTCAAAATGTGTTATATGGTGGACTTCTAGTGCAAAGGTTTATCTACAACTCTGCCTAACAGTTCGTTGTTTGAATTTCACTAATAACGGAGCTATAGCGCTAGTAGCAGTAACTTAGACTATATGATTGCATATTTTGCTATAATTTAGTATAAGCATAGCAACTAGCACCGTAACTCCTTTAGCAGTGGAATTCGAACATCGACCTGTTAAGGAGTGTTGTAGAAAAACTTTCGCACTAAAAGTCCACCATACAACACATTTTGGAATTTAGCCTCCGGATTTTTTTCTTTTTTCCCTTCCTCCCGAATTCCTCCCGAATTTCCTCCATGGATTCCTCCGGAATTCCCCTCAGGTAATTCCTTCAGGAATTTCTCCTGAATTCCCACCAAGGATTCCTCCAATTCATCCGGAAGATCCTCCAGGAGTTTCTCCAGGAATTCCACTGGAAGTTCCTCCACGTTTTTCCACGTTTTTCGCAATTATTTAGCTTGAAATCACCTCTATGCTAGAAACAGTTGCCATCCAATGATTTCGATTTGAAGACTTTATCGGAAATGAGAATAAATTCTCCATAACAGGGGAACGGTTCGGCACTTCATCCCATAGCTGAGATGGAAAACGTATCAGTTCCCCTACTTGGAAGTTGGAGCCCTCCTTAACCGTGCGGCAAGATGCGCGGCTACAAAGCAAAACCACGCTGAGGGTGACTGGTTTCGATTCCCAGTCCGGTCTAGGAAATTTTCTCGACATCTTGGATGTACCATTTATGTACATATAAAGGTGGCTAAAAATGTGTATTTCGGACAAGAACTTGACAAAACTTTTGTAAAAATGTACGGAACCCTACTGTTCCAATAGTCCTTTAATAACCATCGGCGTGGTAAAAATACTCGGCGGCGTTGTAAATTGTCATACGGCGGCACGCCTATTCATTTTTTACGGCGGCGGCGGTGCAAGTAAATCATCAGCGGCGTGGCGCGGTGGCGCACAGGTCTAATATTTAGTCGATTTTTCCCACATAAACAGGTTTCGGAAGGCTGAATTATTTTGTAATTCTATGTTGGCCATTTGTTCCGGGAAGTCCGGATTTCCGGAATCTTTTCCGTAACCTACGCAAGGCCATTTCTACCCTACAAATAAATTATGACGTTTTTTGGACTATTGGCCTACTTTTATCTTTTATCGGGTTTCCGTAACCTATTCCGGGGCCATATTGCCATTTTTATCCTACATAGAAATTTTAGGGTTTTTTGACTGGTCATTAGATTCTGAGAAGTTTGAGGTGTCGGAAAGCTGATTTATTTTTTTGGTTGTTATTATGTTGTTGGTTGTTATTTTCGAAGTTCAATGTTGGCTATTTGTACCGGAATTTGAACAATTGCCCCGAAAATGACTAATGCCACATTTCAAAACTCCCCGCTACAAAAGAAAGTAGGTCATCCTACCCGTACACTTTCTGAAACTGCTATTCACCTTGATCACAGATGAAAACGCTTGAATTTTAGTTGGAAATGGTCCGAGAACGAGCAGTTTTAAGTTGTCAAGATTCGTCCCGGCAGTTCAAGGGAAATTGATGTGTTCGGCAATGGGTGATTTCCCCCTATACGGTCATAAATTTCAATGTGCAACCAAACAGTCTGATTAGATTAGAGAACCTACGTAACCAAATTTGAAAAAAATCCTCATGATGTTCATTGATTTTCCAATATTTTTTGGCATACTTGTAAGATTTTCCTTTCCTTCGCTACGCATCAATTTGAGCTTATGCAAAACAATAGTTAAAGTATTTTTTGCAAGTCTCGTTGAATAAACTCGTGCTGAAAAAATCATCTTTTTGCAACTAGTTGCATAAATTACTATTTTGCAATTCCTGATCATAATATGTGGTTTGCAGTTCGCCGTTCATTCATAAAACGGCCTACTTCTCCATACCAACGAAATGGGTGCTTTGATGAACATTGTACAACTCAAATGGGTTGCATAATATTTATTATACATAACACTCATTTGGGTGCTATAATGAAAAACCATCATCATAACATCAAACATCATGATCGCTTCACGGTTTATCTAACTATGCAATGTGGCACGGCAACATGGAATCTCTGCAGCAACATAATTTATTGGCAAGAATGATCATGTGAATGAATTTTGGAAGGAATTAGACAAGTACAAGTATAATTTTGGTACAGATTTGTCATGTTAAAGTCCATTTTTCGTCATTGCAAAAAAAAAAAAGCGTGTGCAACTAGTATTTATCCAACTCAGCAAGCCTCGTTCGATGAACGTACGACTCGTGCTGAAAAAATCATCTTTATGCAACTAGTTGCACAAACTACTATTGCCATATCATTCAAAAAGAAAAACTGCATGGGATTGTTTTATCTCCGCCTTCTAAAATCAGAGTAGTTTTGATTCACATTCGGAACATAAATCTCAATCCGTAAATTCACTATTGAACGGCCGTTTCAACCATAATCGCGTAATTTAATGCAAAGAATCCTGAATTTGATTGAAAAGTTGTATACTAAAAGCCATTGAGATTCTTTGTTTAGAGGAGTACAAAAAACTTGTCCAGAGGTGTGCTACCAAACAAAAATGTTCTCTATTTCATTTTGCAATTTTGTTCAAGAGTTATATACCTACCAGTCAACTCTAATCAATAACTTCGTTACATCGTTTGTCATCCGGAACTGACAATAAATTAATCGCCACATATATGTCTTCGACAAAAAAGAACCAAACATTTCTGACGTTTGACCATGAATTTTGATTGTTCGCGGTTTCTTGCCTGTACGCGCGTTGAATTCTCCCCTGCCGTGCAAAGAATCTTATCTGTCCTACCCTACCTATGAAAGGCGTTGGGAGGCAGACAAGCTGTAGGTAATTAACGTGTTGGCGCGACTCAATCAACAGTTCGCCACCGACTCTTTTCAAATGATTGGGAGCCAACCGGTCTCTATGGGGGTGTTGCTAATGTCCTGCGATCGAACAACCGGATAATGTCGGAGGGCGTCACGCACTGATTTCGTCTCCTTCACCGGTTCGGGTTGGTGTTTTCAACTAATCGCTTCAGTGGCGTCAAGAAAGAAAATATGTAATTTAACTTGAAGTGGCACCCAAACTGGTTCCAATCACAGGAGATTCGTCACGTCGCTTTTACGGTAAATGTCACGATATGATATTATTCTATCGCTAGCATTTTAACTAGGTCTAATTGGTTCAAAACATTCGAATCCTAACACGATTTCATAAGTCAAAACTTTGGATTTGTAATTTTTTACTGTAAGATTGAATGGAACACATTTCCCTTTTACCACAGTCTTATCCTAGAAAATGTAGGCTGTGGCTCGAAGTAGAATGTTAATGAAAGCACCTACAAAAATAATAATCGTTGAACTTGAAATCGTTCAATACGGTAGCCGGCGACACAACAGAATGGCTGGCGCTGCTTGACGATGCCGCCTTAGGTAGTTATCGCATGCGAGTGATTGTTATTAGTCGGGCGTCGACGCGTTGAGTTAATAAAACTTGATTGTGGCTTTGTACCGAGATTTGGAATGAGATGATTATAGTCCACGTAGAAATTCAATTGTATATTGCATGACGATGTGAAGTGTCAATTACATGCTGTGTGAAATACAGTGTGTAAAATATGAAAGTATATCAGTTTTTATGGACGATCACCAGGCCATAGCTGTCTCATAACCAACTACGTTTTTTGAGTGTCTTAGCCTTCGACGCTCAATACTCAATCGTTTACTCAATACGACGCTCAATACTCAATCGTTTTTAACCTTCATTGAAGTTCAATTAATATTTGATAATTCATAAAAAAAATATAATGAGCTTCAATAAGGTAAGGAATCGACGCGACGGTGGAATAGCCATTCATTTTACCTACTGGAGCAATGAAGTGAGTGGATATGAGCAATAATTATGTTGAGGGTTACTTTATTTATATAGGTACTATATGACTCCCAAAAAGGACCGGCTTTAGGGGGGTCCGGGGTGGCCGTGAACCCCAACAATTCCCTTTCCCCACCCCCTATTTTTTGTACTAAAACCAACCTTTTTTGTACATTTTGAGGTCCCCACAAACTGTCGGCCCCTGTGCCCCCTTCCAGCTAAGTCCGGTCTTGCTCCCAAGTCCCAAACGTTTTAATGGAAATCCTGCTCATATATTATACTAATTATAATCAACCATTTAACCCAATCTGAGTATCTCTAAGAAAATTTTGAAAGTAAAGTTATACCAAATATTATAATATTAAATACATGTTTATTTGATGATACCCATTAACACGGCGGTTTGTCGGATAATGAAAGTGTTTGAATTTCGATTTTAAAATCTATCTATTCCACCAAATTGTGTGGTCAATTTTGTACGTAATGGGTCAAAACAATTAAACGATTTGAAAGAATAACGAATTAACAACTTACATGATACTTGCTGGGCTAAAGCGTTTCAATGAACATACGCCGAATGGAGTATTCTTCTCCACTGAACTCGATCGTAGTCTAATCGCTTCCAGTCGCCCTGAACGTTGAGCGCCCTCAGGTGCTCTTCAACTGCAATCCACGAAGCCTGCGGCCTCTTCGGGTTCTTTACTAAATATTATCTTCACTTGACGTTCTTTCGGCATACGAATAACGTGTTCGTATAAGCTAAACAATATCCAGCCCTTTATGCACCTGGTACAACTCGTGATCAGGGTTTGAATCCAAAGGAGAATGAGAAAATCTCTCACTTATCATGTCTGTAAACACTCTCGATAGGTAGCATACCGCGAGAGACGTTTTTCGGTAGAAGTTCCGATAATGAACTGATTCGGGGGCTACAAATACGAATTAGTTTTTTTTTTTCAACTTGTATACAAGTGCGATAGTTTTGTTTTCAAGGCTTGTTATGATTCGAAGAGGTTTGTGTCTCTCTTTTATCGTTGTTTGTTATCTATTGAGAGCGATTTCTGCAAACCCTGCTCGTGATTCATGCCACATCAGCAGATACCGTTCTCCTGTTTACCGCCGAGTATTGTCCACAGCACCTTACGCTCAAATAATCCGAAAGCTCTCCGATCCGCCTTATTTAACGTCCATGTTTCATGGCCGTATAAAGCCACCGGAAGAATCAGAATGGTATACAGCGCGAATATTGTCTTCGTTTGCAGACTACGGGATTTAAGCTGGTTACGAAGTATGTAATAAGCCCTATTAGCAGCTGCAATACGCCTTTTCACATCGCAGGTAACATCATTATCGCACGTCACTGATGTTCCAAGATACACAAATTCTTCTATCACTTCAAATTTTTCACCATCCAGCACCATTTCCCTACCACCACCACTAATGAACCCACGTTGATTGCCAGCGACCATGTACTTCGTTTTGCAGACAATATTGATATCGTCCGCAAATCCCAGGAGCATGTGCAATCTTGTGATTTTGATACAGCTTCTTTGCACACCAGCTCTCCTAATCACTCCCTCGAGCGCTATATTGAACCGTAGATTCGAGAGTTCATCACCCTGCTTCAATCCATTTAAGGTGACTTTATTATTATTAATTCAGACTAATGCCGAAGTGGCCTGTGCGGTATATAAGAGTTTTCTCCATTCGGCTCGTTCCATGGCTACACGTCGCCAACCACGCAGTCTACGGAGGGTCCGCAAGTCATTTTCCACCTAATCGATCCACCTTGTGCCCGTCGGATCGTTGTCGAGAACCATTTTCACCGGGTTACTGTCCGACATTCTGGCTACGTCCACCGCAGTCGTCCGATTTTCGCGGTGTGAACGATGGGTGGTTCTCCCAACAGCTCATGCAACTCGTGGTTCATTCGCCTCCTCCACGTACCGTCCGCCATTTCGGTACGCAGCACTTTCCTTTCGAAAACTCCAAGTGCGCGTTGGTCCTCCACGAGCATCGTCCAGGTCTTGTAGATTGTCAGTTTGTTACGGCGGCGAACTCTATTCGATCGGAGCGTCTTGCGGAGTCCAAAGTACGTACGATTTCCAGCCACTATGCGTCTCCGAATTTCTCTGCTGGTATCATTTTTGGCAGTCACCAGTGAGCCCAAGTCCACACATTCTTCTACCACCTCGATTTCGTCACCACCGATGCAAATTCATGGTGGGTGGCTCACATTGTCTTCTCTTGAACCTCTTCCTATCATGTACTTCGTCTTCGACGTGTTGATGACTAGTCTGATCCGCTTGGATTCCCTATTAAGTTTAATGTAGGCTTCCTCCATCTTCTCAAAGTTACGTGCCATAACTGCTAACTGCTCACATTTGCCGTCATACCAGTCGTTTCTCTGATCCGGGGGCACCGTGCCAAGTGCAGCGGTTGCGGTGCTACCAATGGCGGATCGAATATCTCTCCAGCCATCTTCAATCTTCTGTGCCTAGCTGCTCTTCCGTTGGGAGTGCCACTTCCAGCTGCTGCGCGTATTCTTGGGCTAGTCTACCGTCTTGTAGCCGCCCAATGTTAAGCCGCGGCGTCCGACTTCGACGCGTGTTGTACACCGTCGAGGGTTTCGAGCGCAGGCATACTGCAACGAGGTAGTGGTCGGATTCAATATTCGCACTGCGGTAAGTGCGGACCTACGTGATGTCGGAGAAGAATTTACCGTCGATTAGAACGTGGTCGATTTGGTTTTCCGTTTCTTGGTTAGGTGATCTCGGTGATCTCCATGTGGCCTTGTGGATATTTTCGCGGGGAAAGAAGGTGCTTCGGACTATCATTCCTCGGGAGGCTGCGAAGTTTATGCATCGTTGGCCGTTCTCATTCGATACGGTGTGCAGACTATCTGGTCCGATGACCGGTCTATACATTTCTTCCCTTCCTTCCTGTGCGTTCATGTCACCGATGACGATTATGACGTCCCGCAGTGGGCATCCATCGTATGTTTGCTCCAGCTGTGCGTAGAACACTTCTTTCTCGACGTCGGGTCTCCCTCGTGTGGGCAGTGCACGTTGATGATGCTATAGTTGAAGAAACGGCCTTTAATCTTCAGCTTGCACATACTTGCGTTGATTGGCTGCCACCTAATCACACGATGGCACATCTTACCCAGCACTATGAAGCTCGTTGGTGGTGCCACAGCTTTGGTAGAAGGTAGCCGCTCGATGCCCGCTCGATTCCACACTTTCTGTCCTGTCCAGCTGCGGGGATGTAATTCATCGTAGATCATCCTGTTGCAACCTGCGAAACCTATCGACATGCAGTTCCATGTTCCAAGCTTCCTATTTGAACCCATATTTTTGTGTTCAATAACCTCTAATTTTACATCCAACTTTTTCTTGTATGCAATAATGAATGCAAGCTCCATAGTAACGACAACCTGTAATTTTAAAAAGTGATGGAAAAATGAGTCGAATCGAACGGAGCCTTTTTGTTACATCATATATGCTGTAACATTTTTATACTGTGTAGGCAATCCCCACAACTCGCAGATGGCCTGGGGAGGGATCGTCAAGCCCTTGGACATAGTCCCTGCTGCCCGCATCATATCTACCTTGCATTGAATCGAGCAAATGCTTGAATTGAAAGGAAGAACCATAACGAGCAAATGCAATTGAAAGAAGAAACTATATTATCTTCTGCCTTCTGCTGGACCATTGTCTGGCCATTTTTTGAAAAAAGAGATTATATCTCCCCTCGCTTTTAACCAAGAAAATTCCTGAATTAGCAGAAGGAACCATATCATCTTCTGCCATCTGCCAGGCAAATTCATCACTTGAAAAAAAAAAGGAATCAGATCTTCTCTTGCCGTCTATCAGGAAGATGCATCCTTTGAAAGAAGGGATTATATTCTACCTTGCCTTTAACCGAGAAAATACCTAAATGGAAACCTCAGATGTCTGAAATATATAATTCAAACCTGGCTCTCAAACACCTAGCCCAGACACTGGGGTCACCAAAAGCCAATAGCAACGAAAGATTCGAGAACGAAGTAGGGTTACAATACCGCATCATTCGTGGGGACGTTAGACATGACCAAGAAAAGCAATACCATTCCTGCTATTTTCCTATGAACGCAATGTAACAAATGATCAATAATATTGGTCATCTGATCCATTATTTTGTTCATGTGATCCATAATGTTTTTTTACAAGGGAGAATGCATTTACGCAAATCCGTTCACCATGGACGGATTTCGAATCAAAGGAACGTAATCCGTACAGCTATTTTCTAACTAGACATTTAAAGCAGACCGATTGACAAGACTACCACCACAGACTGTGCTACCACTGTAAATAGTTCAATACGCATCTTGACAATCGATCCCTTTGATTTTAATTCTGCTGATCTCACTCTATTAATTGCAATTTGCAATTAAAAGGCAGTCATTTTCGATACAATTATATCCGGCACGCGACAAAATGACGCCTGAAACTGCGTTTTCTGGATGGTGATTTGTTTTTCAACTGTGATATTTTAATTTCAGAGCATATTCTCCATTTTAAGAACAAGAAAGCTTATTGTCAAGATAATTACTCCCAGATAATTCAATTATTCGGAGGAGTTTTTCGTTAAGCCGATCACTCCAAACTTTTAAAAGCTCGGCCGGGAGTTGTGCTTGTCGATCATCCTCAATCCTAATCCTTTTTGTGCCCTCTCCGTCCAGTTGTCCATTTCACAATAACTCAAAATACTCATTCCGTGCCGATAGTTCGAACGAGCCAGACGTGTGTGCTGTGTCTCATCGCGGGTTGTGTTCGGTAGTGAAAAGGCTATTGTGTGGTGCTCCTACCTACGGATCCAAGGCGATCGCTGTCGGCGAGTGAAGTAGCTGCTTCTGGCGACGCCAGTGAAGCAGGCTATTGTTACTGCTGCTACCTACAGCAGCAGGGGCAGATAAGTGGCAAAACTTTTTATTGTTCTCCCTTCTGTTTGATACAGAGTGGGACTGCTTAGAATTAATCAAATTAGTTTTTTTTTGTTTTTTTTTTTTCTAATTTGCTATAAGTTTTAAGTTAGTATAAGCAAAATTATCCTTCCACCTTGCGGGGTGAGAATGGAGGCGGAGACTGGAGAAGGCAATGTGCCTGCTAAAGATGGAGGGCGCACTCGATTGTACCATGCGGCTTCGCCTGGGCCTCTTCTTCTTCTTCTTCTTCTTCTTTCTGTTTGGGTGGTGCTTTCTTTTGTGCACCACCCACCTAACTGGACCGGCATCGCAGGCCATATGTCCACCTATTTCTATTTATACTCCAATGGAGTTTACAATCATGCACTTCTTTATCGGCTGGGCCTCGGGTTGTTTACTTTCGGCAGAAAGTAAAAAGCCTAGATTTTCTCGGCATTAAACGAGATTTGACGCGTCGTTTTCCGAAGCTTGATTTTAGCCAGATCAACAGAAACAAACTACGCATCACCGCACCTACATACCAGGTGGCGAATGAAATTGCTGGCGACAGGGCGTACAATGTTGAATATATGGTTTATGTCCCCTCGTGGGAGGTCGAAATTGAAGGTGTGATAAACGCAGCGAGCCTGACTTGCAAGGAAAGGCCGCCTAAAGAATGCAATGGAGTCTACCGTGGATATTCTTGACTGCAAGGAATTGCATTCAGCAGCCACGGTAGATGGAAAGAAGGTATATTCCAAGTCAGGTTCGCTTCGGGTGACGTTCGCCGGTTCGATGCTCCCAAAATATGTTGATATTGAAAACATGCTATTTCCGGTGCGTCTTTTTGTGCCAAGGGTATTTAATTGTACCAATTGCAAACAACTTGGTCACACTGCCGAGTTTTGTGACAACAAACCACGTTGTGGCAAATGTTCTGAAAGGCATCGGGAGGAGTCCTGCCAGCAACAGGCAACAAAATGTGCTTATTGTGGTTTGAATCCTCCCCATGGTTTGCAGGAATGCCCGGTGTACAGAAAGCGCACCCAAAAAGTGAAGCGCAGCGGTACAGCGCTCCAAGCAGTCGTATGCGGAAATGGTTAAGTCGCAAGACACATCCGCCACAGCCACTGCATCGACTGCTATTTCAGCCACCGTTCGTGTAAGTGATTATTATGATTCCATATCCATTGATGAATTGGACTCTGACGCAGCCGATATGGATGATCCTGCGGAGGTATACGTGCCCGAAAAGAGGAAGCAACCGTCTTCCCCGGGATTGCGATATAAGCTTGGCAAAATCTGAAGGTAATGGGGGTTTATTTAAAATCCCGAAGCAACCTGTCCCTACTGCTTCTTTTGATCCTAGTTGCAGTAAGGCATTCCCGCCATTGCCAAAATCCGATGTTTCGAAGAAACATCCGGCTAGGAGAATCAACGAAAGAAAAAAAGTAATTCGCACTTCTAGTAAAAGTATTCCGTCCAAGCGAGGATTGATCTCCTTTAAGGACCTTGTGGACCGTTTTTTGAATTTATTCAATATTCCGAATTCATTGGAGCCTATCATTGACCTTTTTATACCAACAGTGGAAAGTTATCTGAAGCAATTGACTGTTTCATGGCCCCTTCTTGCAGGAATTGTATCTTTCGATGGATAATACGGCCAATACCCAAGATACAATCAATGTGCTGCAGTGGAACTGTCATAGTCTGAAAAACAAATTAGACGTGTTCAAGTTTTTGATTCGCAATTCCGATTGCGATATATTTGCACTCTGTGAAACATGGCTTTCTTCTGAAGATGAAATCAACTTCCACGATTTTAATATTATTCGCCAAGATCGGAATGATCATTATGGTGGCGTTCCTTTGGGGATCAAAAAATGCTACTCCTTCTACAGAATTCCCATTCCGACTGTTCCCGGCTTAGAAATCGTCGCATGCCAAGTAAATGTGAAGAATAAAGATCTTTGCATAGCTTCAGTGTACATTCCTCCAAATGCCTCTATTTTTTTTTTTTTTTTTTTTTTTAACTATTTTTATTTGCTAATTATCTAATACATGCATTCATCTCTTAGACTAGGTGTTCCGTGTTTTCTTAACACTATCATCCTTATTTGCTATGTTACGCTTTTAGTTATTATTAATACATTTCAATTGCCTCTGGCAGTTAGAATTTTTTCCTCTGGTTGAATTGAACCATGTAGGAATTACAATGTTTTCAACTTAAACTAAACTTAACCTATTTTATACTAAGGGTACAAGGAGTTAATCGTTGCAATAGAAGATTGCAACGATTTTTGTCTAAAATTGGAAATTATTTTGTGGGACATTTGTTGCAATGTCTCAATATTAGAAATTCTATGAAGTTCATTGGTACTATACCACGGAGGCAACTTCAGAATCATTTTCAAAATTTTATTTTGAATCCTCTGGAGTGCCTTCTTTCTGGTATTGCAGCAACTAGCCCATATTGGCACAGCATACAACATGGCAGGTCTAAAATTTGTTTGTAAATCAAAAGTTTGTTCTTAAGACAAAGTTTTGATTTTCTGTTTATAAGTGGATATAGGCACTTAATATATTTGTTACATTTGGCTTGAAGGCCTTCAATGTGATTTTTAAAAGTTAATTTTTGGTCTAGCAGAAGTCCTAAATATTTAGCTTCGCTAGACCAATTAATTGGAACCCCATTCATAGTGACAATATGTCTGCTAGAAGGTTTCAAATAAGAAGCTCTCGGCTTATGTGGGAAAATTATAAGCTGAGTTTTGGAAGCATTCGGGGAAATTTTCCAGTTTTGCAAGTAAGTGGAGAAAATATCCAAACTTTTTTGCAATCTACTACAAATGACACGAAGGCTTCGCCCTTTGGCTGAAAGGCCCGTGTCATCTGCAAACAAAGATTTTTGACACCCTGGTGGTAAATCAGGTAAGTCAGAAGTAAAAATGTTATACAATATGGGCCCCAGTATGCTGCCTTGGGGGACACCAGCCCTTACAGGTAATCTATCATATTTAGTATTCTGATAGTTTACCTGCAGCGAGCGATCTGATAAATAATTTTGGATCAGTTTAATGATGTACAGAGGAAAATTAAAATTCATCAATTTTACAATCAAACCTTCATGCCAAACACTGTCAAATGCTTTCTCTATATCAAGAAGAGCAACTCCAGTCGAATAACCTTCAGATTTGTTGAGCCGAATTAAGTTCGTAACTCTTAATAACTGATGAGTGGTTGAATGCCCATGGCGAAAACCAAATTGCTCATCAGCAAAAATAGAATTGTCATTCATATGAACCATCATTCTATTTAAAATAATCTTTTCAAACAGTTTGCTTATTGAAGAAAGCAAACTGATTGGGCGATAACTAGAAGCCTCAGCTGGATTTTTGTCCGGCTTCAAAATTGGAACAACTTTGGCGTTTTTCCATTTATCTGGGAAGTATGCCAATTGAAAACATTTGTTAAATAAATTAACCAAAAAGGATAAAGAGCTCTCAGGAAGTTTTTTGATAAGTATGTAGAAAATACCATCATCACCCGGGGCTTTCATATTTTAAATTTTCTAGTAATAGATCTCACTTCATCCAAATTGGTTCCCAACGAAGGGTCAAAAACATTCTCTTGATTGAGAATGTCTTCGAAGCTCCGTGTAACCTGATCCTCAATTGGACTAGTGAGACCTAGACTAAAATTATGGGCACTCTCGAACTGCTGAGCAAGTTTTTGAGCCTTTTCGCCATTTGTTAATAAAATTTTATTTCCCTCTTTAAGCGCTGGAATTGGCTTTTGAGGTTTTTTAAGAATTTTTGTTAATTTCCAAAAGGGTTTCGAACTGGGATTTAACTTCGAGACATTATTCTCAAAGTTGGTATTTCTCAGAATAGCGAAACGTTTTTTAATTTCATTTTGCAAATCTCGCCAAATAAATTTCAACGCGGGATCGCGAGTTCTTTGGTATTGCCTTCTTCTCACATTTTTAAGACGGATCAGTAGCTGAAGATCGTCGTCAATAATAATGGAGTTGAATTTAACTTCACATTTCGGAATTGCAATGCCTCTGGCTTCGACAATTAAATTTGTCAAAGATACGAGAGCATTATCAATATCACTTTTGGTATCGAGAGGAATATCAACATCAAAATTCCTATCGATATACGTTTTATATAAATCCCAATCAGCTCTATGATAATTAAAAGTAGAGCTGATTGGATTATAAATGACTTCTTGTGAGATTTCAAATGTCACAGGAAGATGATCAGAGTCAAAGTCAGCATGAGTTACCAATTGGCCACACAGCTGACTTGAATCCGTTAAAACTAAATCAATTGTAGAAGGATTTCGACTGGAAGAAAAACAAGTTGGTCCATTGGGATATTGAATAGTATAATATCCCGCAGAACAATCTTCAAATAAAATTTTGCCGTTGGAATTGCTTTGAGCATTATTCCATGAACGGTGTTTGGCATTGAAGTCACCAATTACGAAGAATTTTGATTTGTTGCGAGTCAGAATTTGAAGATCAGCTTTCAACAAATTCTTTTGCTGCCCATTGCATTGAAAAGGCAAATAGGCTGCAATGAAGGAAAATTGACCAAAATTTGTTTCAACAGAAACTCCCAAGGTTTCAAAAACTTTGGTTTCAAACGAAGAAAATAATTTATGTTTGATACGTCTATTAATGACAATGGCGACCCCACCACAGGCGCTGTCAAGACGATCATTTCTGTAGATAAAATAATTTGGATCTCTTTTAATGGAGAGTCCTGGTTTTAAATAAGTTTCTGTTATAATGGCAATATGCACATTATGAACTGAAAGGAAGTTGAATAATTCATCTTCCTTACCCTTTAGAGAGCGGGCATTCCAATTTAGAACTTTCACACAATTATTTGGATCCATTGAAACGGAGTCCGATAACAATTTTTGTGTGTACTTTATACCAACCTGAACAGCTTCAGGAATGGTATTTGGCGTCAACATTGCATCAATCAGGGGAGGCAATTGTTCAGATAAAATAGTAGAAGAGGAAGCAGTCATGCTACCTGAATCGGCAACATGACCGTTATTTTCCGTTGGGACATGGGTATAAACCTCATTTTGAGAAGAGAAATTTGGTCTACCAGCAGCGATGTTTGCATACGTAGGTACATTGGAAAAATTGGAATTTACTGAAGTGCTTGCTACCCGTTGACGAGCGGCAAAATTTGTTTGTGAATTTTGGTGGGTATGAATTGCTCGACCGGTAACCGGTTTCGCCATATGAGCGTTTGAAAAAATTCTACCCGTCGAATCTGGGATCCGATTGGAATTTCCCGTCATCAATTTTGCACGGGAATTCAAAACTTTTTTGCGTGAAGGGCATTCCCAGAAATTGGATTTATGATTGCCCCCACAGTTTGCGCACTTAAATTTATTGGAATCTTCTCTCACAGGACATGCGTCCTTGGCGTGAGAGGTTCCACCACAAATCATGCATTTAGCATCCATGTGACAATGTTTGGTTCCATGACCCCACTTTTGGCACTTACGGCACTGGGTAGGGTTTTGGAAATTTCCCCCAGGCCTGCGGAAATGTTCCCATGTAACACGGACATGGGACATAATACAGGCCTTTTCCAAACTTTTCATATTATTTAGTTCACTTTTGTTAAAATGAACTAAATAAAATTCTTGAGAAATGCCCCTCTGGGAAGTACCAGAATGGGATTTCTTTTTCATCTTAATTACTTGGACTGGTGAAAATCCAAGTAATTGAGAAATTTCAATTTTAATCTCATCCAGTGATTTGTCATCACTGGGGAGACCTTTCAAGACGACTTTGAACAATCGCTCAGTTTTGTCGTCGTATGTGAAGAATTTATGGCGCTTCTCAGTTAAATAGTGAAGAAGACGTTTGCGATCGTCAAAGGATCCCGGCAAAACGCGGCAGTCACCCTTCCTAGCAATCTGAAATGAAACCTTGATCCCCTGAAGGTTACTCAAAATCTCATTCCGGAAGCCAGAAAACTCGGCAACAGATACCACAATTGGCGGAATCCTTTGCTTTTCGCATGAATCGAATCACCTGGGCTAGAGGTAGATTCGATTTGCTCAATTTCATCATTAATCAAATCGAACTGATTGCTCAGTTCGATTGGAGAAGAATTATTTCCGATATTAGAGTTAGAAGGAATATCTGAATTCTCCAGCTTCCTTCTATTTTTTCCGCGCTTGGGCAGGACGGTCTTGAAACCTTGTTTCTTTGAAGGAAGTGGAGAATTCATTCCTCTTGTTTTTGTTAATACTCATTGCTGAGCGTGGAGACGTGACCTTCTAAGAGGTTTTTTCCCAGAACGGTGTCCCTGCAGGATTACCACCGCTTGTCGGAATTTTACTTCCGCAAACGGGTCCAACGTAAAACGAAGGCACGGGTCCTTGCAAAGATCGTAACGGGATCAGTGGGTACAAATAGCGCTAAGAAGCACCGTTGAAATTAAAATAGCTTCGGGTAGTATTAAAAACTTCCTTCCGCAAAAAGAGAAAGAACCGCACAGCACGAAAGCACGATGCGGTCTGTAAATGCCTCTATTAATCGTCGACATTTTTGGAGCGCAGTCTCCCTCCTATCATCTCCAATATTGATATTGGGTGATATGAACGCACATGGTATTGGATGGGGCGAAACGTATGACGATTATAGAGCGCATATTTTCTATGATTTGTGTGACGATTTCAATTTGAATATTTTGAACACTGGTGAAGTAACTCGAATAGGACCAAATGGTCAACAAAGCCGTATTGATCTGTCTTTATGTTCAAATTCACTATCATTGGCTAGTGGCTATCAACAATCTGAGCCAGTTAATGTTCCTTTCAATCTCACGAAGAACATTGACTGGCAAAAATTTGCATCGGCGGTAAAAATTGGTATTGACTCAACTGATACTCTTCCACCTTTGGATGAATATCGATTCCTTATTGAGTTGATTCAAAAAAGCGCACTAGAAGCTCAGAAACGACGCGTTCCAAGTACATCTGTCATCAGAAGACCAGCCACTCCTGGATGGGATGATGAATGTACTAAGTTGTATTCTGAGAAATCTGATGCCTTCAAGGCCTTCCGTAAACACGGAAGGTCAGAGCTTTTTGAAGAGTATTTGAGGCTCGAAAGAAAACTCAAAAATCTTCTCAAGGCAAAAGAACGTAGCTACTGGCGACGTTTTGTCAATGACAACACTTTGGAAAACGGCTCGCAACATGCGGAACCGCATTTCCAACAATGAGAGTGAAGAATACTCCAATCGATGGATATTCAACTTCGCAAAAAAGGTCTGCCCAGATTCCGTACCAGCAGAACCGCTATTTCGAGAATCAGTCACTGATCCCGGTTCTTTGGGTGGACCATTCACAATGCTGGAACTTTCTATGTCTCTTCTTTCATCGAATAACTCTGCTCCGGGATGCGATAACATCAAATTCAATCTTCTTAAAAACCTCCCAGATATCGCAAAAGACGATTACTTGACCTGTACAACTGTTTCATGGAGTACAACATTGTGCCACCTGAATGGCGACAGGTCAAAGTAATAGCTATTCAAAAGCCTGGGAAACCAGCGTCTAATCACAATTCATACCGACCGATTGCCATGCTATCATGCATGAGAAAGTTATTAGAGAAAATGATCCTTTCAAGAGTCGACCATTGGGTCGAACAAAATGCATTACTCTCAAATACTCAGTTTGGTTTTCGAAAAGGTAAAGGAACAAACGATTGTCTAGCGTTGCTCTCTTCAGATATTCAGCTGGCCTTTGCGCACAAGGAGCAATTGGCTTCAGTATTCTTGGATATTAAGGGCGCTTTTGATTCAGTTTCCATAGAAGTACTGTCAGACAATCTGCACAGTAGTGGATTACCCGTTATTTTGAACAATTTCTTGTATAATTTGTTGTCAGAAAAACAAATGAACTTCACACTCGGCACTCTGACAATTTCCAGAAATAGCTACATGGGCCTTCCCCAAGGATCATGTTTAAGTCCCTTGCTTTATAATTTCTATGTTAAAGATATTGACAATTGTTTGGAAGGACAATGCACGCTCAGACAACTTGCAGATGATGCCGTGGTCTCTCTAAGAGGTCCATGTGCAGCTGTCTTGCAAGGACCATTGCAAAGTACCCTGGATAATCTGACTGTTTGGGCCAGACATCTAGGGATCGAGTTTTCACCGCAAAAAACTCAGTTGGTTGTGTTTACTAGGAAGCGGTACCCAGCTCAACTGAAACTAAAACTGTTGAATGATGACATCAACCAATCTTTATCTTCTAAATACCTTGGGGTCGTGTTTGATTCTAAATGCACATGGAAACTCCATTTTGAGTATTTGATACAAAAATGCCGGAAAATGATCCATTTTCTACGTTCTATCTCCGGAACCTGGTGGGGTGCTCACCCGGAAGACCTCATCAAACTCTATAGAACGACTATTCTCTCTGTTTTAGAGTATGGCTCTTTCTGCTTCCTCTCAGCAGCTGATTGCCACCTGATCAAATTGGAACGAATTCAGTATCGTTGTTTGCGTATTGCCCTTGGCTGCATGCATTCAACGCATAACATGAGCCTGGAGGTGCTTGCTGGAGTCACTCCTTTAAAGCACCGTTACTGGGAGCTCTCACTTAGAATACTCATCAAATGTGGAACAAGTAACACACTTGTTCTAGATAACTTCGATAATATGCTTGAACTAAGTTGTCGTTCAAGATTCCTGAGAGTATATCTCAACTACATATCATCAGATCTTTGTCTTCCGTGTTATAATCCACCTCGAGTTCACTTCACCAACGACAGTTCCTCAATTGTATACGATCTGTCCATGAAACATGCTATTCAAGGAATACCAGATCATCTTCGACAAATATCTATTCCCTCACTTTTTTCTGAAAAATATGAACATGTCAATTGCAACAACAGATATTTCACTGATGGTTCTCGCATCAACGGATCCACTGGCTTCGGTGTTTTCAATGTAACTTCAACCACCTTCCAAAAACTTCAGGAACCGTGTTCGGTTTATGTTGCTGAGCTGGCAGCAATTAACTTCGCTTTGGGGATAATTTCCAATCAGCCCGTAGACCATTATTTCATCTTCTCGGATAGTCTTAGTTCTATCGAGGCACTCCGGTCGATGAAACCTGTTAAGCACGCATCTTACTTTCTTACAAACATAAGAGAGCAGATGCGTGTTTTGGTCGAAAGATCATTCAAGATTACCTTTGCTTGGGTCCCTTCTCACTGCTCAATCTACGGCAATGAGAAGGCAGACTCGCTGGCAAAGGTGGGTGCACAGGAAGGTGAGGTTTATGATAGACAATTCTCGAGAAACGAGTTTTTCCCATTAGTCCGTCAGAGTACTCTTCAAAGCTGGCAAAGAAATTGGACACACAACGAACTTGGACGGTGGCTATTTTCTATAGTTCCAAAAGTTTCTGGGCGAGCGTGGTTCAGAGGTGAGAACTTAAGTCGAGGCTTTATCCGCACGATGTCGAGGCTTATGTCCAATCACTATTCACTAAACGCACATCTGTACAGAATAAACCTTGTCGATAGCAACTTATGTAGGTGCGGAGCCGATTATGATGACATCGATCACGTAGTTTGGTCCTGCTCGGAAAATGACGCCTCCAGAGAGCAATTATTGGATACCCTTGTGGCCCGAGGTAAACAACCCTTCAGGGAAGTTCGCGGTGTTTTGGGAGATCGTGATGTTGTCTATATGCAGGCCATTTATAGTTTTCTTTGTGCTTCTGACATAAAAATCTAACATTTTGTTTTTTTTCTTTCTTTAAAGTTTTTTTGTTCTGTCTCTGCCTTTTTGTTCCGTAGAGCTCTATAGCTCTTGCCATCCGGAAGATGCTCCCAGTCGAACCATTCCTCGAGCACGACGACACGCCACATCGTCACTGACGCCAAATGCCCGGATGAGAAGCTGAAATTTCCTGATCCCAAATCCTAAGCCCCGTCCATCCTTAAACATTGTAAACTAACCTCGAGTCACCACGAGTACGCTGGCTTCTACCCCCCTCTTACTAACCGTATAATAAAATGATATTGATTGTATATATCACAAAGAACAATGGCTCCGTAAAGTGTTATACACGCCTGAGCCTACCAAATAAACGAAATTGGAAAAAAAAAACTCAAAATACTCCTTCTACCTATAAGCCAACGCTACTCGATAGATAAATTTGTAAAGCGATGATGATCCATAATTTCGGTAATATGATCCTTAATTTTGGATTTCAATTTTAAGTTTAATTAACTAAATAATTGATAATAAATTCCAGTTTTGAAGCTGTTTGTAATGGAAGACTGCTGTCAAAAACGGTTTCTTTCGACCCAGGAAAATCCCATCGCAACAAATTTGTTGCCTTCAAAGTACGCAAGCATTACACAGCGTTGCTCTTTCACTACATTTTGTTGAAGAAATAGTTAATATTTTAAAGTCATCGCCATTTTTCATGCGCTTCAAAATAAAATATACTATAATACCCCGCAGGATAGATGTATTATTCTAAATATGTCTACAATATTTGCGAAATAGAAGGTGGCGATGCCTTTAGGTACTCGCATCGCCCGGCATTTTATTCTAATGTGTCATTAAATCACGAACCAGTTCTATTTATGGCAATGATTCAGATAGTGATCTATTCTTCGTTCCAGCGTTGGCCCAAAAGTTCATACAGGAAAGAATTCCAGCAAAGGCATACAAAATCTTATTTCACCCGGTCTCGACAAGAGCTGAAATAAATTTGTAGCTATTAGACTAAATTATTGATATTTAATTTAATTTGCATGTTGGCTCATGCGAGTCGGGATTGTCTGGCAATTTACACGGTTGAGCATGAATATTTCCTACGGTCTAATTTTAACGCTTTGATAAATGATCACGAGCCGCCCTAATTGTAACTCCTACTTAACGTTACCAGCCGTTGCTTGGGCCAGTTCGACCGAAGCACTCTCTATAATCGCCATAAAAAGGTGGTCCCGTGCAACCCTCATTCCAGCGACCACTTCAAACCTGCACTGGACTCGGACACATCGCCGCTGCTTATGATTAAATAATTCCGATAGATCACTTTACCAGTTGTTTAATGAAACGTGGTTGAATGTGCTATCATTTCGATCACTCTTCGGCTTCTGGTTCGTTGTTACCTACCTGGTTCAATGTCAACGAAGAAACACTCCACCATTCACCAGGTGCTGGTCCTGCTTGAACCGACTGGAAGATTGTAATTGATGCCCACTGCTTCCAAGGGATTGTAGTTTTGTGAAGGAGGGCTTACATTCCGTGGCAATGGTGTCATTGGCAGTGTAGAACAAAAAGCACGTAGTCGTAGGACTCTTTTCGAATGCATTTATACATTGAACAGGAAGTTTTTGAGAGTAAAATGATTGTATTCACATGATGTTTAAAGAATTAATATCATTTTTATTAGATCAAAGAATGATGTTGATAAAATCAGATTTATAACCCGTACAGATTTTGATAGCTTTCTTTTACAGAACAAAAATACTTTGTATACGAGAAGGGCAAACAATGTTGTTGCATGTTGGTCTTTTCAATTGTTGTAAAATAGAATTGTAAAATCACGTAAAACTATTTTTGTGTACGGATAATTTAACATTAATACCCTGTAAAGAAGTTAGCTAAAGAACTTGAATTTCAATTCTTATCAAACAATGTCTGTTTATTTAGTAGGGTTTTGGTCACCGTGAATTTTTATATCTTTGGGTTGTTGATTTTTTTCGGTGAAAAACGACACACACAATTCCCGTAAAAAAATGTAAATGTAAGTAAACGTTTTTTTTTCAATATCTGATGATGGCTGAATGGAGTAAGCCGAAACGTTATTAAAAAACGGGAATTGTGTGTGTCGTTTTTCACCGAAAAAAATCATCAACCCAAAGATATATATATAATGTCTGTTTATGCTATGTTCAAACTTGCGATTGTGACATATAATTAAGCTATATCTTAACAACAAATCTCTTGTAGATAATTTGAATAACATCCTATTTAAGAAGCGATATTATGAATAACATGGGTAATGTGTGAATTACTCATTGTATGGAATAACAAATATTTAAGAGTTCATGTTATGTATGACGACAAATAAACAGACGTAATAATAGATCAATTTCTCGAGAAACTCATCGTCCAGTCAAATCTGATGGCGCGCGCAGCTCTAGGTGTGAAGAAAGTTATAAGTATGATTTAAAACGACCATTTAGAGATAGGACGATGGGAATTTCATCAGTGTTACGTCTGTTTGTCTGTGGTATAACTATGGTAGTTACGGTTCTGGATTATTAGGCCGAAGGTCATTAGGGCGGCATTTCATTCAGTCAGACATTTTCAATTTCAACGAATAACATCGTATATTTGAGTGTTTTATGTATGTATCGTGAAGAGGAGATGTAGAACTTGTTAATAGATATCAAGTGGAATTATTGTATTGACAAGTTCCAGTCCTTATGGCAGGAAGGAAAAAAATCCGCTACTAGGGGGTCCACTATTGGGCATTTTACACTATTTGCTGCCCATCGCTTGCACAATTTAATTAAATTTTTTCTTTGATTTCTCAAAGCCAACATGTTGACAAAATAGAGTTACTACTGCTTGAGTTTATAACATGCACCCATGAATATAACAAAAATAAAAAGAATCGGAGCGTAATTAGCAGTGAGCACGCATTATAGCAATTGAAAACGATCAGATCAAGTTTAAATCGTTTAGTTTTCAAATAATATCGATGTTGGAACATGGTAATTAGTAATGGGACAAATATCCTACAGGGGGTACAAAGTACAAGCTACAGATAAACTCTTCCTGGTTCTTGTATGGCTCTGATTCGCGCGTTGTTCATCTAAATTTGGAGCAATGTAAAATACAGATGTATCCACTTTTTGGTGTCTTGTCTAAATACGATGTAATATGGTAGATTGTTGTTGTATTAACTGTTTAAAGCAGCATCCGAATATAAACAAAATCAGTAGCAGACAATTGAATAATTTTCTCGTTAATAATTTTCCTCGTGGAATGCCTGCTGAAACTCTTTAAAAGAAATGTTATGAAAACTTCCCCTAATCGATATACAAGCGAACGCAAAAATGTGCAGCATTCAATGTAATCGAAATAAATCTAATGGTATAATATATACCTTGTATGCCTTAATAAAATGTGAAAACATAGCCTTTCAGTATTACTTTGTTCCACGAGAACGACAAAAAATCATCGCGGTTGAGCCTCCCCGTCGTGTTTCCAAACCGCTTTTCAGCGTTATTTGTTTCTCAATCGAGACCAAACTACTCTTCATATTTCAACATGTTCCATGGCAGTTCCTCAAACGGTGCGGCGGCGTTCTCCCATAACAATTCCAGTTCCAGTCATAGCAGGAAATCGCTTGGCCCGCCGTTGCATATTGTCCATTTCGAGTCCTCGCTTTTGGCGGAACCCGTCAATTGCATGTCTATTATTATTGTATGGAAGGTTACACCACCAGCCAGTATACTGAGGTTAAAGCAAACATCTTAGGTGCATTGAGCAAGAACAGACCGTCATCTGGTGGGTGGATTCTCGATACAAATTAATATCGGAAGGGTGTTTGAAGTTTAACCTTTGGGCGCGAAATTGAAAGTTGTCCATGGCGTTCGATTGTTCTGTAGGAAAGTGTGCGCATTATTTTGCCGGTCTAATGAGGCTATAAGGCAATTGCAGCAGTCCAGTGGGTGGTGTTTATGGTTCTTCTCGGCGAATTGTTCTTGCTGTGTAATGGATGGTTATTATATTAGAATGTAAATTCAAATTGCGATTTAGAATGTGTTATAGTCTGTTTTTGCATATCAGATATTGAAATAGCTACAAAATTGAAACATAAGGTAGGAGGTTTCAACTCAATTTTAGAATTGAATTCCTCAGGAAATTTTCCCTCGGATCAGTTTAGTCCATTCAGCACTTCCTCAATGAAATTCTTCGTAGTTACACACGCGGTAAAAAATGGATTATTATTGAAGTTTCATATACCTCTGAAATGTTAGGCAACGTAAATAGAAATGAGGTAAGGTAAATATTTCATCGGCGATTTAAAAAAAACAGTGATTTAATACATAAATAAAAGATAAAAGATGAAATACCAATATACCGGATAAAAATCTATTGATAACTGAATGAAGGTTGTTGGGAATTGTTGGATGTGGCACGACGACACAATAATTAAAAGCAACCTTCCTTTTGGCAGCTTCAATGCTGGAATTCATTTTATTACAAATTATACATAAAATAATGATGTTTACATAAATTAACTGATAGTAAACCTACATTTTGCTACTGGTTTCGTGCACTGTGCAATTCCACAACCTTCCAACCGACATTGATATAGATATAGATAATCACTAAGGGGTATGGCAGCAGTTGTAGTGTTACCAGTTTCACTAGAAAACTCTCACAGCAAAGGTAATAAACATTTTTGTAGTCTTTTTGAGGAAAACCTTTCTTGAAACGAATCAAAAGTTATGAAAAATCTTTTTTTTTTATTTCAAGTTTTTTAAAAGTATTTTTTTGTTTGTTTATTGTTTGCATTTATTATCTATGCCACGCATCCATCCGGTTCTTTGTTGAATTGTTTTTACAATTTTATCTCCCGACATTTGCGGTAGACGATCTGCCCTCTGACGTGCATCGTATTTTGTAAGATTTAAAACATTTTCTTTGAACATGATACATGCCTCCCATTGAGTATTGTATGCAGATTGCAAGGCCTTCCGCTCGAAAAATCCAAAAGTTCCCTTGTCTGCCTGTTGACGTTTCATGAGAGCTACCAAACTACGGAAGAATTAGGATCTTATAGAGATTTAATCTCTTTTCCGTCTACATGTTACGAGGAGGAAACCTTACTCGCCGCATCCAAACTTCACAGGAAACATCATTAGCAACCTTACCAAACTTTTACAAAAATATTTTGAATACTGAAATTATTTTTTTATATGCATCATTTTAACTTGCCCCACGTATCGGGGCAAGTTGAAACACGGCGCTTTATAAGCCGTAAGCTAATTCTGCCGTATTAAAAACACAATATATGTACTCAGTGAGAATCAAGATGCACGAGATTGTAAAGGCACCAGGATTCGCATAAGACTCTCAGGTAAATTGTTGACGATTTTGATTTTCTTTCAGAAATTAGCTCAAAATTATCTCCTGATTGAAAAAAAAACTGATAAAATAGTAAGCTTTGTTCTAATAATTTGAAAACCATATCCCACTTGTGTTGTTCCACCTTGATTCACTGATTTACTCGCCTAAAGGTCACATTCCAAATTGTGATACATACTTATTTACACAAAAAATAAACTTAGATATGGTTCCTTAAGTTGTACCATAGCAATATATACAGATAAATAGTTTTATAATACTTTTTCTAAAAAGATTGCAATTTTTCTCAATTTGTTAGAATTTTTTTGTGTTTATCTATGTAAAACAACATATTACTCAAGTCGAAGAAAACTGGCATGGAACTTATATGCCAATAATGGCAGTATACAAATAAGGCACAAGCGGGTCAAATCAAGTCCAAGGGCCAAATTCTAGAGAACGCACTACGCTGAAAATTTATCTGATTGATTACCACCTGCTGGAGACCACTCGAATTACTTTCCAGAATAGCTCGTTTTTAGGTTCACTTGAATTTGTTCACTCCTCGATTGTAGAAACAGGGGGCTGGGGAAGTGAAAAGGGAGTTAACGAAATGGTTACATACTCTATGTTTTATTTTGGGTTAAAAATGCGGAGCAATTTCAAGCGACGAAAATATAAAAAAACGGGTCTTCAATCGATTTTTCATAATCATTATGCTTATTCAACATTGAATGATTACCTATTCTGAAAATTTTATGAAAAAACTATTCCAAGCCTCATTTTGAGACCTGTTTTATTGGAACGTCAAAAAGTTGGTTTAAATTTGGCAAAGGGGGGAAAATAAACACTGGCAAGGATTGCTTTTAGTAGCTGCAATCTTCCGGGAAGAAAGTGTGTTTAGGGGAGTATTTTGTTGAAAAAAATAATCGAGACATTCGGTCATTTCTGATCTATATTACAGCTTCCGCTTCAACTTGCCCCGGTGTACCTTATACAAATTTCGTTTTCGTCTGCATGTTGCGGATCCTTAGCTGGTTTCGTAAGCCGTAGAATGTCCCATTCGCAGCAGCAATACGTCTTTTCACTTTACGGCAATCGTTATATTGTCTATCTACCTTTATCTCTACCCGTAACCATGTACTTTGTCTTTATAGAGCTAATGGTTAAGCCTATCCTCGCCGTCTCTCTCTTTAGTGGGGCAAAAGCCTTCATCACTGCCTTGTTCGATTTCAATGAAGTCAGCAAAGCCCAGGAGCTGGAGCTTATGCGATCGT
Organism: Armigeres subalbatus; assembly: GCF_024139115.2. Taxonomy (NCBI): domain Eukaryota; kingdom Metazoa; phylum Arthropoda; class Insecta; order Diptera; family Culicidae; genus Armigeres; species Armigeres subalbatus. The sequence goes on along the minus strand of NC_085140.1, from coordinate 290,340,953 downwards.
GTGATCCTCTGCACATCAGATCTCCCAATCGTCCCTTCGAGTGCAATGTTGAACAATATATTCAAAAGTATATCACTCTGTTTCAATCCATCTAAATCCACAAAGTTTCGCACACAGAAAAAAATAATGAAAACTAATCAACGCGTAAAAAATACAGACGCGGAAAATTACACTAGTCTGAGCATACGTTAATCTTTTCCTTCAATTTCGCCCTAAATGTATGTAATTTGTATGGCATTATTCCACTTAATCGAATAAATAGTGTCATAATGCAATACAAATTGCATACATTCAAGCAAAAATATCGTTTCAAATCACGCTCATTTTGGCATTCCCTTTATGTGCATTACTTTCGTGTAAATTTCAACAACTTTTTCTATCTGTGTACTTCGTCTGCAACCCGAATACTTGATTTCGAGTCATCAAGCGTATCATGTATCAGCCCAACCAGTTTCGCCGGAGAACCATGTTCAGATATTATCTGCTGCAAATCATTTCTTTTAACTGTAAGCTGCTTTGAAATCAATTAACAGATTGTCGGGTCTGCAAGTTGTCTTCTTATGGATCCTGTACACTTCCGGTGGTGCATATGGCCGACTTGAAAGATCTCCATCCTGAGCGTTGTCCAGCTATCGCTTTAAACTGTTGCCAGTTTCGGTCGACTTCTTTTATTTCTTTATTGAGACTTCGGTGCCATAAGCCTCTGGGTCTGCCTCTGCTGCGATGTCCCGTTGGGTTCCAGTCTATTGCTTGTTTACAGATTTCGTTTCCGCCCCTACGTAGAGTGTGGCCGACCCAGCCCCACTTCCGTTCCCGAATTTCTGCCTCTGGTGACAACGACGATGGAGCTCGTTGTTTGAGATCCAGTTGTGAGGAGAGGATTTTTGCATTTGACATTGTTAACAACCACGTGGACTGCCCATAGCTTTTGCAGCAAGTTAACTTTCATGTTCCAGCCCGTCGATCTCGCCAACGCGTTGGAGAGTCGTTGCAACGTCAGCTCTTCCAGTCTGTCCGACACTCCACAATGTTTGGGAAAAATCACCCGCTAGAATGTTGCTTCAACATCCTCAACTAGGTACATTGATTGGTTCGATGTTTATTTTGGTAGAACAAAATTCAAAACTAGATTAAGGCAAATTTTTAGTTAGCATATAAGTTTTAAACCAGTCTGTACACTAATTAATGATTTGAGTGTATTACTTCTACGTGAAGTTAAACGATTTACAATAATATGGAAATGCTAATATCATCTTCCAAACTTAGACGTACATGTTCATGATAGAATTTGAGGTGAAAGTATAGAATTGATAGATCCATTAGGATACGGCAGGCATGAAGAATGTTTATATAGAAGTCGATTTGAAAGCGAGCGGAGGGCAATATTTGTGATAGCACACCTTCCTTCTGCCAAACTCCCGTATGAAGGGGGAGGGAAGAATATCAGTGTGGAAGGTCCGCTTTGTTTTCGCCGAGGCAGCTATGTAAGTTGGTTGCGACGAGACGGACGCATGGAGAAAACAGAACTGTGCAATAAAAATGCTATTCGACTAGATGCTGATGTCATATTAGAAATTTAGAGACAGTAGGTACTTGTCGATAGAAAATCCTTCCGCACGCGATGGCATATGAGCAAATCACACCACCTTCATTTTGCCAGTGGAGATTTATCAGCTTCCACACTGAAATTCTTCCCTCCCACCTCATACGGGAGTTTGGCAGAAGGAAGATCGTGCGATATGTGCCATCACAAATGTTGCCCTCCGCTCCCTTTCAAATCGACTTCTATAAATACATTCTTCATGCCTGCCGTATCCTAACGGAACTATCAATTCTATATTTTCGCCTCTAATTCTATCATGAACATGTACGTCTAAGTTTGGAAGATGATATTAGCAATCCATATCATTGCAGTCTGTATATTAATACTGAAGATGAAGATAAATAAAATAAATATATGACTGGATTTGATTACATTAAGTGGCAGCAAATCGTTTATGACAAGTGTGTTGACTGGGCCATAGTCTTGCTTGTCAGTAAATTCCTCCATCGGTCATTTCACATGGTGGGCACTGGCGCAGTATTTTGCCGCGCGCCATTGACAGTCGCAAAGAACCGCCGCATATCGTTTCTATCCATGTTCTTCTGCGATTCAGCTATTAGGTTCTGCAGCATGACGTCACGAATGAATTCGGTCCTCGTCGAATGAACTTTTTTGACAGTTCAGTAGTACTTTCCACTGACTCCGACAAGGTTCGAGTTCGTGATTAGTTGATTGCCCCCAAAGCCAACGCGAAGTACTACTAATCTGTCATCAGTTTGAGGTTAGATACAGACGCTGCATAACCTAATCACACTCGCATCGTGCTGCCTTTTTATTCGCGATGGATTCGTTTCTATTCTGTCCTTGCTACACTGTACCGTGCTCTATCGCAACGGGTACCAGCCTGATTGACGTCGCAATTACCCAGCATTACCCAGCTCTATTATAAAAGATCATAATTTGATTTTGATAGTTGTTAATTTAACATAAGGAATACAAACAACTTTAGCAATGATTATCAAAACAACTATTTCATATCATTTATGTAACTATAGATAAAAAAAATCAAAACATGTTTGACAATATTATTCACAGTTTAGTCAAAAACAAGTGGAGCCCAATTTTTCAGCATTTATGCAAGTATGTATATCTAATTTCTACCGAGTCTAACTTGTGGAAGCCAAACCTTAACCTAACCATTTTATCTTTCCTATACTGCCGTGAATCGTATATCTGTCCCATCTTTGCTGGGTTTCCTATTCATATGATATGGGACAAATATACGATTCGCGACATCAGTATATCACCGTTTGTTCCGCAGGGTCTAGCTTGAATCGGTCTGTTTGAAAACTGGCATTAAAGCATTGAATATATGCACAAAAGATATGGGTAGGCTACCTGTTATGCCACCTAATAATGTATAACAATATTTCACACGAAACGACTGAATGCATTAATTATCATAATTGTTATGAATTACTCACCACTTCACATGTCATACACGGTCAGTCGGTTTGATGTGGATAAAGGGTATGAATTATGTACCCGTGTTACCTCTTGGGTTCTCATGTAAGCTCACCTGCCTAAATACCTGCTCTGTGAAGGAAAAGCGTTCACATCAGCGACTAGTTATTGATTTATATGCCGGGTGCGGCATCCGTGCTACTATAAGATCCAATAATAATCCAATAGTCCAATAGGCCAGACATGGGTCACCTGGAAATCAGTCAAATGCATGATTTTTCATAAACAAAGTTGTAAATATCATCGGCTTTATTTTGAAAAAAAAAAAAAATCCGAATACTTTTGCTTCAACCCATGTTTTAATATAGGAAACTGTTCCCATTTCCTTAATTGATGCTTTTGAGCCTGAAAACCTCAACCCACAAAAGCAGAAACAAAGTTATAGAATGGGTTCGAAAAGATATATAAAATGTATAATGTGAAGTAAAGGTTGATGAAAATAAATGTTATTTGATGCTTGATCGACATTCTTGAGTCTTAAAGCTGGAAAACTCAAACCATGAAAGAAGAAACAAACTTATACTGCCGCTAACCGCAAGTCGAGCACATCTGTATATGGAGCCCCATATACAGATGTGCTCGACTTGCGGTTAGCGGCAGTATAGACTGCGATCGAAAAAAAGATAAAACCCTGATTATTCCACCTAGCGGTGTTGGTGCCTTTCTCGAGCAAAAAATACTAAAAAAATATTAATGAGTGTTTTTAGCGCATAAAAAATAGTGTTTTGGCCATAACTTTTGATCCCATAGTCTGATCAGCCCAATTTTCAATAGGAAACAATAGACAGCATTGGTTGCGAGTAAATTGGTTTGGGGTAAATGATTTAAAAAATGGCGAGACATTGTGGAGTAGGCGAAAAATAGTGCTTCTTCCCTATTTGTGTATAGAATATTGCATACAAACTACCTCCAATAAACCTCAAACTGCCAGAAATTTCTTTTATGTTACTTTTCTATGATTTATGATCCATTCGATCGTTATACCGATGACGGCTATAAATTTGTTTACAACGAGATTTTCATTAGACTAACTGCCAGGCATCATTGAACCAATGGTCGACATTTTATGATTATAGTGCCTCTATATACAACGCCTCCGCACGTTCCAAGCGGTCAATGAAGTCGTTCTGGGGTCTAAACAAACACAATAAAAAAGCATGAAATACGCAGTGCAAATTAGATATATCTTTACGATCAGCGATTAAGTGTCTCGTATCGCGTTGTGTCCGTTGACAGTTGGCAAGCTATTCTCATACATTATTGGGTATTCCTTCCCATCTGATAGACACCAACCTACTATGGGCAACGATACGCGAATCTATTAACTAGTTCTCTGCATACTTTCGTATATTTAATATCTATACACACATTATTATAATGGAATACAGTGAGCAATAACTGCAGTAGCCGATCCAATAAGAGCCAAAAGTGGTATTGACCAGTTCCCTCGACCCGATCGGCTTCCAAGTTTAATATTTCCTACATAAATGTTAGACTGGCCCAAGATTATATGATCGAAAACAATAAACCAAGATTATATGATTTATCCGGTGTTCGACATCAGAGTTCATAATTTCGGAAAAACTTCAACTTTTATATTCAAAGACCAGCCTTAATAATTACATTCATGCACAGTAACTAAACTTAAGTCTAGTAAATATTAGCCTAAAAATAAATAATTGATAGCATTCAACAGTAAAATAAAATTAATTATTTTTTCTGATCTGATTAAAAGGCATTTTTAATTACTGGTCATCAGATAAACAAAATTTTTCAAGTCTACGCTAAACAAAACATGCAGTATGCTAAAATACCGATCGTTGCTGGTTCTGGAACGCCGGAGAATATTGAAAAAAAAATGTTCTCTACAGCGTTTGAGCGTGCGCAAAGTGTAAGCCACAAGCGTTGAGCAAAAATATGGGCGAAGCTATTTACGAGGTAGTCGTACGGGGAAGTATGAGCGCATGTGAACTAACATTGGCATTGATCTTATTTATGGTTGCAGCGACAAAACTGGATCGGTTTACTGGAAGTGGACAGTTGAGTGCACCTTCCCACAGAGTGCCAGATGGGCAACCCGACCGACAGGATTTGCTAATGCGCAGAAAGCAAAAGTGAATCGTATAGAGCAGCTTAACCACATTCAACGTACGGTGAGAAATGTTTTGCATTTCTTCCTATTACGTAGGCTTTTTATTCTACTGTTTGTGTGCAATTATATTTAACTAACTAACCCGCCGAACTTCGTCTCGCCTAAGATTAGTTAATTAGCATAAACATATATTATGTACATATTCACAAATTAAGTTTCAACGTTTGCTCTGCGATTCGATTTCATTTGGCAGGGAAAACGTTTGTTTTTCCTCATTTTTTTTTTTTTTTTTTTTTTTTTTTTAACTAATTTTATTTGCTAATTATCTAATACATGCATTTATCTCTTAGACTAGGTGTTCCGTGTTTTCTTAACACTATCATCCTTATTTGCTATGTTACGCTTTTAGATATTATTAATACATTTCAATTGCCTCTGGCAGTTACGATATTTCCTCTGGTTGAATTAAACCATGTAGGAATTACAATGTTTTCTACTTAAACTAAACTTAACCTAATTTATACTAAGGGTACAAGGAGCTAATCGTTGCAATAGAAGATTGCAACGATTTTTTTCTAAAATTCGAAATTATTTTGTTGGACATTTGTTGCAATGTCTCAATATTAGAAATTCTATGAAGTTCATTGGTACTATACCACGGAGGTAACTTCAGAATCATTTTCAAAATTTTATTTTGAATCCTCTGAAGTGCCTTCTTTCTGGTATTGCAGCAACTAGTCCATATTGGCACAGCATACAACATGGCTGGTCTAAAAATTTGTTTGTAAATCAAAAGCTTGTTCTTAAGACAAAGTTTTGATTTTCTGTTTATAAGTGGATATAGACACTTAATATATTTGTTACATTTGGCTTGAAGGCCTTCAATGTGATTTTTAAAAGTTAATTTTTGATCTAGCAGAAGTCCTAAATATTTAGCTTCGCTAGACCAATTAATTGGAACCCCATTCATAGTGACAATATGTCTGCTAGAAGGTTTCAAATAAGAAGCTCTCTGCTTATGTGGGAAAATTATAAGCTGAGTTTTGGAAGCATTCGGGGAAATTTTCCATTTTTGCAAGTAAGTGGAGAAAATATCCAAACTTTATTGCAATCTACTACAAATGACACGAAGGCTTCGCCCTTTGGCTGAGAGACCTGTGTCATCTGCAAACAAAGATTTTTGACACCCTGGTGGTAAATCAGGTAAGTCAGAAGTAAAAATGTTATACAATATGGGCCCCAGTATGCTGCCTTGGGGAACACCAGCTCTAACAGGTAATCTATCAGATTTAGAATTCTGATAGTTTACCTGCAGTGAGCGATCTGATAAATAATTTTGGATCAGTTTAATAATGTACAGAGGAAAATTAAAATTCATCAATTTTACAATCAAACCTTCATGCCAAACACTATCAAATGCTTTCTCTATATCAAGAAGAGCAACTCCAGTCGAATATCCTTCAGATTTGTTGAGCCGAATTAAGTTCGTAACTCTTAATAACTGATGAGTGGTTGAATGCCCATGGCGAAAACCAAATTGCTCATCAGCAAAAATAGAATTGTCATTAATATGAACCATCATTCTATTTAAAATAATCTTTTCAAACAGTTTGCTTATTGAAGAAAGCAAACTGATTGGACGATAACTAGAAGCCTCAGCTGGATTTTTGTCCGGCTTCAAAATTGGAACAACTTTGGCGTTTTTCCATTTATCTGGGAAGTATGCCAATTGAAAACATTTGTTAAATAAATTAACCAAAAAGGATAAAGAGCTCTCAGGAAGTTTTTTGATAAGTATGTAGAAAATACCATCATCACCCGGGCTTTCATATTTTTAAATTTTCTAGTAATAGATCTCACTTCATCCAAATTAGTTCCCAACGAAGGGTCAAAAACATTATCTTGGTTGAGAATGTCTTCGAAGCTTCGTGTAACCTGATCCTCAATTGGACTAGTGAGACCTAGACTTAAATTATGGGCACTCTCGAACTGCTGAGCAAGTTTTTGAGCCTTTTCGCCATTTGATAATAAAATTTTATTTCCCTCTTTAAGCGCTGGAACTGGCTTTTGAGGTTTTTTAAGAATTTTCGTTAATTTCCAAAAGGGTTTCGAACTGGGATCCAACTTCGAGACATTATTCTCAAAGTTGGTATTTCTCAGAATAGCGAAACGTTTTTTAATTTCATTTTGCAAATCTCGCCAAATAACTTTTAAAGTGGGATCGCGAGTTCTTTGGTATTGCCTTCGCCTCACATTTTTAAGACGGATCAGTAGCTGAAGATCGTCGTCAATAATAATGGAGTTGAATTTAATTTCACATTTAGGAATTGCAATGCCTCTGGCTTCGACAATTAAATTTGTCAAAGATACGAGAGCATTATCAATATCACTTTTGGTATCGAGAGGAATATCAGCATCAAAATTCCTATCGATATACGTTTTATATAAATCCCAATCAGCTCTATGATAATTAAAAGTAGAGCTGATTGGATTATAAATGGCTTCTTGTGAGATTTCAAACGTCACAGGAAGGTGATCAGAGTCAAAGTCAGCATGAGTTACCAATTGGCCACACAGCTGACTTGAATCCGTTAAAACTAAATCAATTGTAGAAGGATTTCGACTGGAAGAAAAACAAGTTGGTCCATTGGGATATTGAATAGTATAATATCCCGCAGAACAATCTTCAAATAAAATTTTACCATTGGAATTGCTTTGAGCATTATTCCATGAACGGTGTTTGGCATTGAAGTCACCAATTACGAAGAATTTTGATTTGTTGCGAGTCAGAATTTGAAGATCAGCTTTCAACAAATTCTTTTGCTGCCCATTGCATTGAAAAGGCAAGTAAGCTGCAATGAAGGAAAATTTTCCAAAATTTGTTTCAACAGAAACTCCCAAGGTTTCAAAAACTTTGGTTTCGAACGAAGAAAATAATGTATGTTTGAAACGTCTATTAATGACAATGGCGACCCCACCACAGGCGCTGTCAAGACGATCATTTCTGTAGATAAAATAATTTGGATCTCTTTTAATGGAGAGTCCTGGTTTTAAATAGGTTTCTGTTATAATGGCAATATGCACATTATGAACTGTTAGGAAGTTGAATAATTCATCTTCCTTACCCTTTAGAGAACGGGCATTCCAATTTAGAACTTTCACACAATTATTTGGATCCATTGAAACGGAGTCCGATAACAATTTTTTGTGTGTACTTTATACCAACCTGGACAGCTTCAGGAATGGTATTTGCTTTGAACATTGCATCAATCATGTGATGCAATTGTCCAGTTAAAAAATCAAAATCGGAAGCAGTCATGCTACCTGAATCGGCAACATGACCGTTATTTTCCGTTGGGACATGGGTATAAACCTCATTTTGAGAAGAGAAATTTTGTCTACCAGCAGCGATGTTTGCATACGTAGGTACATTGGAAAAATTGGAATTTACTGAAGTGCTTGCTACCCGTTGGCGAGCGGCAAAATTTGTTTGTGAATTGTGGTGGGTATGAATTGCTCGACCGGTAACTGGTTTCGAAATTTGAGCGTTTGAAAAATTTCTACCCGTCGAATCTGGGATCCGATTGGAATTTGCCGTCATCAATTTTGCACGGGAATTCAAAACTTTTTTGCGTGAAGGGCATTTCCAAAAATTAGATTTATGATTGGCCCCACAATTGGCACATTTAATTTTTTGGAATCTTCCCTCACAGGACAGGCGTCCTTGGCGTGAGAGGTTCCACCACAAATCATGCATTTAGCATCCTTGTGGCAATGTTTAGTTCCGAGACCCACTTTTGGCACTTACGTAATTGAGTGGGGTTTTGGAAATTTTACCCCAGGCCTGCGGAAATGTTCCCATGTAACGCGGACATGGGAAATAATACAGGCCTTTTCCAAACTTTTCATATTATTTAGTTCACTTTTGTTAAAGTGAACTAAATAAAATTCTTGAGAAATGCCCCTCTGGGAAGTACCAGAATGGGATTTCTTTTTCATCTTAATTACTTGGACTGGTGAAAATCCAAGTAATTGAGAAATTTCAATTTTAATCTCATCCAGTGATTTATCATCACTGGGGAGACCTTTCAAGACGACTTTGAACAATCGCTCAGTTTTGTCGTCGTATGTGAAGAATTTATGGCGCTTCTCAGTTAAATACTGGAGAAGACGTTTGCGATCGTCAAAGGATCCCGGCAAAACGCGGCAGTCACCCTTCCTAGCAATCTGAAATGAAACCTTGATCCCCCGAAGGTTACTCAAGATTTCATTCCGAAAGCCAGAAAACTCGGCAACAGATACCACAATTGGCGGAATTCGTTGTTTCTTCGCATGAATCGAATCACCTGGGCTAGAGGTAGATTCGATTTCCTCAAATTCGTTATTAATCAAATCGAACTGATTGCTCAGTTCGATGGGAGAAGAAATAATGTCAACGTTAGATTTAGAAGGAATATCTGAAGTCTCCAGCTTCCTTCTATTTTTTCCGCGCTTGGGCAGGACGGTTTTGAAACCTTGTTTCTTTGAAGGAAGTGGAGAATTCAGAGACTCCCCCTTCCTCTTGTTTTTATTAATGCTCCTGGCTGAGCGTGGAGACGTGACCTTCTAAGAGGTTTTTTCCCAGAACGGTGTCCCTGCAGGATTACCACCGCTTGTCGGAATTTTACTTCCGCAAACGGGTCCAACGTAAAACGAAGGCACGGGTCCTTGCAAAGATCGTAACGGGATCAGTGGGTAGGAATAGCGCTAAGAAGCACCGTTGAAATTAAAATAGCTTCGGGTAGTATTAAAAACTTCCTTCCGCAAAGAGAGAAAGAACCGCACAGCACGAAAGCACGATGCGGTCTGATTTTTCCTCATTATTCTTCTTCTTCTTCTTCTTCTTATTCGCATTACATCCCCACACTGGGACAGAGCCGCCTCGCAGCTTAGTTCATTAAGCACTTCCACAGTTATTAACTGCGAGGTTTCTAAGCCAAGTTACCATTTTTGCATTCGTATATCATGAGGCTAACACGTTGATACTTTTATGCCCAGGGAAGTCGAAACAATTTCCAATCCGAAAATTGCCTAGACCGGCACCGGGAATCGAACCCAGCCACCCTCAGCATGGTCTTGCTTTGTAGCCGCGCGTCTTACCGCACGACTAAGGAGGGCCCCAAATGCATAGTTACTAATTAGTATTTTTTAAAATGATATGCACATACTTACTTAAACTTGATGGGCTACAGCTCTTCGAAGAACCTACGCGGAATGTAGTATCCTTCTCCACTGGACCACTCCCTTCGCCCTGAACGTTGAGCGCTCTCAAGTCCTCTTCAACAGCACAAAGCCATTGTGTACGCGGACTTCCATGAAGCATACGGCCTCTTCCGGGTTCTCTTGTAAATATCATCTTCGCTTGACGTTCTTCCGGCATACGAACATCGTGTCCAGCCCTCCGTAGACCGCCGTGTGGTATAAGCTTATCAATATCCAGCCCTCTATACACCTGGTACAACTCGTGATTCATGCGATGCCGCCAGATACCGTTCTCCTGTTTACCGCCGAGTACTGTCCGCAGCACCTTACGTTCGCTCAAACACTCCGATCAGCCTCCTTTAACGGTCATGTGTAAAGGCCGAATAAAGCCACCGGAAGAATCAGAGTAGAATACACTGAAAAAAATAATGAAAAGTAAACAGCGTGTAAAACTTGTGATGCGGAAATTTACGCTAAAATGATGCCCTTCCTAATAAGTTTGTTTGCAACTTGCATGCAATATTGATGACTCACGTCAAATATTGTATACATTCAGGCCCTATCCCGCATGGAATTACGCTAATAATGGCGTTCCATTTATGTGCATGATTTTTAGCGTAAATTTCAGTGGATTTTTCTATCAGTGTACAGCGCAAGCTTATTCTTCGTTTGCAGACTACAGGACTTAAGCTGGTTACGAAATCCGTAATAAGTCCTATGCGCAGATGCAATACGTTTTTCCATCTCCCAGGTAACATTATTATCGCACGTCACTAATGTTCAAAAATGCATGAATTCTACTACCAATTCAAATTTTTCACCATCCAGCACCATTTCACTACCACCACTAATGAGCCCACGTTGATTGCCAGCGAGCAAAGTCATAGGATGGCCGCAAAGTCATAAGATGGTCGATCCAGGGATGGCGAGCTCAACTCTCGGTCCGGACTAGGACGTATTTATTTCCATTTTGCAGCGTTTGGTGGGACAATGAGAGCGCAAGTCAATCCAAGGCCGATAATTTAGAGGGTAATGACAGAAGAGCCCTTGCAGACCACTTGAACGCCATGGGGTAGGATAAGGATGAGAGGAGAGTAGGTTTGGATTTGGAATCGACTCGACACTAAAATAAAATGTAAGTGAATGCAAACTAGTTAATGATCAATGGTTAAAATAATAATTTCAAAGGTGGGAGGTGGGGAGACTTGATCACCCCCTGTTTTATTAGAACTAAAGTGGTTTTGTTCTAGTGTATTTTTCAGTATAGATCCTCTAGACAAATGACCTTTATGTGGTGAGTTGTTTTTTTGGATTGACAACCTTATTAATTCTGCAGGGCGGTTTTTATGTTTTGACCTTCCTAAAGATTTTTTTGTTGGTCACGCAAAATTTGAACAACTTTTTATAACAATGACCAAATGCTTTCATTTTTTCACAGCATAAAGCCATAAATATACTTAATGATCTGTACTGACGAAAATGTCAACATTCCATCAAAATTTTAAGGTTATTTGGATTTGGAAGTTTTTGCCTCAATATGGCGACACTTGATCTCCCATTAGTCACCCATATAAAAATTTGACGAAAAAATTAAAAAAATATATATATAAATTTGTTCTCAGGCTTCTAATTTTTTTGTTTGAAAAAAAACAAAAATAAACAAATAAGAAGGAAAGAGAAAGACGAAAGAACCAAAGAGGAAGAAAGAATCAAGGAAGAAAAAAGAAAAACAAGGAAGGTAGGAAGAAAGAAGGGAAAAGGAAGAAAGAAGATGGAAGAAGGAAGAATAGTGAAGAAAGAAGGCAGAAGGAAGACAAAAATATGGAAGAAGGAAGAAGAAAGAAGGAAGAAGGAAGTAGAAAGAAGGAAGTTTAAAGAAGGAAGAAAGAAGAAGGAAGTAGAAAGAAGGAGGTAAAAAGAAGGAAGAAAGAAGAAGGAAGAAAGAAGAAAGAAGGAAGAAGGAAGAAGGAAGAAAGAAGAAGGAAGAATGGAGAAGGCTGAAGGAAGAAGAAGGAGAAGGAAGTAGAAAGAAGGAAGAAGGAAGCAAGGATGTTAACGATCATTCAGTAATTTGCGTTCGATCATTTAGTAGTTTGTCAATAACACATTCCAGAAGCTGAATTTCAAATCATATTGTATGGTGGACTTCTAATGCGAAGGTTTTTCCACAACTTTGCTTAATGGTTCGTTATTAGAATTCAACTAATAACGAAGTTAGAGCGCTAGTTGCAGTAACTTTAACTAAATAATTGGAATTTTGGTATCGTTTAGTCTAAGTTACTGAAACTATAGCTATAACTCCGTTACTAGTGGAATCCAAACAACGAATCATTAGGCAGAGTTGTAGAAAAACCTTCGCACTAGAAGTCCACCATCCAACATATTTTGAATTTCAGCTTCTGAAATGTGTTATTGACAAACTACTAAATGATCGAACGCAAATTACTGAATGATCGTTAACATCCTTGGAAGGAAGTAGAAAGAAGGAAGAAGGAAGTCGAAAGAAGGAAGAAGGAAGAAGGAAGAAGGAAGAAGAAGGAAGAAGGAAGAAGGAAGAAGCAAGAAGGAATAAAGAAGAAGGAAAATGGAAGAAGGTAGAAGGTAGAAGGAAGAAGAAAGAAGGAAAAAAGGGAAAAAGGAAGAAGAAAGAAGGAAAATGGAAGAAGGAAGAAGAAGCAAGGAAGAAGGAACAAGGAAGAAGGAAGAAGGAACAAGGAAGAAGGAACAAGGAAGAAGGAAAATGGAAGAAGGAACAAGGAAGAAGGGAAATGGAAGAAGGAAGAAGGAAGAAGGAAGAAAGGAAAAAGAAAGAAGGAAAATGGAAGAAGGAAGAAAGAAGAAGAAATAAAGAAGAAGGAAGAAGGAAGAAGAAAAAAGGAAGAAGGGGGAAGAAAGAAGGAATTAGAAAGAAGGAAGAAGAAAGAAGAAAGAAAGGGGAATGAAGAAGGAAGGAAGGAAAAGGAAGGAAGAAGAAGGAGGAAGAAGGAGAAGAAAGAAGAAGGAAGAAAGAAGAAGGAGGAAGAAGGAGGAAGAAGGAGGAAGAAGGAGAAGAATGAAGCAGGAAGAAGGAGAAGAAAGAAGAACGAAGAAGTTCTCTGTTCACTTTTCTCTTTTCACTTCTCACTTCTCATTACTCACGTTTCATTTCTCACTCTTCGTTACTCGTAATTTGAGGTCAATTTTTTTTAATAATCGGCCAAACGGCCCATTCGACCAAACGGCATTCTGCCAAATGGCGTTCGGCCAAACGGCATTCGGCCAAATGGCCTGACACCATTTTTTTTGTAGATTTGACAGATTTGATGAAGGGTTGGCAGGAAAAAATATTTATTACGAAAATGTCATAGAAAGGGGATCAAGTCTCCCCTAATTTTAAAATTGCATGTGCTGTCAAATTCAATAACAAAAATCGTTCATGTATACGCACAGCAATTCGAAAATTCTGCGTATTTTGAATGAAAAATATTTTAAAAATCTGAGGACACCTTTCTAATTTTATCAAGTTCTTGGGGAGGGATCCATTTCCCTCGAATATTTTTAAAGTCGATTTTTGACAGCACTCCAAAAAAATCGATTGTGTATCAATAACAACAATTATTTCTTAGAGAGTCTGTGTGGAAATCACGTATGTATGTGAAATCAGAAAAGGGGATCAAGTCTCCCCAATGAGGTGGACCAGACTTATATGAAAAAATTCAAAATCATATAAGTTCAAATAAAGTTTTTTGCTCCCGGAAGCTACTATAAAATTTTCAGCCAGATCCGTCAAGTCTAACGGGATGCTCAACGAGCGAGAAGTTTATATGTGAAAAATTTACTAAATATATGGGAAAATGCATACTTTCAATTTTTTTTCAACTTTTTTCATATAGGTATAACTTTCTAGTTTTTTGACAAAATCACTCGCGGTTTTTGGGAGCCTTTTCGTAATATTGATAGTAAATGTCACTAATGAGCGGGATTGAATAGCTACAGCGCCACCTAGAGATAAAAAAGTAAAAAGCATGCATTTTCCCATATATTTAGTAAATTTTTCACATATAAACTTCTCGCTCGTTGAGCATCCATTTAGACTTGACGGATATGGCTGAAATTTTTATAGTAGCTTCTGGGAGCAAAAAACTTTATTTTTAAGGGGTATACGTCTCATAAAAATGATTTGGAATATTTTCATATAAGTGTCCACCTTACCTATCATGTGAAAGTGGAAACTGTTAAAGAATTTAGTTTATTCTATTACCAACTCTTTGCAAGGTTGCCTTTAACTATGACTAAAATAAATACTCCCCCTAAACAATTAGAAAATTCCCATAAGAAAATAGAAAATTGCCAATAAATAAATCAGGGTATGAGCAATAAATAAATATAAAATTTCCACAAATAAAACAAAATTTCCATAAACAATTAAAAATTTTCCACTAAACAAAAATAAATAAGCACTTTTAAAAGCAAAAATAGCAATTATAAAAGAAGAATTTTCCATAAAGAAATGAAAATGTTCCACGAAAAAAAATACAAAATTTCCATAAATAAATCAACATTAGCAATAAACAATTACAAAAATTTCCACAAAATAAATATATTTTTTCCATAACAAAATAAAAAATTTCCACGAAATGATCAATAAAAAGCAATAAAAAAAAAATTTCCATAAAGAAATATAAAAAAGCAATCAAACTGTGCTTTTTTTCCATATACGACCCCTTCTTTAAAAGCGTTTAAAGTTCATGTAAAATTTCATCAGCTTTATTGCTTTCTTGTATTTTTTGTTGAGGAATGCTAGCAATTGTCGCTTCTTAACAACATCGCCATCGAAGTTACAGTGAGTGTTTTTAAGTGCTCTTTTATTTCTTTCCGTGCACTCGCAATGCTACCAACATAAATGTCAAGATCTTCATCCGCTATATTTTCATTCTTCAAGTACCTTTGTATACTGAACACGTTTAAATAAATCTTTACTTGTAACGCGAGTGAACGAGTTGTTCTTTATTGTTCCGAATCCGGTGTTATACGTTTTTCCACTCGTGCGGTGTCTTCCGAAAGCCTACAGGTTATGAGACCCAGTGAAATTCCGGAGTTGATGGAAAATTTTTGTTCGTTTTCGCGTTGAAAGTGGTGTTTAGTTTGTTTGGCCATCGTGTGTAAAAATGGCGGACGCGAGTAAATTCTCTTTTGCGAAACTGTCCAATCATAATTGGCAGATCTGGAAGTTTCGCATGGAGATGCTATTGACACGAGAAGATCTGTGGTACGTCGTGTGTGACCCAAAAAGTGATGATGACGATGATGAAGACTGGATCAAAGATGATCGAAAAGCTCGCGCTACGATCGGACTTTGCATTGAGGACAATCAATTAGCGATCGTGAAAGACGCGGCTAGTGCAAAAGACTTTTGGGAGTGTTTGCGTAATTATCACGAAAAAACCACGATGACGTCGCGCGTGTCGTTGTTAAAGCGGTTGTGCAGCTTGAACCTTGAAGAGAATGGAAATTTGGAAAGCCATTTGATGTGCTTGGACGATCTTTTTGAAAGACTGACCGCGGCTGGCCAAAATTTGGAAGATTCCTTGCGGATCGCAATGATATTGCGGAGCCTACCCGACTCATATGCAGGGCTGGTGACGGCCTTGGAGAGCCGTCCTGATGCTGACTTAACGATGCAGTTAGTTAAAACGAAGTTGCTCGATGAATACGAGCGGAAGAGAGAGCGATCGGGTGATTCTAGAAGTGCAATGAAAGCAGTACAAAGTGGTGTGAAAACCGTGCACCAGGGCGTCTGCAGAAAGGGTGTGCTTTTATTGCAAAAAGCCGGGACATTTGCGAAGAAACTGTCACTTGTGGCAGAAAAAGAAGTACAGTTTTGACAGTGAGAGAGGGGATAAGAAGAAGTCCGAAGAAAAATCCAACGCGAAGCAGGCTACAGAAGAACGTTGTGGAAGTGTGTGTTTCATGATGGGCAGTGATGAGAAAAGCTCGTGGATTGTTGACAGCGGTGCAAGTTGCCATATGGCAAACGATGAGCGGTACTTTATTAACTTAACGAAGAAATCGGGACACAATGTGATTATGGCAGACGGTAAATTAGCCGAAACGAAAGGCTATGGTGATGTCGTGATTCGAAATCAAGATAGTGATGGAAAATTGATGGAGGTGAAATTGGAAGGTGTGTTGTTCGTGCCGTCCCTCACGAGTGGCCTAGTGTCTGTTGACCGGCTGGCCGCTAAGGGATTCACTGCGGTGTTCAATGCAACTGGCTGTAAAATCATCGATTCATCCGGAAGAGCCGTCGTCGTTGGAGAACGATCAGGATGTCTTTATAAGCTGAAGCTTGCTGAGGTAACCAACAAAATCCACACTTGCTTAATTGTATTCATCAATGGCATAGACGTCTTGGGCATCGGGATCCCACTGTGATACAGCGCATTACTAAGGAGAAGCTGGGTGTCGGAATGAATATTAAAAATTGTGGCATTAAGGAGACATGTGAGCCGTGTCTTGAGGGAAAACTGGCTAGGACCCCAATCCCAAAGGCGGCCGAGAGGAAATCTACCCGTGTACTAGATTTGGTTCATACTGATCTGTGTGGTCCAATGAGTACAACGACACCTGGTGGCAAAAGATTTTTGATGACAATGATAGACGACTTTAGTCGCTACACTGTTGTATATCTCCTTGAGCGAAAATCAGATGCAGCTGACAAGATTATTGAGTATGTGCGCTACTCTGAAAATTTATTCGGTCGGAAGCCAAGAATTGTACGCTCCGACGGAGGTGGCGAATATGCCAACAAAAGGTTACAAAAGTTCTTTGCTGAGGAGGGAATTAGGGCGCAATTTACTACCGCTTATACTCCTCAGCAAAATGGCGTCGCTGAAAGAAAAAATAGGTCCCTTCAGGAGATGGCGACGACTATGTTACTTGACGCTAGATTGCCAAAGCGATACTGGGGCGAAGCAGTTGTTTCAGCTGCATATCTCCAAAACAGACTGCCATCTCGCTCAGTTGATACCACTCCTTATGAGAAATGGTTTGGGAGAAAACCAGAATTGGGACATTTTAAAGTGTATGGGTGTCCTGCGTACGTGCACGTCCCGGATGTTAAAAGGGGCAAGTTTGAAAGCAAGTCAGTGAAGCTAAGGTTTATAGGATATTCAGATAAGCATAAAGCGTATCGTTTTGTAGATACATCTACGGATATAGTGACGATAAGCCGCGATGCTAGATTTCTGGAGCTTAACGACGGGTCTAGCCAGGAGGAGACACCAACCACAGATGGAAACGAGGTGGAATGGTCTTTAGAGCAGGAGGAGAAACCAGCTACCGAGAAAGTTAATGGTCCCGATGCCCACAATGATGAAAGCAGTGTGGCCAGTGAAGCAGAGGAATATTTTGATTTGGACGTTTCTGACACAGGTGACCCACTGCACTTGAAACAAGAAGGAGGTGAATGTACGGCCAGTAGTGAACGTGTCAGGCGATCTAACCGGCGAACACAAGGAGTTTTGCCAGATCGCTTGTCAGACTTCGTAGTTGGTAAAGTTATGCTTAACACTGCTGAACCTACCGATTACAACGATGCAGTGACGTCTGCAGAAAGTGGTTTCTGGAAGGAGGCCATGGACAACGAGATGCAGTCGCATTACGTGAATGGGACATGGAAGTTGGTACCCTTGCCTACCGGAAAGCGTGTTGTTGGGAGTCGCTGGGTATATAAGGTAAAACGTAACGAGTCTGGAGAAATAGCAAGGTTTAAAGCTCGCGTAGTTGCACAGGGCTTCACTCAGTGTTTTGGTGTCGACTACGATGAGGTCTTTGCACCCGTGACGAAACACGCCACTCTGAGAACTCTTTTGGCTCTAGCTGGAAGGAAGAAACTGGTGCTAAAACACTTGGACATTCGAACTGCGTACCTGTACGGTGAGATCGACGAAGAAATTTATATGCGGCAGCCTCAAGGTTACGAAGAGCATGGCAAGGAGGAGATGGTTTGTCGGCTTCAGCGGAGCATTTACGGGTTAAAGCAAAGTGCAAGATGCTGGAATCTAAAGCTTAACAGTGTGCTTGTGGGTATGGGTTTCGAAGCTAGTGCGGCGGACCCTTGTTTGTTTGTTGCGACGAGAAATGGGACTACTGTGTACATAATTGTTTACGTGGATGATTTTTTGGTGGGCTGTGTATGCGAGGAGGAGATCAGCCTAGTGTATACCGAATTACGACAACATTTCGAAATTTCATGTCTTGGAAATGTGAAGTTCTTTCTGGGTCTGGAAATACACAAGGACGGTGACGTCTACAGTCTCAGTCTTGCGCAGAACATCGAGAACTTGACCTCACGTCTCGGTTTAACTGAGGCAAAAACAGCGAGAACGCCAATGGACGTGGGATACATTAAGGATGAATCAGAAAGCAGACCACTGGGAGACAGCACCAAGTTCAGGAGTGCTGTTGGCGGCCTTTTGTACATAGCTGTGTGCGCCCGCCCAGACATTGCGGCCAGTACAGCTATACTAGGGAGGCGATTCAGCTCTCCCACGGAAGCTGATTGGACAGCCGTCAAAAGAGTAGTCCGCTATCTCAAGGCTACGAAGAATTGGCGACTGAGGCTCGGAAATGAGAATCAAGATGGTTTGCTTGCGTTTTCGGATTCCGATTGGGCCGGAGACAAGTCGACTAGAAAATCAACAACGGGATATGTCATCTACCTGAATGGTGCGGCTGTGTCTTGGGCTAGTCGTCGTCAAGACTGTGTCACACTTTCAACAACGGAAGCTGAGTATGTGGCGTTAACGGAGACATGCCAGGAAATAGTTTGGCTCCGGCGGCTGCTTGAAGATCTTGGAGAAACGCCCACACAACCAACGTTAGTCATGGAAGACAATCAAGGTTGCATAAGTTTCGCAACCTCAGAGAGATGCAGCAAAAGATCCAAGCACATGGAAACTAAACGTCATTTTGTAAAAGACCTTTGTGCTAACGGTGTGGTGAGGCTTAACTACTGTCCAACCGAGAACATGGATGCCGACGTTCTAACGAAACCAGTCGGACCAATCAAGCATCAATATTTCGCACGGCGTTTGGGGCTATGTTGCAGTGAAGCTGAAATTGGGGAGGAGTGTTGAGGAATGCTAGCAATTGTCGCTTCTTAACAACATCGCCATCGAAGTTACAGTGAGTGTTTTTAAGTGCTCTTTTATTTCTTTCCGTGCACTCGCAATGCTACCAACATAAATGTCAAGATCTTCATCCGCTATATTTTCATTCTTCAAGTACCTTTGTATACTGAACACGTTTAAATAAATCTTTACTTGTAACGCGAGTGAACGAGTTGTTCTTTATTGTTCCGAATCCGGTGTTATACGTTTTTCCACTCGTGCGGTGTCTTCCGAAAGCCTACATTTTTTAATGGAAATTTTCTTATTTTTTATTGCTCTTTATTGATTATTTTGTGGAAAATTTTTATTTTTCTATGGAAAAAAAAAATTTATTTTGTGGACAATTTTGTAATTGTTTATTGCTAATATTGATTTATTTATGGAAATTTTGTATTTTTTTCGTGGAACATTTTCATTTATTTATGGAAAATTCTTCTTTTATAATTGCTATTTTTGCTTTTAAAAGTGCTTATTTATTTTTGTTTTGTGGAAAATTCTTAATAGTTTATGGAAATTTTGTTTTATTTGTGGAAATTTTATAATTATTTATTGCTCATACCCTGATTTTATTATTGGAAATTTCCTAATTGTTTATGGAAAATTTCTAATTTTAAATAGAAATTTTATTTAGCTGCCTTTAACTATAAACTGCTCTAACAAGTAGCTTTATCGTTTTTTTTTTGCGACGATGATCGAGAATGAAGTTGTCATAAGATTGTTCATATACAATCATCATATTGTGTGGTATTTTTCATTATGGCTCTTTGAAGTGAGACATAACAAAATAAGACTGGCACCACGTTCCAAGTTTTGAAAAAACTTCTACTCACTGAATCCAGCAGTCGATTCTCTACGAATGTCCTGAAGACAATGTTTATCAATAAATGCCTAGCTAGCTAAATGTAAGCGTGGCTACGACTCACCGTCACAGGGAACGCATCAGAAAAGTTTTGCCGGAAGGAAGAGATCTCACATCATTATCACTGATGAAAAACGCCTCTGACTGCATTACCCGGGCAGAAGTCATGAACAGAATAACAAAACATGATATGGACTTGATTGATATAAGAGATAAAAGAACAGGCATCAATATCAAAAATTTGCACCGAAATATCATTTAAATATCTAGATATGCTATGGATAAGAACAAACTAGTGGCACATGATATTGATCACTTATTACAAACTTGACAAACTTGATCTTCTGATAATATTTTAGCGCAAAATTTTGATATTGTCGTATGATCTTTTATCTCTTATATCAATCAGGTCCATATATCATTTTGCTGTCTTATCAACATTTGATATTATTGAGCTATTTTCGTCTACTCGGGACCCATTCACGACACCAAGACACGATGTACGATGGAGCACATGCACATGCGTAAAATCAGTGCATCTATACCAGATATGTGACGCGGCACCAAACAAAAATAGTCAACATGTGATACCACCACGACAGGATATGTCTTTGGTTGTCATCTCAGTGCTAATGGCGTAGGCCCACCCATTGCATCAAGATCACATATCCGAGGGGAGGGAACACTTTCGGTCCGGCCTAGGATGTTTTCGAGTGGAAAACATTTTCGGTTCCCTGCACCCAACCGGTGGATTTTAGGTTTTCTTACAATTCTGTATGAGAACCTACCAAATCTGTATAGTCCTGTCTGGTTCACTTCACAAGATGTTACTTGCCAAAAACTGAGGTTGGTGCAGAAAGCCCACATGCCCATGAAGCCCACAACCCGTGAAGCGATAGTTGATAGTTGATAGTTGGTATCCTACACAGTGACTTAGGGTCTGTTTCATTTGGAGAATTAAACTTAAAAGTGACAGTTCGAAAATTAGCGAATAACCCGATCATAAGAATGGCTGGTGCTACCCAGCAATTCCAATAAGACATCGTTGCAAAATGATTCGATATCTGTCAAAAGTAATCTTGCTCTGCGAGCAGGGTTATTCGATAATTATTGAAATGTCACTTTTAAGTTTAATTTCAGTTTAATTCTCCAATTGAGACAGACCCTTAAGTGTTGTTGGCGATTCTGGCCTTGGAGAACTTAATAACTGTATCGCATATCCTCGACCAGTTACAGCATATAAAAGATCTACGGAATGGGAACTCTGCCGAGAATACTTTACTTACTCTTGTAAACAAATTTAAATAAATGTTCAATTGTGATAGTAGAGGACTCTTCAAATAAAGCATAGTTACGTAAACTGTTGTATAAAGCATTCATAAGAAAAGATATTTTGTTCAAATTTATTTAGAATCAGTTTAGGAAATTTGTATTAGTAACGATTTGAGCTCTGAGCAGATGCTAGGTTATGCGCTTGATATGTGCACGAATAAAAGCATTATCAAAGTTGCCATAATATCATAAACTACGCTTGTTTACAGCCTATCGCTGTATTTTAGTTGATTTTAGGCCTGCTGTTGCGTTGTACTCTAGGATCGATTACGACGCTGGCTACAGCTGGAACTAGACGCATGTAACCATAAGTGAAAAGCAGATGCATTAAAAAGGTGTAGAGATAGTAAATTATAACTCCATAGTAGCGTGGCGTGTAGTTGACAGCTGCCCAGTTCATGGTCATCATCACCAGCACCAGTGGGATACTTCGTCTGAAATCAAGCGGTGCAGACCTGGATAACCGTGAAGTGGTTAGAGTATCGTTCGTTAGTACATATATGCAAGGAAACTTACTTCAAAACGGGTCCTACGGTGGCAAAGGAAACTAACGACCCAGTCAGACGTACAATACTGAATACCAGGGTTGTGCTTGGGTCCAAATAGAACGGATCATCGCACCATTTAAAGGCCATTTTAACCGACCATTGCGGATCCACTCCGAATAACTTCTGACCCCAGTAGACCCCGAGCAGCACCAGACAAATAAGGCAACAATAACCCAATCTCCTCTTGCGTGTCAATTTGGTCAAATACTTTTCGAAACTGAGCGACATGGTTAACTTGGTCATGACAACCCCCAGCAGTATTCCAATGATGCACTGATGCAAAAAATGGCACCCGAAATACATTCTCGATACGGAAATCAGAAGCAGCGACAGATAGTAGCAGGCGCGGAGTGTGACGACGACCGTCCTTCCGTATTGGATTCCCGCTTCCTCGAGAACGGAAAATATCACATACAAATAAGTGGTCGAGGTCATCAAGTGACCGGACGGATTCCCCGGACTCGGTTCGCATGTTAGCTCGTTCTGGTACAACTTTGGACGGTTGAGCGTAGTAAACTCTTTGGTTTCTCGAACCCACCAAAAAGGGCGGTCTTCTGCGAGGATCCTGAAAAAAAAAATGTAAAAATGTATAGTAGATGGTATCAAACTATGATATTAGCTATTAATTTATTATTTTATTATTATATATATGTATATACAAAGGTGTTCTGAAATGGTTTTAACAACATTGCTACATGCTAAACAAAATCTACCATAATTGACCATACTTTTTTCATTAACGTGAATTTTAATGCTTAGTACGAACGGTTCTTACACAATAACTATTGTTCATTCTACCATACTGCTGCAAATTTATGATTGTTAATGATAATTTCTTGGAATGACCTCGGGTAAAATATTAGTTTTAATGTTTATTGCATTTCTAATTCCGCGTTATGATTTTCAAAGAAATCTCAGTCGATATTTTTGAAATTGTTTAATATTTTATTGGCTATAGATACTTTGATTTTTATGGTTATACGGTTATACTATTCCTCTGATGGCAGCGTTCATTCGTTCAGCAATAGGCAAGAATTTTAGTGGGTCAACATTTATCGATTTCTTCTTCTAATCTATTCTTTGCTTTATTACTAATTATTAAATTTTATTTAAAAAAAAATAGTACTATGGGCTTTGTTAAAAATTGTTATTATCAGATATTCCAGAAATTAATAAAATATACATAAATAAAACTTTTCACTCCCGATAAAAACGAAATGAATGAATAACCTATTTAAAACATTTTGAGAAAATAGGACGAGCCCTTCTCCACATGTTTTAGATCTTTCAGAAAAACGAGAGTTTGGTTTATTACTACCATTTATATAAACTTATTTTTGCGAGGTTATTCACTTTTCGTTCATGTGCACTAATTGTTCAATAATACTCGAATAAATTTCAATAGATCAAACTATGGATTCGAAAATCTCGGACTTATACAATGATTTAGGAAGCATCAGTAGGTATAGATTGATACTGCATTGTATCACACTTACCATTTTAATAATGTATTGAAGTACTCAGTTAGCAGAACGCTCAGAAGTAGTCTCGAGTAAAGACGAGTGCTGAGTCCGGCGACCAGTGGAATAACCGTAAGGAACAGTATCTTCGGATCAAAAGCCTTCGTAACGAGGGCCAGGAAGTCTTCATATCGCGAAAAACTGGAAATGAGAGCAGAACGAAACACAAACAATCGAACTCCAAAATCAGTGCCAGAATACTGCTTATATGGGTGATTGATTGGCAAGCGTTTCTTACTTACACATCCTGCACGTACAAAATCTGAAAAATTTCACGCTTCAAAATATAACTATACAATTTCATAACCGAGCCGCTAATGGTTAACCACCGATCAAAATTATTGGAAAGATGTTATGCCGATTATTTTGGGCTCATCACAGTTTCTATTTTTGCCACCGACACCTCAAATCGACAAAGCTGCGGACAGGGCGTAAATTTTTCACTATACCTAAGAGAAGGGTCGAATTAGTCCACGATAGATAGGAGTAGAGGGAACGGAAGGGAACCGAACTGAAGTGCAAATAATTGAGGATGTGTCAGCATCAGCTGATATAGGATCAGAAAAAGAGGAAGGACTTTAGCGCTGTTGTGTATGTTTATGAATTGACGGAAAATCGATACCTGTCTCGGTTTTTGGTGCCGAGTTCAGGCACATGCGCGGAAGGAAGCACGTGTTCTCAAAGGGAGACTTGACTGTTTACATATTTTGGCACGAATTTGACAAGGCTTAATAATCCGGTCATGACTACTAGATTAGATTTATGAATCTAATCTTTGAAACTCTTAGGGATGAAACGATACCAACAATCTCAAGATATTTATACTCAATCCAGTTGAAACCCGAAATTGGGGGCTAGCGAAGTTGGATTTTTCTCACAATCCGTACGTTGAACCTAACTTCGGAAGTGGTGCGCTGAATAGCGCTTCGCGATATAAAAACAGCGCACCACTTCCGAAGTTAGGTTTAACGTACGGATTATGAGAAAAATCCAACTTCGCTATCCCCCAATTCAGGTTTTCTACTGGATTGAGAATATTTAATAGATATTTTTGCCTTTAGCGTATACAGAACAGATATGTTCCGTTTTTATCATCACGGTCCGTGGGTTTCAGTTCATAAAATTGGAACAGTGACAAAATCGGAATAATTTTCTTTGACGATTTTTTTTAGCTAAAATTTTAGTAAAAATGATAAACCTAGTTTTTTTTTACACGCTTGGAATTTATTAATTTCTCGGTTAACCTGAGCTTAAACAGCTTTTTAAATATCCCCTGAATTTTCTTTGATTTTTTGTGAATTTTTCGTGGGGTTAACTCATTGTTTCATTGACGCTGAAGGTCTTAAACGACTAAAACCAAACCGTGTAAAAACAAACCTGGGCAAAATGTAAGATTTTCAGGTTCTACAGGGTGTCGACTACCTGGAAAAACCTGGAAAGTCAGGGAATTTAGTTTTGGACCTGGAAAGTCAGGGAAAGTCAGGGAATTTTGATTAAGGTCAGGGAAAAAATCACAAATCCAAAAATTTAAATTTATATGTAGTGATTTTTTTTTAATTCGAACGATATACTTAACCAAGGACACTTATGGCAATAAAACTCTGAGCCAATTCTAATCCATTTATACCGATTAATAAAGGTACTGAAACGTTGGATCAGAATTAATATTACGTTTTATCTGGTCATCAGACTGCATAGCCGATAAACAATACTCAGAGGCAGCTACAGCCGACAACCACCTCCACTATCAAGCTATAAAGCTTATTTTTTATGTGGCCGTTGGCAGTCTTTAGACTAAAAGTCTACTCCGGGCCCTTTTAATGTTCCCCATGGTAATCGAGTTTGTTTCTATTAATCTTGAAAAAATAACAGAGGTTCCAAAGTCGTGTTGCTCAAATGGTCACTGTTGAGACCTGATCCAAATAGTCTTTTTAAGTCCCCCTTCATATTTTAGATTATTTAGTTTGAGTGGTTTTGTGCCGGGGCCCTCCTTAGCCGTGCGGTAAGACGCGCGGCTACAAATCAAGATTATGCTGAGGGTGGCTGGGTTCGATTCCCGGTGCCGGTTTAGGCATTTTTCGGATTGGAAATCGTCTCGACTTCCCTGAGCATAAAAGTATAATTGCGCTAGCCTCATGATATACGAATGCAAAAATGGTAACCTGGCTTAGAAACCTCGCAGTTAATAACTGTGGAAGTGCTTAATGAACACTAAGCTGCGAGGCGGCTCTGTCCCAGTGTAGGGATGTAATGCCAATAAGAAGAAGAAGAAGAAGAAGAAGAAGAAGGTTTTGTGCCGGAGTCGTTTTGATTTTTTTTTGCAGTTTCCTTATTAGTAGAGTTTGAGTTATGGCCCATAGCTCAGAACTAGGGATCCTATAATGAGAGATATGCAAATACTTTTCCAGACGATTTAGCAACGCTGTTACATTTGTTAGTAAACGCTTCCAGCACTTGCCGCAGCGCAAAATATTGAAGCTTGTATATGACTTTGCATTTGATAACAATTTTAAATATGTTCGTCTGTGCACTAACAGTGTTCAAATAAGCATTATCACTAAAATAAAAGTGCAATACAAATAGACAAAACGCGATACATAAACTAGATTACTTCTGCTCGCGAAAGTAAAACAAATTGTTTATTCGATGAAACTGTTCTTGAAATCTATCTCAATACCTCTCAACCTCGTCTCAAACTGCAACAATAACAACGTTCAATTGGCTCACGTTTTGACAGTTCTCAATGCTCGATTGGCTTACAATGGCCGCTTTCGCATATCTCTCATTATAGGATCCCTACTCAGAACTGTTCAGCAAGAAATCATCAAACATGTTTAACATACAACCGATAACTGGATATTTGCAAGTTTGTTGAAAGAACGCCGAATAGTAACTTTATGGACCTGTGTCGGCCCTCCACTGCATCAGCATCATCTCCAAACAAAATTATGTAGGTAATGTTTTAACCTTATTTCCGCCCGGGACATTTTTTGAAGATTTCAATAGGAAGGAATCATCTTTGAAAAAAAATTGCTAGAACAAAAGTTATTCGGCATAAGGTACAGTGGGGTAAGTGGGTAAATGGGGTAAGTGAAAAAAAAAACGCAAGTATTTCACTGGTGAAGCACAGAATTATTCAATTTCACTTCACAATCATACAAGGCCATTCAAATCAATGCGTTGAATAAGTGAAACATGAAATAATGAACCATTTCAACATGCGAGAGTAAAAGTTTATTAACCTTTCAAGTTTATCTTTTGCACAAGTTGTTTTGCGTGTCAATAAATACAAATATTTTTTTATGTTGATTTTCATAACACATTCAATTAGTGCATTGATAAGTTGGTTTTCTTTGTAGTTTTGAATTCCAGCCAGAAAAATATTGATATGAACATCAAAAATTTTGAAAAAAATATTTTATTGCTTTGCCTGTTTTTTACCGTGGGTGGGGCAAGTGAATATTTTCCGACACTGAATGCATTTTTCTATTTTTCCAAACACAAATAATTTCTATTAAGCGTATATAAACAAATGATACCAATTCGAACTCATTCTAAGGCTTTTGGTTATTACAGTGATACTTGGTAATACTAAATCAGGAACCCAAAGTGTCAATGTTTTAAATATTCCATGTTTGATAAATAATTCGTGAAAAAATGTTATTTATATAGCTTAAATACAAGAATCACTACTATTGCAAATATATCAACAATTATGATTTATTTAGTTGAAATTTATAAAATTTATTTATTTGTTAATGTAGACTCTTCTACTGAAATCATAAGTGGATTGTTAATGAAACACAATATGATTCCAGGTTTGATGAATATTTCAAAGATAATTTCTCTGCATTATCGCCAAGGTTCATTATCTTACTATAAACCTGAAATATATAGTAGTGTTAGATACAAATGGAGATGAGATATTAGATTTCAAAAAATTCAAGTAAATAAATCTAATCTAATCTAATCGAACACAAACGCAGCCAGTACAAAGAAAGCATCCTGGAAAATCATTGAGTTAGATGACGCCCAATAATTTTTCTTGTCAATATTGAGGCTCACAGCATACCAGTGGTATGACATAAACTTCAAAGCGGCCAGGCCCACTGCGTTGTGTTTGCCGCAGAGATGATTCTTCAAGATGTATCGTGTTCAAGTAGTCACTTCAACGTGATACATATCACGAATCTACATGGGTTGAAGGATGCGTGGACATACCGTACCATACGCACCGCGTTCTTTTTAAGTTCTTATTTTGGTAGTTGTATGTATATAAATATGTAGTGAAATCAATAACATTATAATAAGAAATTATATTAAATTTTATATATATTTGTAGAATTTAACATCAACTGGGAGCCGAAGTTAACTCGGGATGTACATCTCTTGAAGAAGAAGCTGGAAATTGTAAAGCATTTAATTATTATTTAGAATGTTATGAGTATCAGATAGCAGGTCATGTGCCAGGAAGTCGTCTGCATAAAGGTTACATAGTAGGTTGTGAAGCTTTCCTTCCTGGGATGTTTTGTAGTGGGCTATGAAAATGTTTAATCATGAGAATATGAAGGTACATAATACAATAATATAAATATATAAATGCATGAAAATATGAAAATTTTATAATATAAAAGAATTAAAATTGCTATATGAAAATAAAAAAAATATGAAAACATGAATTTAAAAATGAAGATACAAAAATATTAGTACAAAAAAGCATAAAAACATGAAAATATGAAAATATTGAAAATTTGAAAATATAAAAAATGATATTAAAGAATAAAATTTTGAAAATATGACAATGTTAAGAGCTGAAAATAAGATAATATAAAAATATTGAAACACAAAAATATATAACATGGAAATATAAATGTTTTAAAAAATTAAATAATAAAAATATAAAAATACCGGAAACATGAAAATATAGAAATATGTGAATATGCAAATTAAATGATAACAACATTAAAATATAATGATATAAGAAAGACAAAAAATGTAAATTAAATATTAAAAATTACAACAATATGAAAATATGATAACATGAAAATTGAAAATACACATATATGGATATACAAAAGATTAAAATATGGAATTTTAAATTTAAAAATACAAAAGTATAAAAATATGGAAAAAATTCAAGTAAATAAAACACAAAAACATAAAAATCATTGAATGGAGGCACTCTAGTGCCCTTTGACTTTCATAAAGTGTCAAAAAGCATCACAACAGATCACAGTTATGTTATATTCAGTATAATTATCATTTGCATTAAATATATGAACAGAAAATGTGTTCTTATATTGAAAAATCCTCTTTTAAAATCATTTTTTTTGAAAATTGAAACCGATTTTTTTGTTTCCCAAATATTTTGGATCCTAAAAGTATTTTTCAAAGATCTTGTTCACAGGCATATAAAGATTGGATAGATGATTCGTTATGTCATAAATATGTTCATTTCCAATATTATATTCAACTTTTATGACTTGATGAACATGAAATATACGATTTCTTTTACCCACTTGCCCCACTGTACCTTAGATAAAATGGGTGGAAAACGAAAAAAAAATTGATTGTTAATCAATATTCAACCGATTGTTTTCAATTGTTCAACTATTTGTACTCAAAATTGATTATATTTACAGTCTAATGAAACCTTAAAGATGTGCCTAATATTACTTTTTGTTGTTGAAACAATACGATGAAGGTTAGAAGGTGCAAAGTTTGATAATGATTCACAGACACCATGGGCGGGGATCGGTTTACAAACATCACGTGAACTTCCATTTGATGATGGGCTTCTAAAATCAATTCTCACGTCCTTAGGTGGTCATGTAGAGAGAATGATAGTGGATAAACGCATCATATGGTCTAACTCATGTACGTAGGTGGCGATGGTCTCAACTAAACGTTACTCGATACTGCATAATCAAGCTTGGATGCAAGAGGAGGATAATGTTGTTGTTAATGGTAATGTTTCAGTATTACATTCGCTGCTTTAGATGATTATAAAACAATTTCATCAGGAAATATTCAGGTTGATCTTCGAGAATTTTGTCCAGAAATTACTTCAGAATTCTCACTGAAACATATTAAAAAAGTCCCATGGGATTCAAAAAAGCTGTCTCGATAGGTTTTATCCTGGAGCTCCTCGATGGATGTTTAGTAGATTTTTTTTCCAAAAGCTTCGCTCCAAAAACTTGTATATTGTATGGTTTTTACTCAAATTTTAACTAAATGTCTTCGTGAAGGGATTCATATAAAAAATATACCAAGGAATCTTCAAACATATTTCCACGAGTTCTTCAAAAAACTATTAGATGTTCCTTAATAAGTTTCATTGCTTGTTGCAGTTGTTTCACATCTAATTGATAGTAGTTAAACTTTCTATAAATAAAACAATGCTGGAACTCCAAGACCATTTTTGAAAAAAAAACAACAACTGAAAATCGATAAAATTACTGGAGTAGGTGAAGCTCCCCTCAGCATTTGAGATTAGTTATGCCACTTCTTCACAAACATTCCCTATTTTTGATATTTTTTCATGGGACCATTGATTTATTTAAACAGAAATTAAACGACCTGAGTGTATTCAGACCAAATTATTTAAATTATTGCAGTGGTTAGAATGTTTTGCTGGACTTAATGTAAGAGCTGCATATAGATTTATTCGAGCTTGTAGGGATTGCATTCTTGATTATCTGGATGATAGCAAGCAGCCCGTAACTATTTTTAGAAGTCCATAAACTCTACAGAATAAGAATTCCATAAACTCTAATTCAACGGCATTAGAATAATCGCTAGAAGCTTTCACGATTGTTTAGAAAGAGTTCAAAAGTCGTGTCAAAAGATACAAGATTTCACACAATTTTCCACAAAGATAATGAAAACTTCAACGATTTGAAAAAGTCCGTCAGTAGTCTTGGAGGTCTCCAGGGAGTCCGTGAGAATTCCAAATGGTGGATGAGAGCACCAAAAAATGTATTACATTAATTGCAGCTAATTTTGGAACGATGTGAATTTTGAAAATCTTTCAGGAGTTTTGCGCATTTACCTTAATCTTTGCGAACGACTTGAATTACCTATTGATATTCTACGAATCCTTAATGTTCTATTTTCAGAAGTGATTAGAATTCAAGTAGGTTAGGAGGTCATATGGACTTCATGGATTCACACATGCAGAGATTTTCATACGATTTTAGAAAATGAAAAAAAAAACATTTTTCATACCTGGAATTTTTCGAGGAATGGTCTGGAAAGTCGGGGAAAGTCAGGGAATTTTATTCTCAAATTTGAGTCGACACCCTGATCTAACATTTTTAACTGCTAAGGGACTGTCCATAAACAACGTGAACGTGCAACGTGGGTGGCGAGGGTTAGTGAAAAGACATAGGAAATGTATTTATCATCAATGGTGACTGGTTGAGGTTCCTGGAAACCCATAAATTATGCTACGCAAAAAAAAACCTTTTTCAATTCCTCCTCCCCTCACTGTCCCACTTTTTGAATGAAATTTCAAAAAAATGAGTTGTCGCACTTTTAGAGAGCCTCTCCCTTCCACTAAAAGCGTGGCGTAAGTTATGGGCGTTTCCTAAGATAAGGTGCCATCCGTTGATAACATAACAATAACTTCGAAAATAATTAATCCCCTTAATCTTCGAGACGGATGGGTCATTTATGCCCAGCGTTCAAGATTGTCTGTGAAAAATTACAGAAGAGAGTTTTTTCCCAGTTTCTTCAGCAAAAATGTTCATAAGAATGTCGACTACCCAGGAAAAATATAGGAGGTTAAGTTTGACTATACGCTGAAGACCTAGATATCCAAAAGATTTTGCTTCTGGCAGCATGCAGATGAATTTGAAATATTTGGATCATATACCACATTGTTTAATAGATCTAAATACTCAATCAAGCTTAGTCATCTTGATCGTTGAGACAGTGACCAGTTTTCTGGAATTCATTCTCGATTTCAGCCCACGGTATCTATGAGATCAACCAAGGCTTATGCAATGTTTTTATCATCGGCATATACCCAATCTAATAGGCACATGCCCATCATGTAAATCCAATTATCTCAAATACGTGATCTTCAAGGTACTCCAAAACGTTTCCAAGTTCAACCTAAAGTAACTACCGGACAACCAAGGCTTTTTGCAATGTGTTCAACATCGATATGTACTCAACCTGGTTCAAAAAGCATGTGCGCACCATGCAAACTCAATTTTCTTGAATTAGAGATGTTCAAGGTACTCCAAAACATTCTCGAGGTCAGCTCAAGGTATCTACCAGGTCAATTAATCAAGTTTTTTGCTATGTTTTTATCTTTGATATATACCTAATATATCCAATGGGGCCGTCCAGAAACCACGTGGTCATATATGGGGGGAGGGGGGGGGGGGTTTGAAAAATGACCACGATAAGCCACATGGGGGGAGGGGGGATGTTGCTCTCGAACCACGTGGTTTTTTTACACGAAAAACTTTTGGCGAATAACAATAGCGGTGTTAAAAAAATACAAAACATTAAAATTTAATGATTTAATCATTAATCGCAAAGCGCATCTTAGAGCCTATGCCCACGTAGCGTCTTTTCAAATCAGCGTTAAAAAGACGCAGGTGTGCATCGAGAAAAACCGGTAGCGCAGCGTCGGTCGTAACGCCGATGCATATCTGCGCTATTTGACCATCTTAGCCTTAGATCCTTTTTCCATAAAAAAATAAACGAAAAAACAGATTGCGATTCAGTCTCAATTTCCACAACAAAAATTGGGAAAGGAAAAATGGGAAAATATAAAAAAAAATCCGCCGCGCCACGCCACCGCCGCAGATGTTTTTTGGCATCACGCCGCCGACACTTTTGCATCAGCGGACTGCAGCTACAAATTTGAAAAATATTCATGTTTTTACAATAATCCAAGAAAAAAACTTCAAAAGAATTTCTTGTGAATATTCAGGAAAAATCCAGTAATGAAATTTCCTTTAAAAACTTTGACATTACTTCATATGATCCTGATAAAGTGCTGGCATTCAGAATGAGTTTTGAACAATTCTCTCTGAAAAAGTTTGCTTGGAAATTTACAAATACAAATTGTTAATGAAAAAAAAAACAAAACATCTCCAGTGTAAATTGCGAAAAAAATTCCTTAAAACTCCGAAAAAAATTCCATGCGAATTCTGTCTGAAAATTCAAAACAGTCCCGTGGGAAATACATACTTACATACACTTCGACATGTTCAGTCTCAAGTTAGACTTGCGAGCAAAGGCGTAGGATTGCCCATCTGGAGATGGCGAGTTCAATTCTCGTTCCTGTCTATCGACACCCTAGGTATAGTGTATCCATCGTACTAGATACACAAGATATATAATCGTGCATTATATAGTCGGACGCCGCGGCTTAACATTGGGCGGCTACAAGATGGTAGACTAGCCCAAGAATACGCGCAGCAGCCGGAAGTGGCACTTCCAACGGAAGAGCAGCTAGGCGCAGCGTCTCTTGAAGATGGCTGGAGAGATATTCGATCCGCCATTGGTAGCACCGCAACCGCTGCACTTGGCACGGTGCCCCCGGATCAGAGAAACGACTGGTATGACGGCGAATGTGAGCAGTTAGTGGAAGAGAAGAATGCAGCATGGGCGAGATTGCTGCAACACCGCACGAGGGCGAACGAGGCACGATATAAACAGGCGCGGAACAGACAAAACTCGATTTTCCGGAGGAAAAAGCGCCAGCAGGAAGATCGAGACCGTGAAGAAACGGAGCAACTGTACCGCGCTAATAACACACGAAAGTTCTATGAGAAGTTAAACCGTTCACGTAAGGGCCACGTGCCACAGCCTGATATGTGTAAGGATATAAACGGGAACCTTCTTACGAACGAGCGTGAGGTGATCCAAAGGTGGCGGCAGCACTACGAAGAACACCTGAATGGCGATGTGGCAGACGAAGATGGCGGTATGGTGATGGACCTGGGAGAACGCGCGCAGGACATAATTCTACCGGCTCCGGATCTCCAGGAAATCCAGGAGGAGATTGGCCGGCTGAAGAACAACAAAGCCCCTGGGGTTGACCAACTACCAGGAGAGCTATTTAAACACGGTGGTGAGGCACTGGCTAGAGCGCTGCACTGGGTCATTACCAAGATTTGGGAGGAGGAAGTTTTGCCGCAGGAGTGGATGGAAGGTGTCGTGTCCCATCTACAAAAGGGCGATAAGCTGGATTGTAGCAACTACCGCGCAATCACATTGCTGAACGCCGCCTACAAGGTACTCTCCCAAATTTTATGCCGTCGACTAGCACCAACTGCAAGGGAGTTCGTGGGGCAGTACCAGGCGGAGTTTTATGGGCGAACGCTCCACCACGGACCAGGTGTTCGCCATTCGCCAAGTACTGCAGAAATGCCGCGAATACAACGTGCCCACACATCATCTATTCATCGACTTCAAAGCCGCATATGATACAATCGATCGGGACCAGCTATGGAAGCTAATGCACGAACACGGTTTTCCGGATAAACTGACACGGTTGATCAAAGCGACGATGGATCGGGTGATGTGCGTAGTTCGAGTTTCAGGGGCATTCTCGAGTCCCTTCGAAACCCGCAGAGGGTTACGGCAAGGTGATGGTCTTTCGTGTCTGCTATTCAACATCGCTTTGGAAGGGGTAATACGAAGAGCAGGGATTAACACGAGTGGTACAATTTTCAATAAGTCCGTCCAGCTATTTGGTTTCGCCGACGACATAGATATTATGGCACGTAACTTTGAGAAGATGGAGGAAGCCTACATCAGACTGAAGAGGGAAGCTAAGCGGATCGGACTAGTCATCAACACGTCGAAGACGAAGTACATGATCGGAAGAGGTTCAAGAGAAGACGATGTGAGCCACCCACCGCGAGTTTGCATCGGTGGTGACGAAATCGAGGTGGTTGAAGAATTTGTGTACTTGGGCTCACTGGTGACTGCCGAAAATGACACCAGCAGAGAAATTCGGAGACGCATAGTGGCTGGAAATCGTACGTACTTTGGACTCCGCAAGACGCTCCGATCGAATAGAGTTCGCCGCCGTACCAAACTGACAATCTACAAAACGCTAATTAGACCGGTAGTCCTCTACGGACACGAGACCTGGACGATGCTCGTGGAGGACCAACGCGCACTTGGAGTTTTCGAAAGGAAAGTGCTGCGTACCATCTATGGTGGGGTGCAGATGGCGGACGGTACGTGGAGGAGGCGAATGAACCACGAATTGCATCAGCTGTTGGGAGAACCATCCATCGTTCACACCGCGAAAATCGGACGACTGCGATGGGCCGGGCACGTAGCCAGAATGTCGGACAGTAACCCGGTGAAAATGGTTCTCGACAACGATCCGACGGGCACAAGAAGGCGAGGTGCGCAGCGGGCAAGGTGGATCGATCAGGTGGAAGATGACTTGCGGACCCTCCGTAGACTGCGTGGTTGGCGACGTGTAGCCATGGACCGAGCCGAATGGAGAAGACTCTTATATACCGCACAGGCCACTTCGGCCTTAGTCTGATTAAATAAATAATAATAATATAATCGTGCAATGGCTGGCATATAAAAGCTTTCAATTTGTAACTAAGGAAATGCTAATAGAATATACTAAGTTGAAAAGCAGACCAACTTCCAGTTGGAATATGGAGCCATAGAAGAAGAAGAAGACTTCTAAATTTTTCAATAAAAACTCTTCTGAATTTCCGAAAGATATTAAACAACCAATGCCACATGAAACACTTTGATATTTCCGTTGAATTTTTGTTTTTGGATTTTTTTTCAAATTTGGAATTTTGAAATTAAAATTTTTCGGAATACTTTTTTACGCTCTTTGTGAATTCTATCACATTTTTTAAAATTTTTTTTTTTTATTCGAGGCATTATTTAGAGTTTCCACGGAAGAGTCTATGAATTATCTTCAAAAAATTCTTTGGATTTCCAAAAAATAAATCTTTAGAATTCTCGAGATTCTTGTTTTTTTTAATTTGTACCATAAATTCTTCCAAAATTTCATCGGGAATTCATTCTTCTTCGGGAAGTCATTTTGATTTCTTTGTAGGTTCAGCTAAACATTGCTTCAAATCTTTACCATGCAAAGATGCACAGGAAATGATTAAGAAGTTTTAAGGAATTTTCACATCAGAAAATCTTTAAAATTTTGATTTAATTTTTTAAGGACTTCCTTCAAAAGTACAATTTTTTCGTTGACGTTTACTAATTATATTATTGGTATATTCCGAATACTTTGTTTTGGAAATTTAAAAAAAAACTGCTGAAAATGTCTAAGAATATCTTTTGGAAAACGAAAAAAATCCATTGGAAATTTAGAAGAATTTCCTTTGAAGATTCATTAAAGTTGTCCAGGATTTTGAAAAAAAAAATCTTTAGAGATTCTGTAAAAAAAGTAAGCTGTTTTTTTTTTCTAATTTATACTGAAACCTGTTAATACCTGTTAATATTGGAATGTAAACTAATTTGATGATTCTGAAAGCAAAACTGGAATTTCTACAGGAATGCTACTCAAAAGAAAAAACAGTAGGAGGTTTTATTTGCATCTCTAAGATTACATTATTAACTTTGTGATTCTCTGATAAACTTTTTGATGTAAGAGTTCTGTGGAAAACTTTCTGTAGTCCGTAACTTTTATTGCATGACTCAAACTGTAACATATGAATTTTTTAGAATTAAAATAAGGTATGAATTATTGTATAACTTACAGTTAGTTTTCTCTTCAATTCGCAATTAGCTGGCAATCATAGGGAGGAGGTAAAGTTCGAGGTTAGGTGCACCGAGGTTATGTGCTGTACAGTAGATGTGCTAAAATATTCAAATTCAATAAATTTGTAACATACATTCGGAAAAGTTGAAAGTTCTTACAAATTATTTCAGATTTTACAGGATCGATGTGCCTTAGTTAGTTGAATCAACGAGTTTGAAAAGGTTTTTTCCTGTGATTATAAACAAATTTTAGCATGAAATTGGAACAGATAATTTTTCCATCTAACCTCACCTCACTTGATAAACATAAAGATAACAATTAATAGTCCAACTCGCGATACTTCAATCTTAGGCTAATAGTTTAACTAATCGGTTAACTTGTTTTAATTATAGAGAATTTCTTAGTCAATCAACGTGAAAAATATGACTCCACGCTTTCTGTTGTAGTTTGACAGATGCAGCGATGTGGAAGTTACACAAAGGGCCTAGGCTCACTTCTCGCAACAAGTTCAGTTCAGATGCTTCGCTGAGGATAATATATCTTAAGAATTTCCTGTATCTCCAGAGCTACGGAAGGTTCCAAATACTCTTAGGAATCTATAGGGATATTCAGTGATGAACTTTATAATTATTAAAAAAAAATCACCGATAAAATTTTTTATTAAATTATTTAAAAAAAAAATAATATAGGGATATTTTGGAAAATTTCTAAACCATTACAATTTTTTTCTCGAAATGTTTATAACATTTTTTGTATCCTCCTGATGCATCGAAGGTATACGAGTTCTAGATATCCTAATACCCGATACACATTACAACATGATAACATCATCAAAATGTTCGAATTCATGAAAATTTATAATTTCCATGCCGGGTTTAGTTTGATTTTGAATCAGTTGAAATTGTCCATCTTCATTGATTGGTTTAACCATATGTTTTAGTTACATAAGGTTTTTTTTTCAAATTTTTGTACTTGAGAAAAAACCACGTGGTCATAGGGGG
Organism: Armigeres subalbatus; assembly: GCF_024139115.2. Taxonomy (NCBI): domain Eukaryota; kingdom Metazoa; phylum Arthropoda; class Insecta; order Diptera; family Culicidae; genus Armigeres; species Armigeres subalbatus. The sequence continues at coordinate 290,303,411 of NC_085140.1, read as the reverse complement.
GGGGGAGTGGGGGGTCTGCCAAATGACCACGATAAGCCACATGGGGGGAGGCGGGGCTGAAAATCTTCAAAAATATGACCACATGGTTTCTGGATGGCCCCAATAGGAATAATGTAAACCCAGAGTGTATGTAAATAAAAGTGGCGACATGTGCCGCATTTGACAGGTCTCCTGCTCGTTTGGAACACGATTTTGTATGGGAATGACAGATGAATTCTGTTCCAATTCTGACAGTGTCGCCACTCTTATTTACATTCACTCTGTGTAAACCCAATTTTCTGGAATACGAGGTGTTCATGGTTGTAAATGCCGGTCTAGCCAACCGGGAGCACTTCCGAGACTCACCGAATCAACTGCCTCGGGGTCGGCACACTCTCGGAAGTTTATCGCGGGACAGGGAATCTTCGCACTCGAAATTAAGGAAAACCTACCAGCACTTTCAACGTTTTTAACAATTTTATTAGCTTCACTCCTTCCTCTCTTCACTTTCCTCCCACTTTCTTACTAACTATTTAGCTAACCTTAACTGTTGGGGCCCCTTCTTCTTTCCAACCACCTCTTTCCTCTTCGCTGCGTCCTTCCTCGTCTTGACCGCAAGCTTCAGCCACGTCTGGCTACGTTCCGCGCCTTAGGTTGAGCCGAGGGATCGTCGGCGGATAGCTAATGATCCAGTTGCGCGTCCTAGGCTACCGATGTGTTGTCGGATCGGTCTTCGGCCAACAACGGTGCCGGAATCTACCCGGCGAGGGGGCTCTAGGACGGCGCAGGGCTTCACGGGAAACTGGGCACAAACACGGCGTTGAAAAGCACGGGACAGCAACGAATCCACGGTAGAACAACGGGGTCCTGATGTCCTTGTCTTATGGCTTTTAATATTGGTTTCCGAAAAATAAACGCTCTCCTTAACTTGTCTCTTTACACTTCTTAAATCGTTCACAATTGCCGGGTAAGTGAACGAGCTATTACAAGATTTTCAGGCACAAGGTTCACCGACCCATCCCCGGTCGTCGACTTTTCCAGTCTTCATCCATGTTTCGAACCACCCATTTGTGCAACCCATCATGGCCGCTCCCAACTCCATATCCTGCGGCTCCTGGTGGTGGGTTGAAGAAGTTTGGTGGGTGGTTGGTAGCAGTTAAGGTGGTTGCTCCTAATGGCTATCTACTTGTATGCTAAGTGGGCCTACTGGGGGACAAACCTTCGCTTCTCATACAAAAACTACCTGTCATACATTTTTACGCATATTTACAAAGAAAAATCTCAGTAATACGCACGATTAACAAAACCAAACACTTACATGGTGCTCCAAAACATTTTCGAGTTCAGTTCAAAGTATCTGCTAGATCAATCATGACTTTTGCAATGTCCTCATCATCAGTATGTACCGAATCTAGTGCAAAAAGCATTGGATCATAATTTCCATGAGCATAAGATGTCCAAGGGGTCGCCAGTTAGCCTTGCGAGCATAGGCGTAGGATTTCCAATCCGGGGATAGTGAGTTAGATCCGGTCTGGTCTAGGATGTTTTCGGGTGGGAAATATTCTAGATTCCCTGGGCAATACTAAGTTGAAAAGCCGGCCAAGTCTCATTTGGAATGTAGATCCATGGAAAAAGAAGAAGAAAATGTCCAAGGCCCTCCAAAATGATCTTGAGTTAAGATCAAGATATCTACTAGATGCACTAGATTTTATGTCGAGCAATTTGGCTGCGGATTTTTTTATGCCTTTTTTTGTGTGTGTTTTTTTTAAGTTTTACATTAAGTTCAACACAAAGCTGCGGAATTCTTTGTTGAGGCGGCTTGAAGGTTGATGTTCGGTCAAGAGTGACGCTCAGGATTCGCAGACGTTTGGTTTTCGGAATGGCAGTTCGATCAATGGTGATCTGCTTCTCTGGCTCTCGACGCGCGTTGGGGCTACAGTAAAACGTCTGCGATTTCGTCGCCGATATTGAGAAACCAACGCTCTTCGCCCACTTGTCCACAGCTTTAACCGCAGTTTGCAGTTTTCAGTATAAGCCTTGTCCTTTTGGCCTTCGTACCACGAAGAGGATGTCGTCTGCGTACACAAGGATTTCGACGCCCACCGGAAGAACTCGAAAAATAGGCTGCATCGCAACGAGGAACAGCGTCACGGAAAGAACGGAACCCTGTGGTACTCCGTTCTCCAGCAGATATTCTCCGGACATGTGTCCTCCTATAGATACCTGGAAGGTGCGCTCCGAGAGGAAGCTCTGCAGTAGGTTAAGCATCCGACCATGTATCCGCCAAAACTTTAAGGTTCGCAGGATGCCGTGTCGCCAGGTGGTGTCGTAGGCCTTCGATAGGTCCAGGGACGTTATCAGACAGTGCTCGTCGGTGGTAGGCTTTTAAGCTCGGCGAAATATGTGTCGGTGCCGCGTCCTGCCCGGAAAGCGTGTTTGCGCTTGTCGAGTCGTCCACTCGACTCGAGTTCGGTGATCTGTCGCCGGTTAATGATTCGCTTAAGAAGTTTCGCCATGCAGCTGGTGAGCGAGATAGGCCGAAAAGCATTCGGACCGGTATCGTGGCAGTTCAGCTTTCGGATGGGAACGACGATGGCATTCCGCCAGCTGGCGGGAAACTCGCCACTGCGCCAGATGTCATTCAGCAGATCCATCGTTGTTGTGCGAAACATCATGGACCTTCGTTCAGCTGCCGCTTTCGCCATTTGGAACGATAGAGGGTAGCTGGAAGTCGCCGATCTTTCGCAATAGACTTTTGCCAGTTCTTCTGCCACTTCTTCGGGGTCGTCCGTAAACCAGTCCGCTCGCTTGAGCACTACCGGACGTTGTTGTCGGTTGCCACGCAGGGTATTCACCATCCGTCATAGTTCGGTCGCCGTGCTGCTTGATGATATTTTCGCCACAAAATTTTCCCACGACTGCTCCTTAACCTTACTAATCGCTTTTCGTGCCGCTGCTCGTGCCTCCTAGAATATCGCTAACACATCGGGTTGGTTCGGATCACCATGCTGTAGGCGTCGGAGAGATCGAAGGCACTTTCGCCGCTCTCGGATCGCCGCTTTTGCTTCGGGGCACCACCATGGTACCGCTTTCGGTCCAATCCACCCGCTGGTACGTGGAATAGCCTTCGTCGCTGCTGCTATAATACTCTCTGTTAAGCTCTGAATTTCCCATTCGGTATCTGATCGGATATGGCTTCTGCCGTAAGTCGCTCGTATAGCGACTAATCCGCGTGATCGTAGAACCATTTGCGTCGTATCGTTCGATGATTCAACCACCCGGGAATGGACACCGTGATCGGAAAGTGATCGCTGTTGTGCGTGTCCGACATAGTTCGCCAAATGAATCTGCGGGCCAGATTCTCTGAGCAGATGGTCACATCGATAGCCGAGGTATTCCTGGTGGCCGGGACGACGCGGGTGTGTGAACCGTCATTTAATATGACTAGGTGGTGCGTCAATGTGTTTTCGGCGATAAATCGCCCGAGCGCGTTCGATTGGTGAGACCCCCACGCGAGATGGCGCGCGTTGAAGTCTCCCACAAACAGCACCGGACCTTCCTGCTGTTCAAATAACTGACCCAATGCGGCCTGAATATGCGTAGAATTCGGCGGGATGTAGACAGACACTACCGTTACTTGGATTGGTGCGTGTATGCGTGCAGCGATGAGGTGCAGGGTGGTGTCGATCTGCACACGCTCGAACGGTATGCCTTCTCGGATGGCAAGGCCAACCCCGTTTTGCCAGTAGTGTACCCTATTCGATTTCAGAAGCAACGTGTAGTGCCTGCCGACGAAGTCTGGTGAGACGACCGTTTTGGTTAACTTTCGTTTCCTGCAGTTTCCACGATGCCTCGCACGACGCATGGCTCGAGATTGGCGATGAGGAGCTTGAATTCGATGTTGGCCCTGAGGCCACGCAGGTTTCACTGTAGGGCGAAAACGCCGCCAGAGCAGCTGTCTGTGACGGAACAAGTTACGGACGACGACGTGGATGTTCTTCTTGTCGGCGGGTTGACTGTGGGAGAAAAGGATGGTGCGATAACCTCGGCAGAAACCTGAGCGATGCTGGAACTTGCCTGTGGGACGATTTGCCCCACAGTGCCAGCAGCTGACGAAACCATTACACTAGTTCTACCAATACCGACAACTGCCGGCACTGGGGATGCGCTTTGTGTAATATTTCTTCGACGTGACGGGCCTTCCCCGGGTGAGGTAACTGCTGCGATGTGGTGTTGACCTGAAAGGGTTTTCGGGAGAGTATATGCACACGGGTGGAAAAAGCGAGTACTGACCTGTGGGACGTCTTGCCCCACAGTGCCAGCCGTTGCCGAAACTAATACACTATTGCTTCCAGATCTGCCGGCAACAGCCGGCACTGGGAAAAGGCTTTATGTAGTTATGTCTACTGCTTTGTTGTTGGGTATGCCGCTTTTTTTGGGTATGCCGCGGCGGCCAGGGCATAGGAGGGCTACCCCTCCTTCCTGCCGTCTATCCCGGAATGTCGATGTCGTGTTGCTGTTTGTTACATTCTTCTCCGTGATACTCGTCGGAGCAGTTGAAGCAGCGTCGTTCGTAGGGGCATCGTAGGCGAGTATGACCGTAGCTGAAACATCCGTAGCAGAGCATCGGGTTTGGAAAGTACGGGCGGGTAGCAACACGTAGAAGGACAACTTTGATGTGCTCCGGATACGTAGTTTTGGCAAAGGTAAGTATCAGGGCGGGAGTATTAACTTTCTGGCCGTTCTGGTTTTTGGTGATCCGCTGAACACGGACAACTTTGTCATTTAGCAGCCCCACCAGGATGTCCTTTTCCTCCATATCGATCAATTCGAAGCATGAGATGACACAACGGCTAATGTTCAAGTTTGGATGCGATACCACTTCTACCTCGATTCCGTCGATGAGCTTTGTAAGTTTAAGTAACTTTTGCACTTGGGCCGGGTCACGGACACTCAGGGAGTATTTGGTTCCTTGCGCTTCAGTTTTCGCGTTCTCGATCGGTCCAGCACATGCCTCTACGGACTTCGAAATAATAAACGGGTTCTTTGGGAGTGGGGTTTCGCCTTTACCGATCAGCTGCAAGTACGTTAATTCCCCGAACTTGTTCGTCGGGTCCATAAATATGTTGGCGTAACTACAGGGGGGCTATAGCCCCACCTAGAATTAAGTTAGCCCCCCCTAGAATTTCTACGACTTTGCATCTTCTTATTGGCATTACATCCGCACCCTGGGACAGAGCTGCCTCGCAGCTTAGTGTTCATTAAGCACTTCCACAGTTATTAACTGCGAGGTTTCTAAGCCAAGTTACCATTTTTGCATTTGTATATCATGAGGCTAACACGATAATACTTTTATGTCCAGGGAAGTCGAGACAATTTCCAATCCGAAAATTGCCTAGACTGGCACCGGGAATCGAACCCAGCCACCCTCAGCATGGTCTTGCTTTGTAGCCGCGCGTCTTACCGCACGGCTAAGGAGGGCCCCACGACTTTGCATGAGTATGGCAAATATCTACACACAAAAAAAAATCGTTGGTAAAAATCAAAGAAACGTTGGTAAAATTAAGAAAATTAGTTAGTGATTTTCAGTAGAAAGTATAATGGAACGTACACACGGTCAAGCAGTTCGACCAACATTGACTCCACCTCCCGTTTATTCAAACATTCATCAATTTTTATCAACACCGAAACGAACAATCAATTTATTCGACCAACAATATCACACACGAACGACCGAAGCACCAACTCGAGCACCAACCATCAAAAAATATATGGGGGTTTGTGCAACTTCACTACAAATGCTCAAACATGTTCGGCGAACCTTGACTCCACCCCCGACAACTCAAACCAAAATCAAACCGTTTTAATTTTTCCCAACTGAGCCGCCAACTGTCAAATGGTTGTTCGAACAACTTCACACACGTTCCAACTAAGCAGCAACCGAAGCGTTTTCTTGGGGGTGGAGTCAATGTTCGTCGAACTGCTTGACTGGTGTGTACGTAGCATAAGACTGTTAAATCCACAAGTGCAAGAATGTCACTTCGGTAAGAGCTGTCACAGGAGTTGACTATTCAAAATGACATTATCTTCTCAAAACTAAATGTGTATTTTACTTTCGAATCAACAGTTTAGCTTTCAAAACAACAAGTAGTACGTGCTTTCAATTTGAGTCTAATATGTCAGAGTAAAATTTAACGTTTTCAAAATTAAATATTCCGTTTTCATTTTATTTATTATTTTTATTCACGAATGCTATATTAATATGCAATAAAAAAACATTTTACAAACCATTTTACATATAAAATATATATAAAAACTGCGTCTTAGGCCTTTTTCCTCTTCCATGAATTCTGATTCATATCTCTGCAGCTCTTCAAGGAAACCGCACTGCCAGAATCATTACCTTCTGTGTAGGCAGATGTTTTCTCCCGTTACTTCCGATAGACCACATCTCCGATGATGTTAAAGTTGGTGTATGTAGATAAGGTCGAGTCTATAAAATATTGAAAAAATAATTCAATTGACTGCATTGAGTTATTAGCATACAACATTACAACATAAAGCCCCATTCCCTGTACTTAAAATGGGTGGCATATAGCAATTTTGTGTCAAAAAAACATTGTGGCTGTCTTGCTTCACATACCACTATCTAATTTTCCTTACCTTACTGTCAAGAACCTTCGTAATCGATTCACGGCATTGAATCTTCACCTCGCCTCGTTCGATCCTCGAAGACCGTGCTGTACTACATAACGTTTTCCGGTGTTTTGCTCTCTACCTCCTTGGCAATGTTTTCAATTCGTTGGCTTTGATGAATTGATTGACGCCTCGTTTGTTCCAATTGGTGTCAGCTGCGATACTTTCTCGAGCAGCTCCTCATCGCTGTGCGGTGCTGCTTCGTCGATCGTACGATGTTCCTCTCGTTGGACCTTGGTTGCTTCCATGCCCAGGTCTGGGTTCTTGGGGACCATGTAGTTGACCACTTTACAATAATGGTAGATTTCCTGGTCGAACAGCTAGAACATCCTGATGGGTGGGAAAAACTGGAAGTTCTGGATTGGATTGGTTGCTTCGGAGGTCGGGGAGCTTTCGGTACTTTGGTTTTGGTGGTTCAATCCAGGAGCCTAGAGCGTGCAGTTTTTGTTGCTCACGATAGTCCTCTCCTGATGGACTGAACTGTTTTGAGGTTTTCAGTGTCCAAGGTAAAACTACGCAGTGAAGACTGGTGAAGATTCGCCCATTTCATCCAGCTTGGCAGTTTGCCCTTTTTTTCTGCAGAATACGGTCGATGTCATCGTGGGTGATCTCTGAGTCCTTGGACTGGAAAACGTGATTGGCACCGAATTGAATGATGGTCAACATTTCATCCTTGTTGAGTCGATTGATTTTATTGTCCACTAAACGCTTTTGCTGAATGACCCGTTTATCCAGTTTGAGCTTGATTTCCGCACGTACAACGATCTTCTCTTCGGCGGTATTTTCAGTGATAAGATTGAACACACGGACCTGTTTCTTCTGTCCAATTCTATGAGCACGATCCATAGCCTGTACATTCATCTGAGGGTTCCAATCTGAGTCGTAGATAATGTCTACGTCACCTGTGGCCAAATAGATATCCGCCGGCTGTTCTCAGCACTAGTAATCGTCAATCATTTTCGTACGATCCTCGTGGGGTTCGACCTTCCAGACGACAGTACTGATAGCCACGCCAGTAGCAGTAATCCTCCAAAATGTCCAACATGCGTGTCATCTGACTGAAGACCAGTTCTGAAGTTTGATCTACAAGTTTTCCAAAACGTCCATTGTTCTGCTGTTCTGGACCAGACTCAGTACCATAAAACAGGTATGGGTATGGGTGGTTGGTCCTGTTCCGTCTTTCGATGGCGATGGCTGCAAAAAAATGTTAAAGATTCAAATTATTTTTCTTACATTTTCTAGAAATATAGGGATATAAAAGAATTTTCAAAGACCATTCAAATGAATTCAAAGAATAAAGACTGAGCATGCAACAAAATTTAAAAAAATCGTGCTGTGCAAAAATTTTGATCAATTCATAATCTACCAAAGTTGAACAATTATAAAAACAATGTTTTCTCCTTGAAAACCTCGTTGAAAACGCAAAAAAATTGAAATTCAGTTTTTTGGCAAGTGAAAATTTGTAAAATATAGAAAACTGTCATGGAATTACAACCCCCTTATGGACCAACCTCTGAATACGTCCTTGGCATTGCGTACAAAACCAAAATTAAAACTACTCACTTTGTCGGGTCGCTACTGGTGCTCGCGGCGGGTTGCTTCTCTCCTCGGTCGCCTCCTTTCTGCGGTGTGCCCTTCACCTTGGGTGGTGATGATTCCTTTGCCGGGGCCGATAGCATGAAGTAGGAGAAAATCTCCGCCTGTTTCAGCAAAAAATTGAACCGCTTGCCGCGGTCCGTTTCCAGCGTAGCATCGAGTGCGTTTCCAGTTCTTCCGAGTGCGACGATGTAGTGTCGGATTTTGGCTCTTTCTGAAACACAAGTATAACATTAAATTTCACATATAAATGTCGTTTGTGCCCTCAAACTTACGAAATGTTCAACATTGCAACGGGCGGCAACGGTCTCGTCCTCCTTGGACATGGTTAAGCGTAGTTTACGTTCGTGTTTGTTAGCGCACAAAATGCCTACTCACTAAAAATACACAAATTTACAAACCAAAATTGAATATAAAAGAGCTGCCGGCAAAAGGTGGCGAATGAATTTCTCTTGTTTTGTTGGCCTTTGGAGCAACTTGATAAACAAACACGTTTTTCCAAAATTTCCGACTTGACAGATCGTCATGGGCTGCCAGTTAATATTTTTTGTTGTTGTCATGGTTGCCAGAAAGATTAAAAATGGGAGTAACTTTGATTATTTTACAAATTTTGTTTTGATTGTTTTCACTGTAAAAACAACAATTTACACTGGGAAAAAAACATTCAGATCAAACATTTTGCATTCAATCCAAATATTATAGCACTCAAAAATACCAATTTTTCCTTACTCTTGAAATGAAATGTAGAAAATGTAGAAATCCCAACTTTTTTTTGCTCTGTGTAGCGCTCTGATCATATCTGGGCGTAATTGCAAATAATGAATTCTTATCATCTTTCTGTACAGTGAGTTGAATATATCTTATCATGTTTTCAAACTTCGAAAAATTGATATATCTTGGGCTAGGAATGCTAAACACAAAGGATATTACGCCCGCATAATTAAAAACGATCTGCAGGACTGTAGATACAATTAACTCGAATCAAGCTATATTGTTACAGTTTGGATTACCGTCGACTTGCAGTCCGACTTTTAATTAATCTTGAAATAGCACTATACAACATGCTTGATCTACGCTACCATATGAGATGAACATACGGCTTATTGTTTGCTTATAATGTTTTGCATTCCACGTCTGATTGATTTATGAGAAACAATTATAAAAAACTAATATCGACTAATAAGAGTAATAGTAACGACATGGAATACGGTTATGAGATATACATGTATCATCTCAACAGCTCATAGTGTTTCATCATGATATCACACACACGCATCAATCAAATTATCCCATGCTAAATATATGATAAGTGTTGTGGTTGAGGAATGAGTGTGCGTATTTATCATTTGCATTTTTTCTCAAGCATCCAGCCATGTTTGATTCGCAGTGACAAACACTGGTTTCGTTAGACCAGATTGTTTTACTTGATTTGTTTGTGCTCAGTTTTTATTTAATGAAGTTTCCATGCATGCGTAAAACTTGAAGGTAAGTGATTGAATATCATAATAAATATAAATCAATACCATTAATACAAATATATGCTCTATTCACAGATTAACCATCTATGGAAATAAGAGATGCATGCTCGGTGTGCCGTCTTTGCAATAATGTTGGCCATGGCTGATTTAATAGTAAGTTATATGTTTTAATACACTCTCCGCAATGATTATAATATGATGTATTTTTTCACGCTTCATTATTCTTAGGCGACATTAATTCTTCTGGAAATTTGTTTGGCTTGCGGCGGTCCCGGCGGTCCGGCAGGCTATATAGCTGCACACTAAAAAAATTCTACCAAGTACTTATGCTAACAAATGTTAATTACTTTTTCAATATCCATTAGTTTTTAAATATAAAAGTAATATTTATGTTCTTTAAATAAAATATGAAACGAAATTAAACGCCAAATTTCTTTTTATTTGATTGAATTTATCCAAATAATACTCTTATTAATAAACAGTAAGATATACGGTACAACAGATTTAAATCGCATATGGTTCAACTGTTTTCATATTATACCCCGTATTCCGCCTCGTATAATTTTATCTGAAACCGTGGATTGTAATCAGACCATATCACAAGGTGTTCGCCGAAAAAAATGTACTGGAAAATTTCCATTTCTATATGTTAATTATACTTAACCGCCTATTACCCGAATAGTTGAAAAGCCAAAAACAATATATCATACTGTTAACATTGTCTATGATGAGGTTAGTTTATCGTTTGTATCTGACGTAACCCAAATAGTAAGAATAATGTTGTTTAACGTTATTAACAGTTTGGGGAATGGTCTATTAATGGTTCATGATTATGCGGGCGCTCCTTTTATTTTCAGCCACACATATAATTGCTTAAGGTGAATTGCGTACGAATCTAATTTCTAAAGTAAATTACACTTCCGGAGGCACATAACTCCAAAACACAACTCGTTTTTAGTACGCACAATTAAGTTCTTAAGATGTGCATTAGGGTGGTTCAAAAAATCGATTTTGCTCCACAGTGCTCATCTGATTCTTTACCATGTTCTGAGTGTCCTCTGAAAATTTGAGCTCATTTGGATTAAAACTGATTTAGCACAAGCCGTATCAAGTTTGCATGCAAATTAGTATGGGGAAATTTATTTTTTCATTATATATAATATACTGTTAATGACGCTTCCCCATCAAGCGCATGTCAAAAGAAAACCTACATAGGGGTCGTACACTTATTACGTCAGCAATTTTTCCGAGTTTTTCAACCCCCCCTCCCCCCATGTAAGATTTTTTCCATACAAATGATTTTTTATTTATATGGAGCGTAAGATATTGACCGAACCCCCCTCCCCCCATAAGTGCTTACGTAATATGTGTACGGCCCCATAGCTAAAAGGAATACTCAACAGCTTTCACTCAGTAAAAACCGCATCTCAATTAATCGTTCCAATAATTAGTAATCGAATTTAATCTATACCGTGGTTTTCTGGAGCTAATTGCATAACTCATCAACAGGCAACATTGCTGCTCGTGGCGCGAAACATAGCAACCACATGAGTTCAGGCAATGTAGATACCTTTTTGGAAAAAAATCAGAAAATTGAGATAAGCTTCCAGATATGTAATTCGGAACTTTTTCTATATATAGTATTTCTATACTATAGTATTTAACTAAAGTCCAACCCCGTACTGCTTACCGTTTTTAATTAAATTGCTTTTAGAATTTTTGAGAAGAGTTTTAAAAACTTCTCCGTATGGTTTCTCGTGGAGATTTTTTCGATTATTGTCGATGCAGATAAAATCAAGAACATGTATGAACTTGTCTCAACTATGCCGCTCGACTGAAACGTCGCTGGTCGCTGGCGACCCTTTCCAGTAAGTGCTCCTGCGACGCAGGCAAATTCAATGCGTCGCCACAGCACCAAACTGGAAAGCGCTCGCTGGTTGAGCGACGCGACGGTCCAGCGACGTTCCAGCGATAACCCGCATAGACAATATCATCTTTCTGCTTCTTCTTCTTCATGCAACATCAAAGCGCCAATACGGGAAGCCAATTTTGAGTTTATTTACCTGCGGTCGAAATTGAGTGAATTAAACTTACATTTGGGTAAAAAAAATTTCCGTTGGGTACTTTTTTAACATGGGAGTAAATAAAAGATATTTTAATTAGATAAAGATTGTCGCTGTCGTCGCTGTCCGGAACATCTTTTGCTGGCGAGGAGGGGAGCTAAATGTCAAAGAAGGAAAATCCATACGATTTGACAGCTTGGTACCCAACATGTTCCGGACAGCAGAACAAAGGGAACCGAAGCGACAATCTTTATCTAGTAGGGGTCGTTCAAAAATGATGTCACTTGTTTTAGGGGGGGAGGGGATCTAAGATTTTGTGACAGTACATGTACTAGGTATACAAAAAAGCGTGTCAGAGGGGGGGGGGTCTAAAAATCCCAAAAAGTAGTGGACGTCATAATTGAATCGCCCCTAACTAAAATATCTTTTGAGTAAAGGAAAACTACTTCGACCCTACTTACTCAATTTTGGCTTCCCGTACCGATGTTCGAGGTTGGGTGAATTAAACTCACTATTGGGTAGTTTATTTCTTCCGTGTGGATGAAAGAAAAGAGAAAAAATAAGTTTAAAAAAACTCAACGCTGGGTACTTTTTTTCTTCCGTGTGCGTCTCGGCTTTGTCACGGAAGCATCGACAAAAAGGACAAAAAGAAAAAAAAAAAGAAAAAAATAATTAAACAAGCGTCAAGCAAAATTATTCGCCGTAAAAAACAGTTTTTCCGAGTGTTATGTCTTGTTCCAAGTACTATAATTTATCCTGTAGATGTTTTTGAATCGTTGGAGTTTACTTCGAAACCTCCCGTTTTTAAAAAAGTGGTAAAATTTGAAAATATCTTGTTTTTAATATTAATATTGAGGTTAGATTTTGCTGTACTGCTTCTATTCAGATTTTGTGCTGCATGATCCGGTGCCGGAAAAACGAAACAAAATAAAAATGGAGAATGACTCCACTACAGTGGCTGAAGAAAATAGGTCTAATGTTAGCGATCTGGAAATAGCAGGGAAAACATCGCCACTTATCGATACGGTGAGCCCTTGTCCTAATGAGGAAAATATCACCGAAAAACAGACGGATCAAAGAACTTCAGAGGACATGAATCAAGATAATCCTGCTGCAAATGTCAATGACCAGAACGATAATAAAACGGAAGACACTAAACCAACAAACGGGAGCAACGAAACCGATGTAATCGAAGACGTATCGGTAGAAAAATCAGCTTGCTCGCAACCGGAAAAGGAAATTCCGACGGTTGTACCAAAATGTGAAAGCAGCGAAGCGGACAATAGTTGTGCAAAAGAAGATGTCGAAGAAGCCACTACTAGTGACAATGATAGGTTAGCCATTGCGGACCCATCGGTTTCGGCCGATACAAAGTCTAAAGAGAACGCCGTTCCAGATGAGCTGGAGGATACAATTGAAAAACTTGTGGAAGTCCCGGAGAACAAAACATGCGAATTGCAGGAAAACACAACTGATCCAAAACAAACGGAGGAAGAGCCAGAAGCAATAGAAATAGATGATGGTAAATCTTCAGCAGAAATTCATCCGGGCTATCCAGATAATGAAAAAAAATCCATAGAAGGCGGAAATGTTGATCTACAAGTGAGTGAAAGATGATCGGTTGAAAACTATCTCAATTGTTTTTTTTTTCTCTTTACTTTGTAACAGCTTGACTTATATCTTTTGCTTTTATAGTTTTTATATTTACGAACACTTTGTTGAATACGCTTATACCTATGTAGCCTAATTAGGCTTGCTTTATCACCTGATAAATACCTACTTGTTTTTCTTTCTGATTTTTCAGGAAACAACTGCTGAAGTTACTGAGGCAAAACAAAAGAATGATCTGGTTGATGTATCAGAAAAAGAAAAGGACAATCAGCCTAAAGAATGCGTTGGAATCGAGGATGACGATTTGGCAACAGTTGCCAGTGAAGAGACCGTAACAAAAATGCAAGTTGATGAAATGGACGAGGTAGCTAAAGAACGGACAATCGAAGTAAAAGAAGTTACATCTGAGCATAGTTCATCTGAACAAGAAAAAGAAGAACAAGTCATGACTGTGGATGGAGTTGAACAAAAAGAGGAAATTGTAGAAGATAATACTAGCACACAATTAAACGTTCAAGCGATTAAGACAGACAAGGAAATAGCCAGTCCTATATCGGAGCAGCCTCAAGAGAAAACTAAAATTGAAAATTCCGAAAAATCGGCTGAGCACAAAGAAAAGGCAGACGATGAGAAACCTCCAGCTGAAGGTTCGAATGGAAATAAACCAGAAATACCGGAGGATTCTACTATTGACAAAGAAAAGAAAACTAAAGAAGATGATGATATAATTCTGATTGATGATGAAAAAACCACTAAGATTGAGGAAGACGAACAGAAATCTGAGAAAACTGAACCATCTTCAAAGAAGTTACGGCTGAGTACTGAAGAGAAGGTAGAAGTGAAAACGGTCGACCAGGATGCAGATCAAAACAAAACTGATTCAGTGAAGCAGCCTGAGAAAACTTCTAGAAAAGAAGAAGGTGAACCTAAGGAGGGTAAAACAGTTTCCGAAGACGAGGAAGTTGTATTAGTTGACAGCGAATCTAAAACTTCCGAAACCACTGTCGATGGTGATAAAGCAGCTGAATTAGTTGACAGCGAATCTAAAACTTCAGAAACCACTGTCGATGGTGATAAAGCTGCTGAAGGAAAAGCTGATTCTAAGGAAAAAGAAGAGGGTACTGATAAAAAAGACATTTCAATTGAATCGGATGCGATAAAATCATCCGCTAAACCGCAAAAGGATAATTCCGATGAGGTTATGGTTGTAGACTCAGACTCTAAAGAATCACCCGATGCTCCCCAAACAGATAAAAAGACGGAAGCCGAAGCAACTGCAGATGAAAAAGCGGAACCTCCAAAAAAAGACAAAGATGCCGAGTCGGAAAATAAGTCTGACCAGAAGGTGGCTCAAAATGGCACACCAACAAAGCGCTTTGTTCTGGATGAGAACACTGGCATGTTCGAAGAAAAAGAAACCCCTCCAGAAGAACCAGTACCGCAAGTGTTTGGCGATTCAGATGAAGATGTCGTTATGGTAGATAATTACGTTACCACTGATCGGAAATCAGCTTCCAAACCTCCGCCGAAGGTCCAGCCGCAAATAGCAGCGCCTTCAAAAACGGTTGCTCCAAAGGCACCGGCACCTGCTCAACCGGAGACAGCAAAAAAACAATCTGTCGCGGTCAAACCATCTCCGAAACCCAGACCGGCGACCGTGTCTGTCGAGTGTATCAATGCCGAGTGCAAGAAGAACACGAGGGAAACCGCTCCGGCACCAGCATTCGCATTAAACTTCTTTGGAATTCCGAAGAAGACCAAAAAGCAGCGAATTTGCTTAACCTGCTACGACGACGTGGTGCAAAAGTATTCGGTACGAGCATCCCCTATGAATTCTAGATGATTGCACATCGCTTGATAATGATTCAATTATTTTGTAGATTTTGGGTGGAGCGGTGTTGGATCAACAGCCCTTGTTGTTCTGTGAGATGCCCCGCAAAAACGAACTCGTTGAGATCTCAGACAGCAGCGAAGAGGAGGAAGACGAGGACGTTAAAATGGAAGCAGGTAAATTAGTTATCGTTTTTAAAAAGGTACACCGTTAGTGTTTTTCAATGTTATAATTCAATTTCAGAAAAACCACTTCCACCTGAAATCATTTCGTTAGTGGAATCGGAGCTGAACGACATTATCAGTAACACTTTTGAGAAAATCAACATCAATCAACAGCTCGACTGGACAGAGCAGATCATGAAGCAAAAGATTGCCTATAATACGAGTAAGTATTTGCCTAGCTGGTGTAGGGGTAAAGGTGGTAAAATTATCAATGGATTTGAGTTTAATTCATTCATAAAACGAAGGATAATTATATTACATTGAACCATTTTTTCACTAGTAAACATTGTTTTCGATAATATTTTTCTTTGAATTAAAAAAAACATTCCAACTTGGTATATTCAAAGATAGTGCAGGTGAATTGAACATCGCGTTGTAAACCCTTTTGAAACAAATAATTTTTATTTTTTTTCAATAGCAGTGTCGTAAACTGCAGATTACGAAAAAAATTTTAACAAATCTGGTATATATTTTGAAAAGTCCTCGATTATCAAATTGGTGGAAAGAAGAACAAAAAGTATTGAAATATCAGTTATTTTTAAATAAATTTAAATATGCAGTTTTTACACTCTGAAAAATCTTCACGTCATATTTACCTGAAAACAAATCTCGCTTAACTTTTCAAAAGGACCTAAGTAACATTTTTTTCATGAATTAATTTGAATAGTGCAATCAACAGAAAAACATGAATGCTTTTGATTGCAGTACTCAAATTAATTCATGAAAAAAATGTTACTTAGGTCCTTTTGAAAAGTTAAGCGAGAAATGAGGTTCTCATCCACCCTACTTTTCACGTAAGAATGACCTGAATGACAAGTAACCTGAACAAAATTTAGTTTCCTTGAGTTACGTGATTTATCCGGTGACTCTGACTGGATCTTCCAGTACAAATGACGTGAAGCTTGAAAGAAGTTACGTGTTTGATCAGGTGAACCTGACGTGATTTGTACGTACCGGTTACGTGAAATTTAAGTGAAAGCTACAAGGCAGCAGGTAACCACGATATGTTTTGAAATGTATTGCAATATAGTGATTTGGGAAATAATGCAAAAAATGAACAGGGACTGCTCATAAAAGGGAACTCTTTTTCGCGTTGTTGATGCATTGATACAGGGAATGCCGTCATTTTGTGATTGCGCTTTGGAGTTATCGCAGAAACACTGTTGAAGAAAAAACAAAGTTATCGGCGGATGTTGAATGAAATTTATCAGATTTGTTGAGAAATGATGTCAATGAGAATCGCTGATAATTTGAAACCAATTGCTTGCTCGAAAACTGCTAATATTGCCGCTGTTAATTAACCAAAAAGTAGTGGAACCTAGACTATAAATTTTATACTAATACTTAGACCGGAAAACTGTAGCTCTAGACTTCAATGCAGCTTCCTTTTCTTTCACATCATTTTTCAACGAATCTAATAAATTTTATCCAACCTCCGTTGCTTTTTTCCAAAGAGGAGAAATGCAGGCACGGAAAATATCCGCCTATAGGCCGCCTATAGATGCACCTGGGATATCACTTACCTCCGCCCGCGAAGTCTCATTATGTTTAGGTTGTATACCATTCATTCTTGTTTACAATGCAGGTCTTCCGCAAATGCCGAAGCTGCAATCACACTAACACAATCTCACTTAAATTGTTTACGTGGATATACAGTCATATTCACCAACATTTTTAGTAAAAGTTACGTGAATTTCTGGTGAGCATTACTAACGTCACGCAACAATCGTCGTTTGTTCAAAATAGATCAGTTACGTGATTTTTCACGTGAATATGACGTGATGATTTTTTAGAGTGTAGTTTTATGACAGACAAACAGACATAACACTCGTCAAATTTTCATCGTTCACTGATTTACTGGTCAATTAAAATAATCATTAGTTGGCCAATCGATTACTCATGGCGCGCGCATCGGTTTAACGTTTGTTCACTACCGCCATCTGGTTCGTGATTTGCCCAACTAACTGATATCAACAGATGTCGTTAGTGTTTGATTTGAGCGGCGATTAATTTGATAAGTAAGTGTTTAATGTGTTATGCCTGTTTGTCTGTGGTTTTATTATGGTTATTTAATATTGTTTATTCTTGTACTTGGCGAAACTGCGAAGTTCAGGGTTGTTACGACTACGCGGATTTCGTGATTTTCGCGGATTTCGCGGTTTTCGCGGATTTGGCGCGGATTTACATAACGATTTTGGGGTTTCGCGCGGATTTGGCGCGGATTTAGTTTTAGGAAAAAAAATAATACACAGGATTTTGTTTTTACACGATTTTTTTTCGTTTGTATTTTTGATCGTGTTGCTTCAACTTACTACCAAAATCTTCGCAACATGTTTCAAAAAATCCAGAATAAATCAAAGAAAAATCACATGACAATTAATATGCGTTAAGCATTTAGGATGAGTGTAAAATTGAAAAAATGTAAATCGTGTAAAAACAGAATCCAGTGTAAATGAAATGCTAGATCTAAGGATATTTATTTGAAAATTAGTTTTATGTCTATCTAGATGGACTTTTTTTTAATTAACAAATGTTGTTGAGAACAAAACTTACGTTGGACAGCTATTAATTTTATTTTTCGAATATGTCCAAGCCCTTATCGAAAGGTATGTAGGGTTAGGCGGGGCAAGATGGGTCACGGGGTAAGATGGGTCAGGGCCGTTTTTGAGCATCGTGTACATTTTAATGTGAAGATTATGACTTTGTAGGAGGAATAATTTGGTTTTCATAAGAATTTGCAGATATTTTTAAATGTAGAGCCATTTCTTCATCCAAGGCTTAAACATTATTTTTTAATCAGTATAATCATTGGCAATAAAGCTATCCATCTGTGTGTAATTCAATATTGGAAATGAAAACTATTAATTGCAGTATTTAAAGGTGACCCATCTTGCCCCGCTGTTTGACCCATCTTACCCCGCCATTTTTTGATTGACAGAAAAATAGACTTCTACTTTAATGACTCGAAATGGAATAAAAAGTGGAGTTTTTGTTATTTCATACCCCAGGCTTACAGATTATGAGCTATTGTTATAGATCCATGTTGAAAAATTAAAATAAAATGTTTCTGTTTTGAGAAATTCAAGGTTCGCCTTAGGCGACCCATCCTGCCCCATCATACCCTATTAAACTCTTAAGCATTCTTTAAACAAATGTTATGAAGAGAAGGACGCCACTAGTTGCCATATTTAATCCATACTGAAACATCGCAAAACATTGAAGGACATGAAAACCCATTTTCGCCTTGTCAATTTCTTTGTAATTCCAAGTTATTTGTTAGTTTCTGATTGTTTATTTCTTGTCAGGAATTCCTTAATAGTGTTAGAACATTTTATATTGCTCTCATGACATTCATCTAGAACAAATAAGGGTTTATACAACAATAGAAAACACAAAAATGTTCTTTGATTTGATGCAGATGCCTCATTTCAATAGGTGCGTCCGCAAAAAGACGTTCAAAAATTAGAAGATGATTCTCAAAAGTTATTTCTGAAGGTTTTTGGCGATATTTTTGGATAACTCCGATGGCATTTTTACAGGATTATCAACGAAGAAACATCCTAAAAAAAAATTTCTCAAGCACTCTATGAGGATCCTTTTAAATAATTTTCCACAACCTAAGAATGATTTTTGCAGCATTTAAAATCCGAAAAATTATAAAGAATTTTTTGGAGGAACTTCCGCGGAATTTCTTAAATTTCTGCAAAAATTTCCAAAGCAATATTCGCAGGAATTCATGAAGAGATTTCCGCAAATAGGCTCTGAAGATTTTCCGCAGGTTATTATTGAAGAATTTCCAAGAAAATTTCTGAGGAATAAGTACTCGGAGAAGTTTTCGCAGATATTCTCGGAGATTTTGGCTGAAATTATGGTATGATCAAAAAATTACAAATTAATTTCCACTAAAAATGTTGTCGGAATATATGCTTGAACTCTTAGAGAAACTTGTTGCAAGAATTAAAGGACAATAAGCACAAAAAACCTACTATTTTTTTTCTAAAGTTCACGCAAATTATTCTACCGAATTCCCAAAGTAATTTCTGCTGAAAATTCTGAAAAAAAATCTCAGAAAATTCCGAAGGAATTTACGATTGAAACTCAGTTTTCTGACTGGAAAATCAACGGAGTTTGAGCAACCACGGTAGATTTTGTATCATTTGTTTCTTGAAACGAATTCAAATAATTGTTTTACAGACGTTTTGTTTAAAACCGTAGCTGCATTGTCAAATTCCTTAATCTGTACGCAAGTTTGTCTTGTGATCAATAATTACACCAAAGTTGCGTAATTCAGAAGGAATTACGGTTTTGGCAGATTTATTATTGTTTGCCAAATTTATCTATAATCAATCATGATCAAATATGACCTGAACATTCTTTGTATATCAATGTGTCTTGTGCCGAATTTTACAAAGTTCGATCAACAAAACAATCAACTGACAATATCCATTATACGAAACATGCCAAAACCATCATCTCATTTCAAATTTTCAAAACGACTTATCTGCCTTTGTAAACAAAGATTCAAACGTCGATTTGACGAATTTAAAGGCACTCCTACGCAAACGGACACCATCATCAGATAGCAGAAGCCTTTACCTATGTGTTGATGGTGTTGGTTTGCATAGGAGTGCTATCAGTTTGAATCTTTGTTTACAAAAGCAGATATTTCAGGTAAATTTGGTATTGATTTGAAAAGCGATGCTTATTGAAATAGCTTCGGCTGTTTAGTTCTTGTTCACTTAGCTTCAGTATTTCTAGTAATGAATAGGACCATCTAGAGTGGTTGTAATACCCCGGGTAGAAGCTGTGATATTGATATCAATACATGATATGAACTTGTTTGAAATAAGAATAAAAATAACAAGCGAAAATATAAAAAAAAAATGCACCGAAATATCATAAAAACATCAGGTTTTGCCATTAACAAGTACTTATCAATATCTTGAGCTATTAGTTGGTTCTTGGTAATAGCAAAACCTGATATGTTTATGATATTTCGGTGCAATTTTTTGTTATTTTCGTTTGTTATTTTTACTCTTATTTCAAACAAGTTCATATCATGTTTTTTTATCAATATCAATGTTTTACTGTTAATGAGCTATTATCGTCTACCCGGGACTAACTGCGGGTTACTCAGTATGTAGAGGAAATGCTAATAGAATGCTAAATTGAAAAGCAGGCTAAGTTCCTGCTGGAATGTATAATCATTGAAGAATAAGAATTATAAAAAACGAACTTAAAAAGAAGACGTTCAGTAAATTTTTATTTTTTTAGAATTTAGTTTTGAGTCGCGCGGAATTGTCGCGAAATGGATTTGATGTCGCGCGGAAATGGCGCGGATTTGATTTTAGTCGGCGCGGATTTGGCGCGGATAATATTTCAGGATCTCCGTAACAACCCTGAGTTCCACCTGGCAAGCAGCCAGGGCGAACGGAATTTCTTCTATGACTCTCCGCGGAACGGTTTTGTGTACGTTTATTTAGCTCATCCCGGAAAACACAGTTTTTTTCAGCTGGTGTTAAACGACGAATAGTTCGGTGATTGCTGGACAATGTTAAGAAAGGATATCCTGTGCACACAAATAGATTTAAACAGCCCAACAATGTGATTAACTTATAAGGCCGGAACAAATATTATTTTCTTCTGTCTGCGCCCCCTCGACTTTATGTGGCTTTATTTTATTATTTGAGAGGGAAATTTAAATTTTTATTGGAAAAATAGTAAAATAATGAACTTTTCAAGGAGATAATTAGAAAAGTTAGAAGTTTTGTTATTTTATCAATTTATTCATTTAGTTTTTATTCATTATCCAAAGACTAACAGGAACAGGACAAAAGAAAAAAAATATATTTGTTCCGGCTCAAATAAAATAAAAAAATCGCATGAATAGAGTAAAAATAGCCCAACCTACTTAATTGCGGCATTCCCAGTTGGAAATGGATCAGCCTCTCTCGGAAATTTCTTGTCGAGCCCCTAGTTCGCTGTTTAAACACTGCCACCTATGAGCCATGAATATGAGCATGAATACAAATTTTGGTTCACCGAAATCCGTGAATACTTTATAGAAGTTTTAAAGAACCATGAGCAAATATTTAATTTGAATGAGAAACCGCTAAGAAAAATTCCAAACAGATACATTCTTGTGGCAGTTTGTGGTCAAAATTAAAGACCTGAGTCGTATCCAGACTCTTTGCTTAAGTCTCTACGAATACGCAACGATACTTGTCAAAATTATGTTAACAATAAGATAGGGAATTGTATCTGTCCTTTTTTTGGCGGTACTGGGCAACTAACCATAATATTTATATTGAATTCTTACAAATCCAGGATGAAACATGCAAAAAAACAGGGTGTCCATCCAATCGGGAAAACCGGGAAAAGCGGAAAAACGGGAATTGGACCCGACCGGGAAAAACCCGACCGTCCCGTATTATGCGGGACAGTCACGGATTCAGCCTATCTGTCCCACAAACGTCCCGGATACTATGATGAATCTGTTAAGTCTGGAAAATGTATGAAATCCGTAGAAAATTGTATATCTAGAAAATTTGTAACAAATTCGATCAATTTATTAGAAGAAGAAAATATCTTAAGATGGTCTTTTTAACCTGGAGAATAAAGTTTTGATTATTTTAAGGAATCTATCTAGTTTCCGTATAAAAGAATCTACGGATTCTGAGGGATCAACAAAAGTTAAGTTGATTTCTCAGACTCTGACTTTCGCAGAAATATTAGGAAATTTAGGCATTTGAATAACCTCGATGATCTAGAGAATGCGGAAATATTAGGAATTTGTATGATCTACGGAAACTAAAATATCCATAAATATTCTGAAAAGTTTAAGTCATCACAATGATCTAAATCGTAAGGACTTGAGTTAGCTCCAAAAACTGGAAAATTGAATACCAGAAAATGTGTAACACTTGGAGCAACCCTAATTCTGCATAGATTTCAGAAAATGCCGAAAACGGCTTAAACAAATGGACAGTACCAGTAGACCAGTGAAGAATGTTCCGCTTATCGCTTATTTTGCGGCTGGAGGGGGTATCGAACCCTCTCCTCATAGTACATATTATACTATACACTGAGAGAAATGGATGATACGATTTTCATAGGACTGATCAAATGAATGGAGAGGGTCGTTTGGCTGAAAGTCAATCAACCAAAAGCCATTCGTCCAAATACCACTTGGATGAATATCACGTTTAGCTGAAATCAACTAGCTGAATTCCATTTGGCCGAAATGGAGATTAGGCCAAAACGGTTTAGCCGAAAACGTCATTTGGCCAAAGAGAACATACGGACGCAAGGGAAACAACATTTTCGACCGGTCAAATGGCTATTTTTTCAAACGGCAAACGATTTCTATGAAATCGAGTAATTAACATCATGCTGGATATTTTGGTTGAGAGGAGAATAATCCGTTCTGAAACGATTTGTTACGTTTTCAAAATTAATAGTGCGCAAGGTTAAGGTGTCCACGAATTGCATCAGCTGTTGGGAGAACCATCCATCGTTCACACCGCGAAAATCGGACGACTGCGATGGGCCGGGCACGTAGCCAGAATGTCGGACAGTGACAGTGAAAATGGTTCTCGACAACGATCCGACGGGCACAAGAAGGCGAGGTGCGCAGCGGGCAAGGTGGATCGATCAGGTGGAAGATGACTTGCGGACCCTCCGTAGACTGCGTGGTTGGCGACGTGTAGCCATGGACCGAGCCGAATGGAGAAGACTCTTATATACCGCACAGGCCACTTCGGCCTTAGTCTGAATAAATAAATAATAAGGTTAAGGTGTCCGGGATTGGCCCAAGAAAGTTCTGGTCACTTTACGCTAACTTCTAGTTTATTTTCTTTGAGATGTCAATTTGTTTTGAGATTGACATTTTTTGAACGCCCACTTATACCACAAGAAAATGAAAAATCTTCATCGTGGACCTGAACCAGGAAGGGAAAGGAACCAGAAAAGGAAATTTTCTGAGAAAATTTCTCGAGGAACTCGAAGAGCAAGGCATTCTCAAGAGTTTCTAATGGAACTTATTGCTAAATATCTTCAAAAGTGTCAAATTATGATAAATAATTTCAGATGATTTTTTATGAAAACCAATTTCTAAGAAGAATAAGAAGGACTCATGAGAAGACTGTGGGTGAACTTGAACAGCTTTCGAACTATTTTTGAATAATTTTGTTCAAAAAAATCTGGAGTTCTGGAAGAATTTTTGGTAATTTTAGTATATTTGAGAATTTTGTTTGATCCATTTATCTGATTTTTAACATAAAAAATAAAGAATTAGTTTCATAACTTTGACAATTCAAATATTGTAATATTGGATGAAACGCATTTCAGCCTCTTAAAAGGATGCTTCTCAGCCCCTGGAATTAAGGCCTCCAAGCCTCTCGAAACAAGCTCCCGAGCCCCTTGAAATGAAGCTTCCAAGCTTCTTGAAAGGAGGCTTCCGAACCTCCTTAAAGGAGGCCTTTTTGCTCGTTTTAAAAGACTTTTTAGCCCCTTGAAAGGACGCTTCGCAGCCTCTTGAAAGACGAATTCCGAGCCCCTTAAAAGAATGCTTTTGAGCGTCTTGAAAGCAGGCTTCTGAGCCCTTTAAAAGGAGGCTTCCAAGCCTTTTAAAAAGAGGCTTCCAAGCTTCTTAAAAGAAGGCTCGAGCCTCTTAAAATAGGGCGTTTCTTGGCAGGAAGCGTCTCGAAGACCATCGGAAAATGGTTTGTGGTTTGTTAAATCACCAGACGCGTCTCGAAGACCGTCCGAAAATGGTTTGTGGTTTGCTAAATCACAAGACGCGTCTCGAAGACCGTCGGTTTGTGGTTTGCTAAATCACAAGATGCGTATCGAAGACCGTCGGAAAATGGTTTTTGGTTTGCAAAATCACAAGACGCGTTTCGAAGACCTTCGGAAAATGGTTTGTGGTGGCGCGTCTGAGGGAAATGCTTCGTGGTTTGAAGAACATCAAAGCCTCGCCTGAAAGACCGTAAAAAAATTGGTTGTGGTTTGCAAAATTACAATGCGCGTCTGGAAGATCGCTGGAAATGGTTTGTGGTTTAGAAAACTATAATCTGAGAGAAATGAAGAAATATTCAATACTGTACTGTTCAAAACTGTTCGGAAAGCCAAATATATCATCTAGAAAATTGTTTTGGAATGTACGGACTGAGTAGCTATAGCGGGATTACCTGTAGCAGCAGATATCTTGGAATTTAAACAATAAATAAGGTTGCGGATTTTACAAAGCTATTCGGAAGTTCGAATTTATTATGCGTTAGATTAGTTTGGGGTTATTGGCTAGCAGTACTAGTTGATGGCGAACTTTTTTCAAATAGGCGTAACTGTATTTGACCTTGAAATTTGAAACGGTTAGTATTCTCTCAATTCAGCACATTTCGTTTAACAAACGTTACTACCAGATAGATCGGACTCTATTCTTTCTGTTAGGCACATAAGTTCACCAAAATAGTATAATTGAAGAGCACAGTCGCCGTTCCAAAAATCAAGGTCAGAATCATGTTCGCCCATTTGAAAAAAGTTCCTAGAAATGGTTGATGGTGTATTATATTACGCGAAACTAGAAATTGGATTGAATGTACGGATTTCGATTGGCTTTGTATTGGATTTAGATTGGATTGGATTTGGTTGGTTGGTATTTGACAAACAAAAGAAGGCCAATGGCTTCGTAAATTTGTTGTTCTCTAATCATCAAACGAATTATGAATCACGTTTTATCTTTCGCGACCCACAGTTTGGAAAACCACACTCTGAATCATAGTTCTGGTATTAAAACCATGATGTTGAGTCAAGTTTATTTTGGTGTCAGTTTTCAATGGAGTCAACCGGTTGTTCAATTGCAACCGATGATCACCTTCGTCTCATTTAAATAACCTAGGAGAAAAACAAGCATTGCAACCTATGCTAGACGATTTTTTTGGGTTGTTAATAAGAGAAGAAGAGAAATGTGGGGTTTGAGTAAAGTGTCTTCAGCGTGTGTTAATAGATTCACACATCAGCGTGTCATTCGGCGAGCAGCAAGCCATAGCTTTGCTTCTTCCAGTCAGACCTCCGCGGCGTGCACACGCTTCCACGGAGAGTCGCTGTCATAACTTCGTTCCGGCCATTTAGGGCCACACAAGGGCCAGCAGTGAAACGTTGGCCACTTGCACTACCTTGAATGTCACCGACGGCGTGACCCTTATGACTGAAGCCAGCGACCAGGACCGCGTCATTGTCATCCGACCTTTTCTAGCACGATTCCCTTGGCGTGGGAGGCTCCAGCGAACGGATTCGACTTCCAACGGATGTCCAAATGAGCCTTCTTGTAGTCCTCGTGGCCCATCGCTGGTCCCGGCGGTGACGGATGTGCTTCCGACCGGTACGGATTCCTCTTGTTTAACCCATTCTGTGTAATGGCGTTTGAACCGAACTAACACTCAAATAGAAAAAAGACCTCTTGAAAGGAGGCTTCCGGGACACTTAGAAATAGCATTTCAAGAAGACTCTTGCAACGAAGCTACTAAACTCATCGGAAAAAGGCTTCTATATCTCTTAAATGGAGACTTCCGAATCCAAAGATTCTATAGATTTTAGTGCAAAAGCATATTCGTAATATATTATTCAACATTTTGTTTCATTTGTCTCATTTAGTCTTGTTTTGGAGATTACATTTAAGATTTTGAAAGTTTATTCATAAGACGTTTTCCATTTTGACCTTTCGTCCTACAGCCCTTAATACACTGTGCTGGTTGGGTGGGTAGGATTCAAAAGTCTTTGATTTTCTGTTCGCCATGCATATTATGTGCAATGCAGTTTTAGAAAAAAAAATCAAAACTTTATCAGTAGGTTTTTATGGGAATTGTAAATTGTAAACCTGGCTTAGAAACCTCGCATAACTGTGGAAGTGCTTAATGAACACTAAGCTGCGAAGCGGCTCTGTCCCAGTGTGGGGATGTAATGCCAATAATAATAATAATAAGAAGAAGAAGAAAAATATATCCGCCATTACTCTTATCCAAGGTACCTCCTGGGGCGGTCCAGCAAAGGTAGAGAACCGCTGCTCTAAATGATAAATGAATTACGAATTTTGCAAAATTGGTACACACAATCGGCCAGCAAAGGTACCCCCAGGGGTACATGTACCCCAAGTTGAGAACCGCTGCTCTAAATGATAAATAAATTACGAATTTTGCAAAAT
The DNA here is from genome assembly GCF_024139115.2 of Armigeres subalbatus. Classification (NCBI taxonomy): domain Eukaryota; kingdom Metazoa; phylum Arthropoda; class Insecta; order Diptera; family Culicidae; genus Armigeres; species Armigeres subalbatus. The sequence goes on along the minus strand of NC_085140.1, from coordinate 290,276,733 downwards.
TGGTTTGTTATTTGTTGTTCTACTCCTACATATACAACATATAACAACAACATATAAATTAAAAAATTTGCTATCATACGAAAATGTGTCGATGGGATGTTATTTTATGTTATTTGTAGATAGGATAAAAATAACAAAGCTTGATATCATAGTAAAAATTGTTATTATTTATGTCTGCTAGCCCGACGAACTTCGTTTCGCCTAAAATTGATATTCTCTGATTAGTTCTCGGGTTATGCAGAAATTTCTGTTTAATTTGTATGGGAGCCCCCCTTTCCAGAAAGGGAAGGGGCTTCGAACCACCACAGAAGCATAACTTCCCTTCCAACACCTCCACATGCCAGATTTGGTTCCATTTGCTTTATTATTTCTCGAGTTATGAAGAAATTGGTGTTTCATTTGTATAGAAGCCTTCCTTTCCAAAGCGGGGAGGTGCCTCGAAACAGCTTAAGAACCTTCCCCGGCCCTAAAAACCTTTGCATACACATTTTCACACCGATCGCTGAGTAGTTCCCGAGTCTATAAGGTTCAGACAGACAGAAATTCATTTTAATGTATATAGATTAGCTTGTTTTTCACCTCTACCCGGGATCAGTAGGACAAAAGAATTGATATTTTATTTTCATTTGTAAATCCCTTATATAATAAACATGTGAACATGATATGCTTAAAGATGTTACAACTCACAATATTAGTCATCTTACCTCACACGACGATAAAAAAAATGCTTACCCCTATTCTATTTTCAGAACTTTCCGATGAGATCAATAACGAATTGAACCAACTGCAGCGTAAGGTCGATCGTATTCATTTGCAGCTGTACAGTAAATCTCGGCCCAGATTCCAGGATCTCCCTCCGATCAACATCTTTGAAACGGAATACAACCGTCAATCGTTAGTGCAGCAAACTATTCAAGTCAATCGTCAGTATTCCCCCCAGAGACCGCTAAGTCAAGCAACACAGCAGCAGTTGCAGCAACAGCAGCAACAGAGTAAGGCAGGTCAGGTGACACTAGGAACCCAAGCTTCAGCGTCCTCAGTGTCGTCAGCTAAGGACGAATTTTCCCGCCCTCCGGTTATCGTTGGACAGTTCTACTTTGCCGTTAAGCACAAACTGCTCAGCAATTGGGCCGAATGTCAGGTCGTCGAAGCGGTCACGGTTGCCGATGTAAGTCGTGTCTCCTCTGATATTTAAAATTGCTAAAGATTGTTTCTTTTTCATCTAGAAATCTCTCTACAAAGTCAACTTTCTCTATAACCAAGGAGGCGGCAGTGCCCCCATCAAAGTTGTTCCGGCCAAATATCTTGCCTATCGACACTCGTTCAATGTGAAACTTCCACTAGGAACTCGAGTGATTGCTCGATTTGATGCAGGAACCACACAACCGACCGTCAAAACTCAACAAGGCAAGGGCAACTCATACTATCCGGGAATCATCGCTGAGTCCTTCGGGAAATATAATCGCAATCGGTATCTGATCTTCTTCGATGACGGCTATGCGCAGTACGTTACGCATGCAGATGTGCGTGTAGTTTGCGAAGAATCTAAAGAAGTCTGGTCGGACATTCACCCACATTCGCAGGAATTTATTAAAAACTATTTAATGAACTATCGCTCGCAGCGACCTATGGTACAGGTTAAGGTTGGTCAGCGCATAATCACAGAATGGAAGGGAAAATGGATATATGCCAAAGTCATTGACATTGATGCCAGTTTAGTGCAACTGCACTTCCCAGACGATAACCGATATGAGTGGATCTACCGTGGTTCAACTCGACTCGGTCCCTTGTATCAGGAGAAGGCTCTTAGTTTGAATAAAGCAAGCAACAAGTTTTCAAAGTTCCAGAAGAGAAATGAACCTTCCATAGAATACATCACAATAGATGACGACGACGATGAAGCCGACCAAACTAAAAAGCAAGAAGCTAAAAAGACCCACACTCCTCAAGAGCAGGCCCTTCAAGCTCTCAAGAATCTCCAAATGAGTCAAGCCGACTCGGCCAACCGTTCTGTGGCTAAGAAGAGCACCTTCCACCGTCCGACTCCATCTTCTCAACCTTCTGCCGTTTTCATGAACAGTTCCACCATTTACTGCGAGGATGACCGACCGAAGGGCAAGATAGTCTACTACACTGCCAAGAAGCATTTACCACCACTGAAATACAAACCGCACGAATGTAATCCGAGCTGTTTGTTCAAAATAACTCACAATCTTAAATCATACAGCCCGATGGCGAAACCGCTGCTCTCCGGGTGGGAACGACAGCTCTGTAAGATGCGCTACAAGAAGGTGTTCGTCGTGTATCGAGCTCCCTGTGGTCGCAGGGTGAGAAATATGTATGAGCTCCACATGTATCTACGGATGACGAGGGCTACGCTGAATGTCGAAAACTTTGACTTTGACCCGATGATCCACTGCTTAGCAGAATACGTAATCGAGAATCATATTTATCACAACCCGGTAAGTGTGTAGTGTATTGTATTTTTAGTGGGTATTCTGTGTGACAAGTGGGTAATCCTAATTATATTCAATTTGCAGGATCTCTCGGACGGAAAGGAGTTCATGGCTGTCCCGTGTGTAAACTACTTTGACGACAGTAAACCGCCGCCGTGCATCTATTCAACGGAGCGCATACCGACAGAGGGTGTCAATTTGAATGTGGACTCTGACTTCCTGTGTGGATGTGACTGCGATGACGATTGTATCGATAAGAGTCGATGCCAATGTTGGCAAATGACGGTAGCCGGTGCCAAGTTCGGCAATCCCAACACATCAATCGATAACATCGGATATGTGTACAAGCGACTCCAGGAACCGGTAGTGACCGGTATCTATGAGTGTAATGCCAGATGCAAATGCAAGAGCAATTGCCTGAACCGCGTCGTGCAGCATCCGTTGATGACGAAGCTACAAGTTTTCAAAACCAGCAATCGTGGTTGGGGTATTCGATGCCTGAACGACGTTGCCAAGGGAAGTTTCATCTGTATCTATTCGGGACATCTGTTGACGGAAGAAGCGGGCAATATGATATGTCAGATGAACGAAAACAAGGCTGGTGATGAATATTTTGCAGATCTGGATTACATCGAGACGGTGGAACAGTTGAAGGAAGGTTACGAAACGGATGTTGTTGAGACGGACAGTGAAGCAGATAGCGATGAGCCGGATTACGATGCCAAGCAAGATAGTGCTGCATCGGATGATGATTTTACTTCGACTTCTAATCCATCGGACGCCGCTGTAAAAACCAGATCTCAAGTTAGGAGAGACAGTAGGCCATCTACACAAAAGACGGAACAAAAGGTAGGCCACATAAACGGAAATAAATACCTATTAACTCTTGATAATATTTTGTTCCGTTTTAGAAGTCCCATAAGAAGAAGGAAGACGCTAAAACGGGATCAGATGACGGTAAGTACTTATAGGAATCTATAATGTCTCGCTGCCAGCCTCGTATAAGAGGAAGAAAAGTTTTGTACAGAAAAGTACAATGAAAAATCGTTTGAAAATCCCAGAGATTGTATTTTATACGACTTCTTCTTTATCTATAATCATGTGTGTAATGTAATGTGCTTTTGTTTGTTTCAGAACGCGAGATGGTTAATCTTATTCCGAATTCCGACATGACAAAGGAGGATGCTCCAAGCCCCACCATAAAGTTCCGATCAGTTCGAAAGTATTATGGAAAGCACGAGCAAATCTATATCATGGATGCCAAGAAATCCGGAAATCTTGGCCGATATTTCAATGTAAGAATCAAATTCCCCGAAACTTATTTATGTAACTATAAATCATGTTTTTGTTCAATTCCAGCATTCCTGTAATCCAAATCTTTTCGTGCAAAACGTCTTTGTTGACACACACGATCTCCGTTTTCCCTGGGTAGCGTTCTTTGCCCTATGCAATGTACGGGCCGGTTCGGAATTAACGTGGAACTATAATTACGACGTCGGATCGGTGCCCGGAAAGGTTCTCTACTGTCAGTGTGGAGCGGAGAACTGTCGTCAGCGCTTGCTGTAAACCAGCATACCTGACAGAGGTTAGTAGTACTAGTAGCGTGTAGTTTCAATGTGTCTGTGTTCTTACATGTAAACGGGGTAGAGTAATCGACAACACTTGATCGTGAGCCAACGAACATAATAATTGTATGGAATAAAGAAAACCACCAAGATCAGCTAATTGTCAAACGTAAACATTGAGCGTTTATTTGTCAACTTTCATTATTTCTACGAAGCGTTCTTTGCGAAATAGGTCCTTATAGGACGACATGAATTTCAAACCTAACTGTGGGACAGTCTCGTCCAAATACTTCTCAATCAGAGGAGGATGCGAACTGTCAACTTCCAGCCACAGTACACCGGCAGGTTGCAAATGTTTTCCTGCTATATCTAGTATTGCTTTGACTACGGTTAAACCGTCGGGGCCACCGTCGAGGGCACGTAGATCTTCGTAGATTTTAATTTCCGGTTCCAAGGTGAGTAATTGCCTGGATGGAACGTACGGCGGATTGCTGACGATCATGTCGAACTTTTGGCTCTCTAGCTCCGTCGGCAGTTTGTCCACTAGCTTATGTCTAAAAATGCGTAGGTTCTCGGCTAAGCTGTGTTGCTTAGCATTTTCCAATGTTAATTCGCATGCCAATGTACTCTGGTCCAAAGCGATAGCGGACGCCTGAAATTATAAAATAGAATGTACGTATAATATAACAAAACTTTGAGCAGTGGTGAGATTACTTGATTAACGTTTTATGTTAGAATAGAAAGAAAGCCTGAAACACATTACAAAACAGGAAAACATATTTTTAGTGTAATGTAAATTAATATCTGTTGCAACAGCTTCCCTGACTCACACTGCGATGCTGCAAATTCCAAGAACAACTACTTTCCCACCACCCCAGTATGCTATACAGGCGATTTTCCTGCTAAGCTACGAAGAACCTCCGAAATTCTTAGCAACTTAGCGGGTACTGATGAACCCAAATTCTTAACAGTAGACATATGATCCAAAACTCGCCATCTATTTTTCTAATCAATTCTTCCCCACGTATTGTTTGTACTCATGCCACCCGAGTGAAAGCTAGTAACTTTTGAATGCTATGGAGATTATGAGAAAGTCTCAGCTCTCCTAAGCATCTCGGAAGAAATTTCGGGACAATTTCGGTGCTTGCGATATCTTATGCCCGTCCTCCAGATGAAATGTCTGCTTTAACTCCATCATACATATTATTTGTATCAATGCATTTCTTTCGACTCCATGGCTGATTCTTGAAAGGATTATTTTCTTCAATAATTTTCTAATGATAGCATGGTAACAATGGTGATGAGACGCTGGTTTCCTAGGCTTTTGGACAGCTGAAAATTGAATTAAATTTTATCGCATCCCAGAGAAAAAATGTTTGATAAAAGAACGACCTAGTAGTTAGTACCACTATACTATTCAGAATGGGCCACAGATGTTATTTTTGCTAGGTTGAATCGGTTCTTTACATTCGTGGAGAAGCGACTCCGCTTGTTGCGGTTGCGACCCGTTCTCCAAAGTGTTGTTGTTGGAGTTGTTAAGTAAGCCATTGTAATTTTTTTCCTTTAATAAGAGAAACTTGGAGTGCTAGGCTGGCTCGTCTCTAATGATAATAATTCATGATAAATTAATTCTTGTTCTACCACTCAAACTGTTGAGTTCATTCAAATTCAAATAATTCAGCATCCGAAAAAAAACATGTCAACGGAACCAAGGCGAACTTTTCATATAATCGTTATCAAGCTATGTTCATATTTCAACCCGTAAGCAGGAGTAACTTGGAGGCCAAATACGAAAATCTGTTCAGAAAAGACGCTCGACCTCTGGGCGGACAGGCCAAGGCAGCAGACAATGGTTCAAAATCTAAGTACCGTAGCTTCTAAAACAACGGTGGCGGTATGGTAATGAACCTAGGAGCACGCGCGCAGGGCATACGACCTCCGGCTCTAAATCTCCAGGAAATTCAGGAGGAGATCGGCTGGCAGAAAAACAACAAAGCCCCCAGAGTTGGCCAAGTACCAGAAGAGCTGTTTAAACACGGTGGTGATGCACTGGATAGAGCCCTGCACTGGGTTATTATCAAGACTTGGGGGGATGAGGTTCTGCCGCAGGAGTGGATGGAAGGTGTCATGTGTCTCATCTACGAAAAGGACGGTAAGCTGGATTGTAGCAACAACCGCGCAATCATATTTCTGAACGCTGCCTCCAAGGTACTTTCCCAAATTTTATGCCGCCAATCGCAAGAGAGTTCGTGGGGCAGTACCAGGCGGGATTTATGAGTGAACGCTCTACCACAGATCAGGTGTTCGCCGTACGTCAGGTATTGCAGAACACCGTCAGGTAAGACGCGAATACAACGTGCCCACATAATCTATTTAGGCTTATTCTACGAGTCGAGTGACGTGAGGTGAGTCGATTTTAACAATTCTCACGTGAGGTGACCATGTTATTCAGATGGGGCTATACGACTCTTCTCACGTCATTCGAGCAATCTCCACTCGTAGCTAAACGGATTGGACTAGTCATAAACCCTTCGAAGACAAAGTACATAATAAGAAAAGGCTCAAGAGAGGACAACGTAAGCCACCCACCACGAGTTTGTATTCATGGTGACGAAATCGAGGTGGTTGAAGAATTCGAGTACTTGGGCTCAGTGGTGTGGTGACCTCCGATAACGATACTAGCAAAAAAATTCGGAGACTCATCAAGGCAGGAAATCGACTCCGCAAAACGCTCCGATCGAATAGTTCGCCGCCGTACCTAACTGACTATCTACAAAATGCTTTAGACCAGTAGTTCTCTACGGACACGCGACTTCGACGATGCTCGTGGATGACCAACGCGCACTGGAAGTTAGAAAATTATTTTCATTGATAGCAGCAGTAGCAGTCAAGTGAGATATCCCCTCAAGATTATAAATTTAGTAGGTAGTCATTATTTGCCACTTGTTTCAGGTTTTATCTCTATCCATGCGAATACACTTTCGCTGCTTCTTCTTCAGACGCGCGCTCGTGATTCTGGTGCCGACGGAAACTTTTGCTGTCACAAAGCGATTATGATTGGCACTTTGAACAAAATTCGCCTCGGCTAAAAAAAATGAATGCTTAAAAAAACCGATTGATTTTCAATAATTCTCCTTCCCGGTCACAAACAGTGACAAAACCAACCAAACCAAATCAGAATCTTGAGAAAATTTCACTTGGCTGCCAGTGATGCCATCCATGCGAATAAATATTTGTAGCATCTCCCTCCGACGCGGACGACAATTTTCTGGCGTCGCAAAGCGGTTAATTTGCACTTCGTACAAAATTCTTCACACAACAACCATCCCTTGTGTAAATAGTGGTCCTGGGAACAAAACCAGATCCAGAACCATGCAAAAAAATTTCATTGGAGAGCCGCTAACGTCGGCAATAGCCACTAGAGATGTCGTAAAATCCCGAATAATCGATTAGTAGCTAATCGATTATTGTTGATTCTTCTCGATTATTGAATCGATTAGTCGTTGGGTAATAATCGATTCAAAATTAATCGATTATCACAACGATTAATCGATTAATCGAAATAATCGATTAATTTGCGACATCTCTAATGGAACGTACACACGGTCAAGCAGTTCGACCAACATTGACTCCACCTCCCGTTTATTCAAACATCCATCAAGTTTTATCAACAGCGACACGAACAATCAATTTATTTGACCAACAATATCACACACGAACGACCGAAGCACCAACTCGAGCACCAACCATCAAAAAATATATGGGGGTTTGTGCAACTTCACTACAAATGCTCAAACATGTTCGGCGAACCTTGACTCCACCCCCGACAACTCAAACCAAAATCAAACCGTTTTAATTTTTTCCAACCGAGCCGCCAACTGTCAAATGGTTGTTCGAACAACTTCACACACGTTCAAACAAAGCAGCAACCGAAGCGATTTCTTGGGGGCGGAGTCAATGTTCGTCAAACTGCTTGACTGGTGTGTACGTAGCATAATAGCCACTCGATAGTTTGCCGCTAACCGCTACAGATGCAAAAACCACTGCCATCGATGCTAAAAACGCTACCAACGTCATCGTTCTGTGCGCTCTCCGTTCCCGCTCTTCGTGACCACTCACCGTGGATCATCGTACAGAAATGACGCGCGAGCGCGAATCATGAGCCTTTTTATTTATACCCGAAGAAAATAAAACGGTGGTTCACAATGCCCGTAACTTACATCATTCTGATTTCCGTGTTGGGAATGCATGAACGGGATTGGTTGGTTCTGATATTTTTACTGGGTAGGACAAGAATTGAAATTTTCAATAGTTTATCGTAAATCATCAAAAGTTTCAATGAAATTTACAAATTGCTTGAGAGTTTCCGAAGCGATAAATCTCAAAATTCATCGATAGATAAAGGCTCTATTTACGTTCATAATCTTACATGATTTCGTGACGGTCCTTAATTTTAGATTTGATTTAACCCCAGTACCTTCTAGTAGGACGTTGTCTAACGTCAAAATCGACGATGGTACAGATTGGTCCGTTTTCATGCAAATAAACTACGACGACAAACACTAATTCCAACATCGACTGAGGAGAGCGCCTTAACCCTTTATAAGGCAGTGGCAACTATGTTGCCTCCAACAAATTATATTTTTTTCTATTAACAAGAGCTCCACTTATTATTTCCCATGTAGTGGCTTTATTTGCTTCCTAGTAATGGGCCAAGCACAATGGATACGTTTGCGTGCGTTTTGACAGTTTTTCCATGGGAAAACTGTCAAAACGTACGCAAACGTACCCATTCTGCGTGGCTCTTAACACCCCAGATGAATTTGAGCTATAAAAAAATTGAAATGTCAATTTGAGAACAGTTTTTTTTACGAACAGATCGTAGGTTTCGAGTGGAAGAAGGATTTTCAGTTATAGTTCGTTAAAAAAACGACAAAGATATATTTTTTCCCGTTGGTATTAATTATTTTAAATCTCCTGTGTAAGATTAATCCGTGATTAGCAGGGAATCAATATTCGGGCAACGCCTAACAATATACTCTTTGTCATCAACAGGGTTTGTTACTGACAAACGCACCTAGCGACAAACCTTTATCCGAACCCGAACACAATATGACAAGAATCATTTGCCTCGCATGCTCTTATATTTCCGAGAATACGATGCTAATTTTGTAATCATTGTTCGATTCTCGAATATTTCCATAAAAGCAGAAACTATGATAGCATAAAACTGAAATTTACTGTAGAAATAATGCAAAATAACGGGTTGAAAAGTTAGCAACAAGATTGTCTTCTTTTTTGTTGCTGACAAAATTTTTCGGATCTTTGTCATTATTATCTCCGACAAAAACAAAGCTTTGTCGTTGGTTCGCTTTTGTCGCTTGTTTCGCACGCGCATTCCATAAAAATTGATTCCCTGGTGATTAGCCTAAGAAAAGCTTTGCCTTTCTGTATATTTGGTTTTTGGATTTTTGACGAAATTGTGTTGTTTTCCTAAGGGTCCCCCCTTGGGAACAAAAGCGCAAAAATTTTTTGTTTCACTTATAATGCGTTTTCCGACTAGGACTCTTCCCCAAAAAATGTAACGTGCCTTGATTTGACTGGTTTTACGTAAAACCTAATTTTTAAAAATCTTTTATTTATTTTTGTTGTTGCCTGTTTTCCCGCTTGCCGGGCAGTGACAACTACATTGCCACCAATGTTGTCCCGCTTGACGGGCAGTGGCAACTATATTCCCATCAATTTTTCAAAGTTTCTGAACTGCTTAATGTATAACAAACATACATTTGAGTTTAATACCATGTCAACATTGTGTCCTATTGTTGTTTTTGTTAGTTTATTGTTTAGATTCGTCTGCCTTATAAAGGGTTAAATACTTTTTAAAAAGCTCAGGCCCGTATTTATGAAAGACAAGGCATCCATTTTCTCAAAATAAAATTTACATTTACCATCCCATCCAGAGCAGTTATCTCTTGGTTTAAAAGATACTCGGAGCGCGTCGTTTCTACACTTGTAGTTTGTGCTTCTAGTGTACTTCTATGAATTAATTCAGTAAGGATTCTCGCCCGGATAAAAATGTACTATTGGTTCAATAGTGTAAACAATTGAATTACCATACAATGTACGGTATACAATAGGATATATTGTTTCTTAATGGTTGCACACTGCACAGATTGTATCCACACTGAGGATACAATACATCAACATATTTCTCTAATGTAACAATACTTGCAATTGTTTTTGTAACATTTTCGTACATAAGATTCATACATTGATAACTTTTAAAACGTTTCTTTAAATTGCATATAAACTATATAACAATATTTGCCTAATAGCGCCAAATATGCATTTTTCCCTTTAAATTGCATTGTTGAACAGTAAAGCTGTTACAACTGAGAGATCAAAAATCGTATTGTTTTACAATACAAATACAATACAATCCATTGTATTTTGAACAGTTTTGTTCGGATATTTCAACAATATATTAATCATACACTCTATTGTGTTACGAAAATGTATGGAAAAATCTTAGATTTTATAAAGTTACTATACTTAACAACCGGTACATTCTATTGCAAAAACTTCATTTACATTTGAGTAAATGATTCATAACAATGCATTCTAATGTATTTCTATGATTTCATTTACAATATAATCTATTGCCAATTTAATTTATTAATAGTAGTGTTACAATAAATTGTATTGTTATTCTACTGTATTTTTCATTCGGTAGATCTACTTGAGTAGTGGAAGAATTTCAGTGGGCTTGATACCAATTTCTACCGGCGATGCCACTTTTGTCAGTAAAATTTTCTCGTGAGATCATGAACTGGCATTGATCGTTAACCTTCTCTCGCCCATGGTGTCTGTAGATCAAATCAAACCATCAAATTTTGCACCTTCTAACCTTCTTCGAATTGATTTAACAACATAAAGCGATAATCGGCACATCTTTATGGTTCCATTAGATTGCAAATATAATCAATTTTGAGTATAAGTAGTTAAACTATTGAAAACACCCTGTCCATGGATAAGGGGCTTGACGTTGATATTTCAAGTGTCTTAAAAAGATTTTTATTTTATTTTTATTTTTGTTGTTTAATAGAGTGCTTTTTTCAAACAAAGGTTAAGTTCAACACTAAATTAAAAAAATTAGGATATTTTTCCATTTTTTATATCTCTTTCACAAGAATATCGTTATTTTAATGGTAATGGTTTGAAAATAAGCTCCGTAGAGAAACTTTTATCACATCTTACTTAAATAAGGTCAACAGTTATACCAAACACTTGAGGTACCATGCCTCCAAGTTAACTAATGGTTAGTGTCGCACGATCTAACAACAACTGCCTATTGGTAAATTTGGAGGTGCCGGCAGGGCTCAGTAGGGGTCTAACTAACATAACTCTAATACTAACAAGACCCTGAAACAAACGCTTATCCAAATAGCATACATCTATTTATACTTGTAGTAGTAGCTAACAATAATTCATTTTGTACCCGTATAGCTGAAGTAGAATTTGTAGATTTACTAATTTGGCATTGGAGATAGTGAATGTATCTATTATATCTTCTCGATAATCTTTTTATTTTAGTCTCTCTAGCTGCATGGATCAACGCAAAAAAAACTGTTTCTCTCTTCCTTCTATTAGGTTAGTTAGAAAAATTAGCGGATATATAGGGGACATGACTTAGTGTTTCTCGTATTAAGACAAATTCGCTGACCTTTACCTTATAATAAAATAACTGACCGATAGTAAAATAAATGACTGAAATTTAAAGATATCAAATAAATAATAAAGAACGAAAATAAATACATGACCATCGGTGGACAGAAAGATAAGAGACAGAGTTCTGTTTAGAATAGTTAATTGAGACCATTGCACTCACAAGATAGAGAATAACTAGTACCACTATTATTGCTACAAGACTAATAACTTGACCACTTACGGAAATGAGGATAGACCATATGATGCGTTGAATATTGTATACCCTGAATCTGAATAACTGAATTTTAGACCTCATTATTTTAATAAATAATAAAGGTTTGATAAGAAAATTATTTTGAGCTTTTTAGTGGAATGTTTTCACCTGTCATAAGACGAGTTTATACCATCCCATTGAATTCCACCACTTAATTGTATCTTGACAGACTTCGACTTCGAGTCAAGTACGAGACACTGAAGACGGCCTTACTGTTGAGGTCGAAATACGTATCTGTCAAGATACAATTAAGTGGTGGAATTCAATGGGATGGTATAAACTCGTCTTATGACAGGTGAATAAAGGTTTGAATATTAGAAAAGGGAATAGAACTTGACCAAAAAAAGCAATTACGGAACAACTGGACAGAAATTTTATATAATGATCACTATTAGACTACTGAAACTTTAACATATGACATTACTGTGACTGATAGGATACAATTAACTCGACGACGTTTTGACCAACATCCGATACTCAACCGTGTTAAAATAAGGGAAGCTCTTCAATGTGTCCATTTATTACAATAGTACTTAAATTAATCTATTTTGAAACTACCCTACCAGAATGATATCATTACATCTTTATTCGAAATTGTTACTTGGAAATGGCAACAGTACCACCCGTTGTCAACATAGACTACTATTAGGTATTGAATGTCCGCTCCAAGTAACTAATAATTAAATTTACATGTTAACTACTTATTCAGAAAACATCTATGTACATGTTGAGCTTCCATTATTTGTTCGGTTTATAATTGACAGACTGTAGATAGAAATAATAATGTATCGGTATGATCACAATACAAACCCAGGCCGCAGTGACCTAGTGAGCAACATAGCTTGAGTCGTCTGGTAGTATTGTGTATCACATGGAGAGCCCAGCCGAGATACCAGTCTATTAAGACTACAGCTGGTCAACTCCCAAAAAAAGAAAAAAAAAGTAGTTAAACTATTGAAAACAATCAATTAACTATTGATTTACGTTGCGTTGCGTTGTAACGGAGTATTTCGTAGATTGCATACTGATAGTTGTCATGTATATTCTTTACCTTTCTTACCCCAATTGCTTATGGAATTCCATTTGGGATTCAATGGAAATCCAATTGGGGGTCCAAAATGATAAAACATGAAAGCTATCATTGCCGGCCACGCCCATCTTCTCCGTTACTAGGAAAGGGAAGGAAATGATGATATGACATCTACTTAACGAGAGGCCAGCGACTCACCGACGCCCTCATAGATGTCAAGGAATTGGATGGTGGGTAGGGTATGTGGTTTAGGAGTATCATTATTAGCAAATGATAGAAAATTTGTGGAAATACGTTGGGAGTGACTTTGCTAAGAAATTTATGTCACTCCATTATCCTTGCCGATGATTTTCCTCGGATGGGGCGAAGGTATTAGCCTTGCCCTGGCTAATAGCCTGGGTTTAAGCGCCTTTGCTCGCTCTCTGAAACGAAAAAAGAGCAAAAAGAAATTAAATTCCCCTTCCCCCCTGATATGATAATGATTTTGATCTCTATAAATAGCACAAAACAGTAGAAGATTGCTGCAGAAAGTAAAATTCAGTAGGAGAGACGATATAGTATACCGGTACCTACCGGTTGACATAGGTGATCATCGAGAAAATCCGATCTAGGGAACATATAACCTAATTTACTGATCCAGCTTATCTACAAGGTTCCTATAACAAAATTGTTAAATATGTACATCGACAGCATGTGTTGAATCACACTTATATTGACCAGTTTAGTCCGCTGCAATAAAAGCTCACATAGGTAGGAACAGTGAAATGTAATGTATAATATAAACACAATCAATGCAATACGTATTCCACTAAGTTCTAATAAATATAGTCTAATAAGCAATAAGGTTTCATGATAAGTATATAATTTTGAATGGTTAAATCTGATTACAAAAAACCTATTCACTACGCTTGAATTGAATTCTTGATTCAAACAATAATTCAGATGTTTAAAAATGATTACGTAAAGTTTCAACGCGTTAATGTGGATCATTTTGTGCAAATGAAATCCCCGTTAAAGTTATGCAATTTCAAAATTATTAGTAAAACATATACAATAATAGGTAACCTTTAACTAAATGATACACATAGATTGAAGATTGGGCTTGAACATACGATGTTATGTTGCTCAGCTCATTATGGATCGCCAATTTCCCTATATGTACCATTGTACATATATCTATTGTAAACGCCTTTTTAGACGTTAAAATTACAAAATATGGAATTTCATACAAACTCACTAAATATTGTTCGTTATCTTATGGCCCAATATTGTTCAAACACAGTTCTTATATCTGTTCACATGTCAGTAACAAGGCAATGTGTACATGAAATACATTGATTTCTCACCCAAACATCAAGAATCATGAACAAAATTATGCTCACCTAACTTAATTTTGAATCGAAAACCATTCCATGACATCCAAAATTTCATTAATTTCACACTTTTTAAGAAATCAGCTAAAAAAAACACCTTCAGCACCATGCACATATTTTAATAACATTAAAAAATAGTTAATCCCATGCCTGTACCTATATTAATAACACTATTTTCTACAAAAAAATCCGTACAATATTACTCGTATGTATATGCAACGATATTTTTGCAGTGTTACCGAATTCTTCAATATTTTGTATTATTGAATGAATTATAAAAATATACAATACCAAATTTTGTTGTAGTTTTTCTACTTAACCGTTCAATTTTATGTTCGCCATGTCTTATCTTTTTGAAACACCTTATTTTACAAAAATGAGGTGAATTTTACAAAGGAAATGTATTCAACTTTTTTTTTAAATAAAACTGTAGGTTGATAACACTTAAGAAATAAAAATACTGTAAGCCATGAAAACAGTTTGGATTATTTAAGAAGTTGTGAATTTCAAACCTATATCAATCTATATGAAATTTTTTAAAGTATAATTTGATTTATCGTGAAATGGAATTTACTTTATTTGTTGTGAAGTAAATTTCAACAGAATACATATGTTTTATCTAGAAATGGAGTTGTATCTGCTTGTAATAATTAAGCAGAAAATCGGATCAACAGTTCAGAGGTAGTAATATTTTTAATTTGGATCTCGTGAACTAATGTATTCCATTATGGTGTTAATAATATGGGATTTTTGATCATTTCATACAAAGCATTTCATTGAGCAAAGAAAATGAAAATATTAAGAGGTAAAAACTTATCTTGGTAACGGGATCTTCATATAATTTGGCTTCTTTTTTCAAATCACACACGACACTTATGGCTTAAAAATATTCACCGGCACCACTTGAACCTACTAATCTACTATTTTTTGCTTCACTTGCCGAACTACATTTAACACAAACTTTCAAATTAACTAAAACATATCAAAAGAAAAACGGAAACATAAAATGAAAAAAAATGACAGCAACTTTAAGATGCATGCGTCCACGCGCAATGCTTCAGAATTCTTCTCAATCAATTAACTATTGATTTACAATCAAAAACCCTTTTTTTCGTTTTCCACTAATTTTAGCTATGTCATATAACTTTTGTTCTAGCACTTCTCTCGAAGATGATTTTTCCTATTGAAATCTATGAAAAAAAAGTCGTGGGCGGGAAAGTGTTGCCACTTTTGATTGTAGTGATCACTGATCACTAGCATGGAGCCATAGTTATTCAAAAGTTATTACGCTTAACAGTATAGAGAACGTACGCTAATTGAGTTTTCGCAAATTTAATATCAACTCTTTTTTCTGAAATTATATTTTGTACAACAGTCAAATATAAATTTAATGAAAATTTATTTTATCGTTCAAAATCAACCAATAGAGAATGGACCCGTGTATTACTTACCAGAGGTGCATGTTTCAATATGGACAAAGTTATCGCTCCGGTGCCACAGCCAATTTCCAAAAACTTCATCTCCCCATGGGCATCAATCTGTTGTAATATCAATTCTATCAATTCTTCTGTTTCCGGTCTTGGAATGAATACCGGGGGAATCATTTTCAGTTTTAAATCACGGAATTCCCACTCGTTAATGATATACTGAATCGGCATCCGGGCTAGCCGGCATTCACATAACTCGTCGACCTTTGCCAGTTGAGCTTCGCTCAACTTCGTCTCCTTGTGGTGCTCGTTCACGTCGCTCAGAGACTGCACTTTGAGTACGTGTGCCAGGATGTTGGTAATGGATGAATCTGCTTCCGGTATGTTTTCTGTTTTGAATCGTGAAATCCATTTGTCTCTTACGCTTTGAACAGTGGGTACTGTTAAGGTATTTAACGCTTCGACACAGAGTTGTTGTCGGGTAATGGCATTAACGTTGACATTGCTTTTTAGCAGTCGTGCCATTGGACGAGTGAAAAACATTTTTATTTCGTATCCGGGGTTACCTTTTGCAGCTGCATCGAATTATATGGTAAGCCACTGAATAATTTTCACTTATTAATTCACATTTAATATAACTTGTGCTAATCAATAAAATCTACGCAGAGACTGAGTATTACTCAACATGCAGGGAAAATTGCACTATCGTAGATGTTGTTAGTAAACATTGACTGACAGTTCATGTTACCCATTCTCCAGTGTAAATATTTGCGTGAAAGATGTTGCATGCAATAAGATAAACAGTTAATGTGAAAAATTGTTGATGATGGCTGAAAGCAGCAAATCTTTATATTTTTTGTGGAAAATCAGGATGAGATTTCCATCCTGTTATCGCACAAGACACACACGTTATCATATTTTCTCTCTCGATAACGTTTTATTTCAAACATTCGCGAATGAAGCTGCCCGTAGCGTACACACCAGTCAAGCAGTTTGGCGAACATTGACTCCGCCCCCAAGAAAACGCTTCGGTTGTTGCTTTGTTTGAACGTGAGTGAAGTTGTTCGAACAACCATTTGACAGTTGGCGGCTCGGTTGGAAAAAATTAAAACGGTTTGATTTTGGTTTAAGTTGTCGGGGGCGGAGTCAAGGTTCGCCGAACATGTTTGAGCAGTTGTATTGAAGTCGCACAAACCCCCATATATTTGTACGTATACATACGGTTATGGAACGTACACACGGTCAAGTAGTTTGACCAACATTGACTCCACCTCTCGTTTATTCAAACATCAAGTTCTACCAACAGCGGCACGAACAATCAATTTATTCGACCAACAATATCACACACGAACGACCGAAGCGCCAACTTGAGCACCAACCATCAAAAAAATATATGGGGGTTTGTGCAACATCACTATACAAATGCTCAAACATGTTCGGCGAACCTTGACTCCACCTCCAACTCAAACCAAAATCAAACCGTTTTATTATGAATTCAGTGCAAATCCGAATTATAGCCGCTAACAAAGTTGGATTTTTCTCACAATTCGTACGTTAAACCTAACTTCGGAAGTGGTGCGCTGTTTTCGTTTGGTGATGTGCTATACAGCGCACTACTTCCGAAATTAGGTTTAACGTATGGATTGTGAGAAGAATCCAATTTCAATAGCGGCTATAATTCGATTTTCTACTGAATTTATAATAATTTTTTTCCAACCGAGCCGCCAACTGTCAAATGGTTGTCCGAACAACTTCACACTATAGACACTATAGATTCCAGCCCCCTGAAACGGCTGTCATCTGCATACAATATGATTGAAGCCAAAAACTTGGTGCTAAACTTGGTGCTAGCTGTCAAGCTTCGGCTTTAAGCACGGAACACAGTGACGCATGCGACAATATCGCTCGAGCAGAGATTTAATTCGATAAAAAAATAAATAAACAATATTTTAGGCTCGATTTTAGGCTGTTGTTAAAAGAAAAAGTACACCGTTTAACATATGTTTCATAAATTTATTGAAATTATCTCTATAGCTGATTCGTTCATTTCAGATACACATGTTTCGCTATATAACGCAAAAGTTATCAGCACTGTATTTGTTACAATAACATATACCAAATTATACTATATATAATAGCCCTGTTTGCAGGGGTCTGCGAAGCGGCCATGTTTTTGATGCCAGCATCAAAATCATCGATAAATTTAACACGAAGGCGTAATTATAGTCATCGAAAACTTCCCATTTAAAATATGTTTCAAATACCGTGATATTTTGGCGAAGTAGAGCGCTTGGTGCTGATCGAAATATGAAAATTTATTAAAAGCATCAATATTCTTATTGAAACAAACCTCGCTTTCATACTTTCGCACAAATTCTCGAAAAATGGTGAAAAATAATTACGTCTATTTGGGAAAAATCAGTTCGGAATAGTGGTTTGTTTACAAAATAGAATTGTCAGTGGGAAACCCAATTTCAACCGAACAATGGGAAACCCAAAGATGTCAAACGTAGTGGGTAGGATTGGGGGTGCCAGATACCTGCCTGTTTGTCTGTCAGGTGACTAGCCAACCATACGCAGCACGCGGGGGAATTTTCAAAAAATAAAATATTTGACACTTCGATTCTTTTTTACAATCAGATGCAGAAAACAAAACCAGTGACAACCTTAGACAACCAGACACAGCATTTGATGAAAAAAATCACAGACAACAGACGTTGAAAATTTTGATTTATAAACTTTGAAAAAAAAAAAAAAACACTTGCCACGGGCGCTACTAAAAGATATTTTAGTTACTAGATAAAGATTGTCGCTTCGGTTCCCTTTGTTCTGCTGTCCGAAACATGTGTGGTACAAACCTGTCAAATCGTATGTATTTTCCTTCTTTGACATTTAGCTCCCCTATCCTCGCCAGCAAAAGATGTTCCGGACAGCGACGACAGCGACAATCTTTATCTAGTAACTAAAATATCTTTTGCGCTACTGCGTCCACAAATAAACTAGTTAATACTAACAAATTTGTCAAGTCTGCCTGATACCCATGTCGATATCTGAACAGGAATTTGGCAAATATTTGGCATTGTGATAAAGAGCGGCCCTATAATTTCTAATGCATCGTTCTGTAAATGTTCTGTAAAAAAAAAACTTTTTTTTTCGAATCGAAACAATAAGACTGATTAACTGATTGATCAGCAGTGATTTATTTTTCCTCCAAATTTTAGAACACTATTTTCGTTGGAATCTGAAGCAAAATAAAACAAAAACGCTGGTATCTCCAGCAGTTTTCTGTTCATGTTTGAATTTATCTATTTTGCTGCTCAGAAATGCAGCGTAATTGCAAAGTACATTGATCCGAATTCCGTAGTTAAAGTAACGCGTTCAATCGCCAAAACATACAAAATTTGAATCTAGTGATTTAATCTGCAGAAAATAGAACAAAGCTGTGCAACAGTTTTGGGCTTTTGAATCTGAACTTAAATTAATCTAGGGAGAATGCATGGTTCAGATTCATATTAAAATTAAATGCAGCAGAACAATTTGAATCATGAAATGCAGTATTCTTTGTTTGTTTCCAAATGTCAAACACGTACTGCATTGCAATTTTAATGAAACATTGATCACAATTCGAACGTTTTTGACATCTTGATACAACTTTTTCGTGCTTTGATGTTTTTCCAATGCCTTTAATGAAACTGAATAGGAACAAGGAGCTTTCTAGAAAGATGTTGCGTGTGCTACTTGGATAGCTCTGTTAGTGGAATGTCTAGAAGTAATTTGATTAAAAACGGAAAGCAGTACGGGGTTGGATTTTTCTCTTACTGTGTATCAAGTGTGATATCACAAATTAAAATTTGAAATCTAAAAATTGCGTTTATTATGCAGTAGAAGGAAAGTCTAGCCCCGTACTGCTAACCGTTTTTAATTAAATTGCTCCTAAAATGTTTGAGAAGAGTTTTAAAAAAACTTCCCGTTTGTTTCCCCGTGCATTTTTTTTTCAAATCTTATCCTTCGACCTCTTCTTCTTCAGCAACCTTTATTCGCCAATAATGATAAATTAATGAGGATGATGATGATCGCTGCGATGACAAACGACACAAGACAAACGTCAAACAGATTGCACCTTACCAGAACATGTTAAATTGTGGCGGCTATCGAAATATAATTTTTTTTCGGTGATAATTTCGGCCGATTTTGATGATAATTATATTGTGGCTGCTATTACCGCACGTAAAATGCTGGATAAATGACGAAAACAGAACAATATAACTTAAGTTATTGAAATTTAAAATTTTCAGTATCAAAAATCATTTTGCGATACATAATTAAATACCCGCGCGAAATGTACGGTACAATATGAACGGAGCTTTAAACTTCAAGAACAGCACTAGCGCCACACCAACAAACGGTGGCTTCAAGAACTAGTGCTTGTTTCACGGGGTTGATAGATTCCATAGACGAGCTGAGGCGAAGGCGAGTGTAGCCAAACGAACTGTCAGTTAGTGTAGCCAAACGAGCATGACGTCACAATTGCAATCCAAGCAACGGAGCGTATGACGTCATATTCGCGTGGTACACTGTGAAAAAACGGAAAAACACACTTAATCGAAATGACTCAACCGTGCCTCCGCTCGTCTATGGAACCTACACGTAAAAAAATTTAATGTTATTTATTATTAATATTTCTAATACTTTTTTGCCAAAGCAGGCGCTTAATGATATGTATAAGAAAAAACTTATACATTGCATTAGTCACATACATTTCGAAACTTATACTTTTCATTAACTTATGAATGTTATTAGCTTTTTGATATTGGATCATTTATTAGGTGGCATGATGAAGAGTATAAGTATTTTCGAATGTTTTTTTGCCATAACATATAAGGTTATTTTTTTACGTGTATACTTCACACACGTTCAAACAAAGCAGCAACCGAAGCGTTTTCTTGGGGGCGGAGTCAATGTTCGTCAAACTGCTTGACTGGTGTGTACGTTGCATTAAGAGCTTGTTTTTGTATCGGGAAAACTGGGTATTTTTTTCTGTGCGAAATATTGGTGCAAGTAATTCGAAACGGTCCTGGTTGAGTACGAGGCCGCAACGTCGCGATCACCACACTGGAAGATTGGTTTGAGTGCGGGACTGGATAAAATTTAAGAAATATTTTGTTGGGGTCGGATTCAACGCGATTGTAAAAGCATTCTCCGTCATGCGTTCCTTGCTGGAATTCTTCTATATCAAAGGCTCAAACAAAGAAATTGCAGCTTAAACTTCTTCAAAAAACATCCAACATCGGCTAACGAACAGCGTTTCAAATATGTGAATCTAAAGCTTGGGCTCTCATGCGATATCATAGCAAACAATCGTGGAAAAAATTATGACATCAATGAACTCTATTGTTCCCTAGACTCGAATTTGGAAACAAATCAGAAGTATTAATGGGAGACACCAAACCAGTAAACTGCAAAATGTAAATAAATAAATAAAAATTCAATTGGCGAAAGCAAAACGAAAATGGAGGAATAGGACAAGGCCAAAGGTGCTGGTTGAAAGAGATGGCGCCACAACATTTGTAGTAAAATGAATTTTCTTGTATGGACAAATGGCCCGTTCTCACTAACTACGCATCACAGCGATATGTGACCTAGGTAGAAAAGCTACAAATATTTTTCTGATTTTTTATACCCTTATTGCATTTTGTAACTTTAAACAATAAATGAGATCTGATTACAGTTCCATACTAAACTCGGGCGGTTTACTACAAATTTCTTTATGACTGCTCTCCACCTAGAGTGTACAAAAGTAACATTCATAACTTACGCCATTCAACAACAGTTGTCACTGCTGTATATGCAAAATCACATTGATATAAATACGCAGCATCGCCACCTCTCGTCTGATAGTGTCAATATTGCAATTTCTACCAGCAGGTGTATTAGTGTTGTTGGAATGATTTGAAAGAGCCTCAAGCGGAATTTTAGCTAGAATGCCACTGGTCTCGTCCTATTCTTCGAGACTCTGGAACTTATGAAAGGCGAAATTCTCGTCGGAGGCGACTTCAATAGTCACCATCAGAGCTGGGATGCCGGCTCGACAAAATGTCCCAAAGGAAACACGCTTAACAGCTTCTTGGAACCCTCCAAATTCATACTGCTGAAATTAGGGACGCCCGGAATAGCAAAAAAATCCTGCTGGGAAGTTATTTATTGGGAATTTGGTAGCAACCACCAGGGTTGCCACATATACAGATTATTCTGTAATTTACAGATTTTTGGGGTAGAGCGGTGACCAAGAATCTGTATATACAGATATACAGATTTTCAGCAAAATTTCAGATTTTACAGATTTCCTGAAGAGTTAAGTACTTATATAAATAGTTACTATTAGTAAATATTTGTTTTCTATGTGGTTTGAGGTTTATAAATTTATATTCTTCGCCAAACTGATCTTATTGAAGGCTATTCTCAAATTAGCAAAATCTTATTTTGAAGAGACAGAACATGTTGACTCTAGTTTTACTTTTTATTAACAGTTCATGCGAATCAATGATTTTGAAACCAGATTATGCACCGTAAAAAATGTTCAGACTATATTTGATTACAGGGGTCTCAGAAAAAGCTCAAGCAATAATTAAAGAAAATCAGATCTAGCCTTTTTCACATATCCAGAAACAATTATTCAGTAGTTCTGTTTAGTGGGTTTAGTGTGACTAAGCAATGTAGTTGGTCCACTAAAGCTGTTGCGTGTATGGCTACAACAGTTAATGACGGACTTTTGACAGATTTCATTCACATATTATTGAATTTACATCTTTTTCAAAACAAAGTTTGCTCAAAAACCTTTTGACGTAGGACTTACGTCTCTCTTTACTATACCGGGTGTCATTTCAAAATATTCAAATCGACCGCGTTACGCTGTGTTGAAAGATTTTAAACGTTAATAGCGTTCGTCTCAGTGGACGAATTTCTGCGGTAAGCCCCTCAATTGACAGATTTTAAGTATGCCTTTCATGTCCATGCTTGATAAGACCCGAAAAACTTGTTTCAATAGGCATGAAACTGTTTTCAATGAAAAACATTGATATCAAGGGAACCTATAAATATGGGTACCGCATAATTCTTGCATCATTCCATTACCACGTTCTGATTGGTGCAGACACCAGCGAATGAGCAGCCGCTGGGTCTGCCGAGAGGCCATAAAATAGCGCAACGCGATTTTTTACTTTCATTCTGACCGGGACAAGCGAAGCAACCGCATCATCGATTGAACAGCACTCACACCTTGGAGCATGGAATGAAGTCATCGAAGCCACCATCATCAGCCGAAACCTAGCCAGTACAGCAGCAGTCCACCCTACAGACCCGACAAAGCAGCAATGCTGAGCAGATACCGGCAGCAGCAGCAGAGTCGAGCCGAGACCGGCCGGCATCGGTGATGAGCCGAGACAGGCTGAAGAAAAGTCACATGATGCAGCATGTATGTCCACAAAACAAACGGTTCTTCAGAGAGCCAATGATAGAGATCAATATCAAAGCTTTCAATTCCCTTCGGGATTGAAATTGGTTGTTACGGAGATCCTGAAATATTTTCCGCGCCGATTAAAATCAAATCCGCGCCATTTCCGCGCGACATGAAAATACATTCTGCGCCAAATCCGCGCGACCCAAAACTAAATTCTAAACAAATATACGTTAAATATCAATGCATTGATCAATGCAATATTTGATAAAAAAAATATGTAGAAAAATTTTGTTTGATACTGACCGCACACAAAGCGAACGTGACTGAATGATCGTCCCATGTTATGAATTCTAAATCTTATCACCCGAAATCCCATGCCCGGGTGTTACCTTCCTTCTACTACTAACAATGTTGTCTCAGAAAAGAACACGTACTTCCCACCTGAACTGCAATTCTAAGCTCGCTTGCCCGGCTTATTGGCCTGTATCTAGCGAAAAGTCCCGTTAGGAAATAGACGCCAGCAGCGAGCAACAAGCGTAAAAAAGAAGAAGCCCTTCTCGAACGCCTTGATGATGATGACGCTTTGGCTGACAAAGAAGCGTGATACACGACACTAGCTGATTGGCCCACCAATTGGGAAGCAGAGAAGATTCAAAATAAGGTAGTATAAAAGAAAAGTGCATTCGCTCGCAGAGCATTCAGTCTTTTTTATACCATCACTAGAAATTCGCGGTTATTTGAAAAGATCGTTTTCTTACTTTTTGCACTTAGCCGAAGCAAACAGCCTTTTTCAAGGCTATAAGAGTTAAAAATAATGTTCTCCTTCAGTCGCTATCGCATGGATTAGAAGGCTCTTCAGTGGAAGGGCTGAGATACAGTCTACATCCCCTGCTGAGCCAACTTGTGGTTTATTTCAGGCAGTCCTTCAGTGGGAAGGTTGCCACTGTCGAGGCTAATATTTCGTGACCGGACAGATACTTCCTGAATTTTTTTTTGATGATTCTTGTTCGAGGTAGATTTGATTTCTGTGTCGGTTTGATGAGAAGATTTTGCCAAGGAATGGTATGCATCGCCGATTATTTATCCAAAATAGTTGATGTGAGAAATTTGGACATATTATGTATCTTAAGGGCATGGTCAAGTCAAGTCCTACGTCCACTTAGCGGTTATGTCACAGACATTACCCACTGTTCGTTTTTGATTGGGTTTAGGTGGATACAGATTTTCGATACAGATTTTTTGGCTTGAGATACAGATATGAAGATTTCTTGGAGAAAATATACAGATTTAAATGTGGCAACCCTGGCAACCACCCATCGATTGTCACCGACATCAGTAGCGAAATCCCGGTGGTATCAAAAGGGTGAACAAAGACGGAGCAGCAGAACTGATCAACCAACTGAAAACCCAGCACCATCTACAACCCAGCAGAAATGCAGACGATTTTCGAAGATATAAAGCCAATTCCTAAAACAAGGGCCCATTGCTCTCATGAACGTCAATCTAAAGCTAATCAACTCGGTGGATAACAGCAGATTGCACAAAATAGCAGAAATTGGGAATCTGTATCTGCTTTGATTGTTTGGCTTCCGGAAATACAGGCTTTCGACTGTGTGAGTGTGTGAACCTCCAAAAGT
This sequence comes from Armigeres subalbatus, assembly GCF_024139115.2. Lineage (NCBI taxonomy): Eukaryota > Metazoa > Arthropoda > Insecta > Diptera > Culicidae > Armigeres > Armigeres subalbatus. Next base: position 290,251,808 of record NC_085140.1, on the reverse strand, counting down.
TGCTCAACATTCTGAACATCCCTAGCAAACTAATTACTCTACATTTATCTTAACTAGCGTCAAATCAACCTCAAGACAAAAAGACAAACGAAGGGGATGCTTGCAGTTTGGTTAGTAAGGGTTTCCCTAAAGGATGTCACCGATCCTCTTTAACTTCTACACTAGCAGTGTCCATTAGATCGAACACTTGCAGAAACTCCAAACTATCCAAATGTATTATATTATTATATTAATTTATAGTGCACGATGATACTTCTCAAAAGCACTTTCATCCATGTAATCCATCCGGAGAATTGCCACTTGGCATGCGTAGAGAACTCCTAACCGTTATTTTGAAAAATTAATGTGATTAGATTAGATTAGATACGTGCCTATATTTTAATAACTGATATCCTAGTATAAGGTAAGGTTGTACGATGATAATATTGCGCAATGTAGAAGCCAATTTAATTTAGGAAGAAAAGCATCAATTTTATAGTTGCAATAAATACCAGAGGACTTACATCGTCCAACTCGAATATTCAACTTGTGTGCAACATTACTTTTGCGGTTCCACAGAACAGAGACGACGTAATGATAGTCAATGACGTTTTCAATTTGAATGAAGATGCAGTAGAACATAAACAAATAATCAATAAACACAGTTGGTATTGTCTTAATACGTTTAATTCACAATATTGATAGCATACAAATATCTACGTTATCGTATCGTCAGCGAACAGTGAACCCAATGTCCTACCTTTCCAATTTTACTGCCGAGACCGGAAAAACCATTCTCATCGATGTACTGAAGACGGCAAACCTGCCGGACAATGCCAAGAAGCTGTCCGAGGCGAAGGCCAATTCCGGCAAGGAGATGATCAAGATGATGCAGTACGTGTTTCCGCTGGTGATGCAGCTGCAGATAAATGTCATCAAGGAGTATGGATTTCCGCCGAACCGCGAAGGGTTGGTGCAGTTTGAGCAAATCATTCGGGAGTTCGAGCGTGAGGACGTAGACATTGCCAGGCTTCGGTCGCAAATACGGTCGATCTATCTGCCGCCGATCAACATCAATAGTACAAATGACGTTCTGATCTAGGAGGTGGGCGGATACGGGTCTACTACGAAAGGCCGAATCACAAAAGGCCGAATCACGAATGGCCGAATTACAAAAGGCCGAAAGCAAAAAAGGCCGAATGCACAAAAGGCCGAAATCACATAAGGCCGAATCACAAAAGGCCGAAACCACAAAAGGCCGAATAAAATCGGCAGACCAACAAAGTGGACCGAAGCGCGCGCGCTCGCTCCGGTCCACTTTGTTGGTCTGCCGATTTTATTCAGACTTTTTTTTTATTCAAATACTTAATATAATTTAGAATATGCGGATTATTTTGTGATTTCTCAGTGAAGTTTTGTGAAGTCAGTTTCTTTTAAATTGGGAGAAAATGATATGCATTGAGGAACACCGCGTTACTGCAAGTTATACAGCTTTTGATCAAAAGCATAATAATTTGTTAAAATATTATGTTTAGCTTCTGATGTCGCAATTAGATCATGAGTAGTGCGCATCATTAGCACAATGCACAACCATGCATCATGAAGCGCACAAATCCTACATTGATGCAAATCGGCAATTCGATTCTGTGAGCCATGAATCCGGTGGAATTTAACTCAGGCTCTTGCATTAGATTTGGGAATTTAACTTTTCCCAATACTACTGATAATGATTACTACGTCAACAAAGGAAGAAAAAAGAGAGCTCTTGGATTACTCCGTTACTTTAAAGTGATAATATTTATCCGTATGTTCATGCTTTCATTACTGCAATGAAGATTGATCTATTATGCAATATATAAGGAATCAAATTGACTCTGTAAACACCGTCATACAACTTCTTTCAATTGAAAGATTGAGCTTCGACGTTGAACTGACGTTAAATACCTCAACTGAATAAGATTGATTAAGATCGCTGCTAGTAGTTGCAAAACACGTGGCCAAGTTTTTTTTAATAGGGCAGCATAATATAAGTAAACGTAAATTTGTCAATATTCCAAGTTCTCTTAATTGAAAGATTGAAACTTTTTGTAATGATTCGGCCTTTTGTGTTATTCGGCCTTTTGAGATTCGGCCTTTTGTATCATTCGGCCTTTCGTGTTTCGGCCTTCTGGGTTTTCGGCCTTTTGTGGTATGCTAGAACATTTTCGGCCTTTTGTGATTCGGCCTTCTGTGGTTCGGCCTTTTGTGATTCGGCCTTTTGTACTGATCCCGGCGGATACTCATCATAATACTCAAATAATGTTTGCCAACGATTTCGATTTTTGTGTTGGATGAGGTATTTATTCTTTTCATGCTTCGACCTCAAATATGTGACGATTCGTACGCAAATTAGATTAAGGCAAGACTGAACAAATATTAACCGGATATATATGAGCTCATAGATATTGTGGGAATGGAAGATTTTATTCTAGAATAATTTAAAGGTATTAACATGGAACTGCCAGCGTTTACAATAGACAAAGTATAAAATTATATTATTTGAAGCATCGATGATAAAAACCTGTGCATGTATGTTGGTGATTATACAATTTTTGTGTCAAAGATTTTCATAAGGAACATACACTTTATGCAGGATATAAAATGATTAATTATATACTCGTGAATAATGTCAATAAATAATATATCAATTATTGTAAAATGCTTTGAAAGAAAATTATTATGGAACTCATATATAGATTGTAGTTGGAAATTTAGGCTTCACAATCAAAACCCAGATTCAATTCAATCGAAGTTAATTGCCTATTGTACTGAACTCGAGTGGCGATCTCTTTCCTCGCTTATGTGGTCAGGATGGGATCTGACGACCAAACTGCTTCGATCACACAGCCCTACTTCATTACATACTCATCCTACTCGGTTTGCATTTCACAAAACAATAGGTGTGAAAGAGTTGGTTTTAAAAATAGGTTGCGAGAGTTCGGCTGTGTGCCTGGTGTTGGAAATTGGCTCTCATAAGTAGCCTTTTGAGCTGCTGAGGACGATGGAGGCCCTTTGTAGCTTAGTAGGGAAAGCACCTGTCTAGCGTATACGTTTCGTGGAATCAAACCGCACCAAAGGAAGAAGTTACCCTCCAATACATTTTTCGAACTAAATCTCTCACTTGTTGTCCAAGTCTTGGATATTATCGGAATGGATTTTTTTTCGACTTCCAGGGACCTAATAGCCTCCTAATATACGGATACAAAACTTAGGTAACTTAGCAGTGCCTTGAATCTAATAATAACTGATGAAGTCGTATTTTGGTAAAATCTCAAATTCTCAAATATCATCGACGATTCAAATCATGCGTGAATTAGATTGATTAGATCCTATCAGAATCATGGCGCAGATAATCACTTATGATTCGAATCGCGATTTGCATCATTGCAATCACGTGCCCTTCATTGCTGAATGCATTGAATTAACTTTTTAGAGTAAAACAATGACTTCCATATGTAAACAGAACATACGCCTCGATTTCGTTTTGACGCTTTTTAGAGCGAAATCATTTTTCAGCGAGTGAGCGAAGCGCGATGCTCTCCCTACAGAATCGCAAGCGAGTTAGCTCGTGCATAAAGCCTCGATGATTGAGTTTTTAGTATAATTCTACCGACACTGAAATGCATAAACATAATTTAAATCTTGTGGATTTAATTTGAACTACGCACATAAACCGACCCTTCACCGCCTTCACTAATCTTATCAGTTTGTCCAGAAATCCGTATTCGTATATTATCTATTAGTCGAACATATGGCTAGACTGTATCATACGTTATTTACCCAGGGGGTGTAATGAGCTAATGACTCCATGTCCATGCCACACTAAAGTGCGGCGTATGGTCAAATTATTGATCTTATAGGGTAACTTGGTTTGGACCCCTATAGATTTTGGACCTTCCTGGTGACATTTTTTTGAATTCTGGCCAAAAATCAATGGCGCTGCTAATTCCATCACTGGCTTCAAAATAATAATGTTGTTCTGCATTCATTTAACTAGTTTCCTGTGCAAAAATAATGATATTTAGATGAAATTTTAACGAAATCAGTTTGGGCAAGAAGACAAACGTTATAATGCGTTACGCTTTAAAGCATACATCGCTGCAAATCTCAAAATGCACACAATAAGTGCATGTCGAAATTTAGAATTAAGAATGCAGGAATCATCTTATTTATGTATGCCAATCGAAAGATAAGGCTTTGCTACCGCACAGTTGACCAGAGTGAATCGATAATTCAGCTTTTGAGAGGTTAATTGGGTGCGTCGAAAATGTGTACAAAACGAAGAATATTTTCATTTCAGAAAGTTGCAAATTTCACTGGTTTATCAATAACTGAAGCCCATTTCAAATTTCTATCTTATAAATAAGACTTTTATCTTTGCAATTGTGTGATTCCCGTCCGTATGGGACATGTCTTTCAATAGATATAAGCAGATATTGGGAAGCACTTCCTCTAGGGGTCCAAAATTGGATATTTGCCCTAGGGCTTTGGAACTAATGGAAGTTATTCGGAATCATTTCACAAAGTAAAAATTTCGACAAGAGAGAATATGGGGTTTGCCCTCTAATAAATATAGGTTGTCTGGTAGTAGGGCATTGGTTTCTTGCATATGGTTTGCACATTTTTTGTATACCTTCCAGCTACATACCTTCTTCGGTAAAGTCTTTCGGCATCTTTCAGACTATTCATTTCATTTATTTAGTCTACATCTAAACAGATAACACTGAATCAACAATTTGACGCCACAATACACGGTTCGAGGCCGCATCTCTCCATCCTTCCGTTTTGCACCTGGTCTGCTCATCTCGCTCGCTGCGCTCCACGCCGTCTCGTACCTGCCGGATCGGAAGCGAACACCATCTTTGCAGGGTTGCTGTCCGGCATTCTTGCAACATGTCCTGTCCATCGCGCCCTTCCGGCTTTAGCTACCTTCTGGATACTGGGTTCGCCGTAGAGCTGGGCGAGCTCGTGGTTCATCCTTCGCCGCCACACACCGTCTTCTTGCACACCGCCAAAGATGGTCCCAAGCACCCGTCTCTAGAATACTCCGAGTGCTTACAAGTCCTCCTCGAGCATTGTCCATGTTTCATGTCCGTAGAGGACAACCGGTCTTATTAGCGTCTTGTGCATGACACATTTGGTGCGGTGGCGAATCTTTTTTGGCCGCAGATGCGCCTTCGAATTTCACGACTAACATTGTTATCAGCCGTTAGGAAGGATCCGAGGTAGACGAATTCCTCGACCACCTCGAAGGTATCCCCGTCTATCGTAACACTGCTTCCCAGGCGGGTCCTGCCGCGCTCGGTTCCGCCCACAAGAATGTCAGAATGGACATTGTTTTTGACGCATTCACCACCAATCCAACTTTTGTTGCTTCACGTTTCAGGCGGGTGTACAGTTCTGCCACCTTTGCAAATGTTCGGCCGACAATGTCCATGTCATCAACGAAACAAATAAATTGACTGGATCTGTTGAAAATCGTACCCCGGCTGTTACACCCGGCTCTCCGCATGACACCTTCTAGCGCACTGATGAACAACAGGCACGAAAGTCCATCACCTTGTCTTAGTCCCCGGCGCAATTCAAATGAACTGGAGTGTTCGCCCGAAATCTTCACACAGTTTCGCACAGCATCCACCGTTGCTTTGATCAGTCTGGTAAGTTTTCCAGGGAAGCTGTTCTCGTCCATAATTTTTCATAGCTCTACGCGGTCTATACTGTCGTATGCCGCCTTGAAATCAACGAACAGATGATGCGTTGGGACCTGGTATTCACGGCATTTTTGAAGGATTTGCTGTACAGTAAAGATCTGGTCCGTTGTAGAGCGGCCGTCAACGAAGCCGGCTTGATAACTTTCCACGAACTCATTCACTAATGGTGACAGACGACGGAAGATGATCTGGGATATCACTTTGTAGGCGGCATTAAGGATGGTGATCGCTTGAAAGTTCTCACACTCCAGCTTGTCGCCTTTCTTGTAGATGGGGCATATAACCTTTTCCTTCCACTCCTCCGGTAGCTGTTCAGTTTACCAGATTCTGACTATCAATTTGTACAGGCAAGTGGCTAGCTTTTCCGGGCCCATCTTGATGAGCTCAGCTCCGATACCATCCTTACCAGCTGCTTTATTGGTCTTTAGCTATTGGATGGCATCCTTAACTTCCCTCAAGGGGCTGGGCTGGTTGGCTTCCATCGTCCGCTGAACTGACGTAGTCATCTCCTCCGCTGCCTTGACTTTCACTGCCTGTACTCTCAGCGCCATTCAAATGTTCCTCGTAGTGCTGCTTCCACCTTTCGATCACCACACGTTCGTCCGTCAAGATGCTCCCATCCTTATCCCGGCACATTTCGGCTCGCGGCACGAAGCCTTTGCGGGATGCGTTGAGCTTCTGATAGAACTTGCGTGTTTCTTGAGAACGGCACAGCTGTTTCATCTCCTCGAACTCCGCATCTTCCAGGCGGCGTTTCTTCTCCTGAAAAAGGCAGGTCTGCTGTCTCCGCTTCCGTCTATAACGTTCCAAGTTCTGCCGGGTACCTTGCTGCAACGCGACCGCCCGCGCTGCGTCCTTCTCCTCCAGAATCTGTCTGCACTCTTCGTCGAACCAATCGTTCCGTCGACTTCGTCCCATATACCCGACGTTGTTCTCCACTGCGTCGTTAATGGCTGCTTTAACTGTATTCCAGCAGTCCTCAAGAGGGAGCCCATCGAGCTCACCCTCTTCCGGCAACGCTGCCTCGAGATGCTGCGCGTATGCAGTGGCGACATCAGGTTGCTTCAGTCGCTCTAGGTCGTACCGCGGCGGTCGTCGGTACCGAACATTGTTGATGACGGATAGTTTTGGGCGCAGTTTAACCATCACCAGATAGTGGTCAGAGTCGATTTTAGCGCCACGATATGTCCTGACGTCGATAATGTCGGAGAAGTGCCGTCCATCAATCAGAACGTGGTCGATTTGTGATTCTGTCTGCAGTGGTGATCTCCAGGTGTACCGATACGGGAAGCTGTGTTGGAAGTAGGTGCTGCGAATGGCCATATTCTTGGAGGCGGCCTCTTGGCCAACCTGAGCGTTCAAATCTCCTATGATGATTTTGACGTCGTGGCTTGGGCAGCTGTCGTACTCACGTTCCAGCTGCGCGTAGAATGCGTCCTTATCATCATCAGTGCTTCCGGAGTGTGTGCTATGGACGTTGATTATGCTGAAGTTGAAGAACCGGCCTTTGATCCTCAACCTGCACATTCTTTCATTGATCGGCCAGCACCCGATCACGCGCCTTTGCATATCGCCCATCACTATGAAAGCTGTTCCCAGCTCGTGTGTGTTGCCGCAGCTCTGGTAGATGGTATGATTACCTCTAAACGTTCGCACCATTGATCTCTTCCAACAAACCTCCTGCAGGTCTACGATGCCGAATCCACGGTCCTTGAGCACATCGGCGAGTATGCGTGTGCTCCCTATGAAGTTGAGAGATTTGCAGTTCCACGAACCGAGTTTTCAATCGCTAGTCCCTTTTCGTCGCAGTGGTCTTCGCCGATGGTTCCTGTCCGTACACTCTGGTTGATTATTCGTTGCTTATGTTTTTTTAAAGGCTGGCTTGCAGGGCCTAACACCAAACCCCCTTTATTTCCGGTGGACCATGGTGCACAGTTTTACTTAGAGTTCCTCGCTGGCACTCGGACGATGATCAGCCGCCCCTAACATGGAGAACAGACGCTGTTGTGAGCCGTTCCTGACATGGAGAACAGATGCTCAGTAAGATTTGCACCTCCGGAAAGAAGCAAACCCCCCCTTCCCTGTCAGCATACGACCATAGCTCCCACCAGGGTTGGTTACCCGATCTTCCCTAAGGTTGCTCGTATCCCGGCCAGCACCACGGGGAGGTAGGGATAGGAGTTGCTGGGTAAGAGGCTAAGACTGCAAGATGGGGTCTATTTTATTCCTTCAGGTACGCGAAGTACCAATGGTACGCTTTACCCAGCATTTTCCGTGCCATTTAAGTCGAATGCAACTTATTGCAAACAAATTGGATCAAGATAAGTGCCTAAAAGAAAAGTGAGTTTTATTTTGCGCACATACTTACACACACGCACACACATACACACAGACAGACATCATCTCAATTCGTCGAGCTGAGTCGATTTTTATATAACACTATGAGTCTCCGGACCTCGGATTCCCGAGGTGTGAGGCTATTTCAAGCAGCAATAATAACTGTTTTCAAAGATTGTAATTTTTCTGAGTATTTTATTTTTAATCAATTATGCCAAACGACTATTACGAAAGGCGAAAGAGTTTTGGATTTAGTGGGTCGGTTGAGCCCAACCTCACACTACCTGAGTTATCCTCCTCAGGTATCTGTTTACAGATTTTCGTTTACCCTTGCTAAAAAAACACCAATTATAATACAAAAACACTACTCAGGTTTTTAAGATGAAACACTTTTATTTAAAGTTTCAATAAGTTAGTGAAAATAAGGATTTTTTTTTTCAAAATATAAACCGATTATTTATATTATATCATCCACTAAGGTACTATTCTTATTAAGTAAACTTAAGGCTGCGTTAAAAAAGAAAAACTGTTCATTCGTTTCTTTCCTTGGTCTGAGGCGAATTCATATTTTAACTCTTTAATATAATCAATCGATTGGTTAAGAAATTAGCCCAATCCATAATGTTTCACATAGACATTATTTAAAAAAAAATAGTATTGATAATAATGAAGCAACTGAATTGAATATGACAATTCCATTCAAATACACTATTACACCATTCAGTTGAAACTCGGAAAAGATGCACCTTCGAAATTGATTTTAACGTAAAGAACAGAAGACATTGTTCGATTTAATTAAATTTATTCTGGAAATGCTTGCAAGATGATACAGAACCCAATTAATGATGAATTTGTCCAGATTATCGATGAGATCGCAACAGTGTCCGACATAATAGTGATTCCATTATCAACAGATTTTTTTTACACATATAAACAGAACGCAGTTAAACCACCAACAAAGCTAAACGATCGTTCAAAATCTCGAAAATTGTTTCATACATCCCCGGAAATAATTAGGTATAACGCATTCGCTTATTTTCATACAACATATTCATGTTTGAGGATCAAAATCTCGCTTAGATTGTGGACATTTTTGGCACCCCAGCCTAAAATGACCTAATTTTTTAAATAATGATTGTTTCTGTATGTATGTTTACTGAAAAGGCACGTTTCAGTTGGAAACAATTTTAAAGTCATCACCGACAAACCGACGTGCCTTCCCATATACAGTTCCTCAAATTTCCTGGCATTTCAATCTCCTTTCATTATACAGCTCCATACAATCAAAGTAACCAAAAGTTCCTTTAAAAGTACGTTTTTCGCTTTATCAGTTTGACTGAGCGGATTAAGCGAAAAACGTACTGTTAAAGGAACTTTTGTTTACTTGGGAAGTGTGTGGGCAAAATTGATCATGCACTCCTTAATTTATTTCATCAGCTTTCACATAAAAATCATTATTCGACTTCAAACTTTAATGTCCATCTGATGGGAACGTTTGTCATAAATACAGTAATATCCCGATTTTATCACCCCATGAATTTTGGGGTGATAAAATATAAAATATTACAAAATTGGAAAACATTTTGTTTTCAATTGTTAATTTGTTTCACAAATACGAATCAGTTTATACCTTGGCAAAACACATGAATGGAACCCGAAATTTCTTGTCGATTAGGCTTACAAAATTGTTAACAGGTCTTAGACATAATTCATAATAAATCACAGGCGGTGAAAGTTCCTTCCCCTCGGATAGTTAGCTTGCCGCGGTGGGTCGGCTTACGCCATTAGCACTGATATGGCAACCAAAGACATATCCTGTCGTGGTGGTATCACATGTTGACTACTTTTGTTTGGTGCCGCGTTACATATCTGGCATTGACGCACTAATTTACGGCATTTGCATGTGATCCAACGGATCTCGTATCTTGGAGCCTTGAAGGGGTAGTGCAGTCAGGCAGAGGCCTTTTTCATCAGTGATAATGATGTGAGTTCTCTTCTTTTCGGCAATACTTTTCTGATGCGTTCCCTATGACGATGAGTCGTAGCCACGCTTACATTTAGCTAGCTAGGCATTTATTGAAAAACAAAGTATTCAAGACATTCGTAGGGAATCGACTGCTGGATTCACTGAGTAGAAGTTTTTTTTTTTTCAAAACATAAGGAACGTGGTGCCAGTTTTATTTTGTTATGCCTCACTTCGAAGAGCAATAATGAAAAATATCACACATTATAATGATGGTATATGAACAATCTTATAACGGCTTCATTCTCGATAATTTTTACAAATAGATAGGCAATAGGCGAGATGAAGCTTTAGTTTGCCACCGAAAAGTGAATCCTATAACTGACCTTGATTCGAACTTAATAGATAATTACCGTAATTAATCAACGATAAAGCTACTTGTTAGAACAGTCAAAGAACTCACTTACTACGCATCACAGCGATATGTGACCTAGGTAGAAAAGCTACAAATATTTTTCTGATTTTTTATACCCTTATTGCATTATGCAACTTTAAACAATAAATGATATCTGATTACAGCTCCATACTAAACTCAAGCGGTTTAAGGGCCCGTTAACAAATTACATAACGCTTTAGGGGGTAGGAGGGTACCTGCCAGAGCGTTACGGCTCATACAATTTTCAAAACCCTTTCATACAAAAAACGTTACGAGGGGGTGGGTGGGGGCTGAAAATGGCCAAATTTTGCGTTATGTAATTTGTGAATGAACCCTTACTACAAATTTCTTTATGATTGCTCTCCACCTAGAGTGTACAAAAGTAACATTCATAACTTACGTCATTCTACAACAGTTGTCACGGATGTATATGCAAAATCACATTGAAATCACAGTGTCAATATCGCAATTTATACCAGCAGGTGTACTAGTGTTGTTGAAATGATTTGAAAGGGCCTTAAGCGGAATTTTAGCTAGAATGCCACTGGTCTCGTCCTATTGAATGCATAATCAAAATTTGAGTAACAAAAAAACCTTTTCAAGCCCCGAATTCAATGGATGATCCAAAATATCTCAGAATTAGCTTGTGGTGTTTTTCTCATCATAAGATGGTTGAATACATTTCAAAACTTCGGGTAACGAAAAAAGGTTTTTTTTGCAGCTGTAGATTCTAAGTTCTGAACTAAACTAAAGTAGCCTAAAATTTTCTATTTTTAAACTTCATGTTCAGAATGTTCTAGGATGTCGGAAGGTCTTGCTTAACCCTTTCTTCCAATGGTAGCTGTAGAGCTCCATCAAATCATTCATCGAATTATTTCAACAACAAAAAGCAATGTTTGGCACAACTTTATGGTTTCATTAGACTGCAAATATAATCGCCCGTGCCTTATATTTCTTTCCTGATAGAGGAGTTAATTTCATGCAATCTTGCTGAGGACAGTGTTCACTTTTATGCATCGTTGCGATTTTATACAGCCATTTCTCTTTTGGGGTCTTATATGAACCATTGAACCTCAGGATTAATGTGAATGTCTCTTGGCCAGAATGAGTCAAAATATTTCCTAAAAGTCACGTCATTCTAATGACATTTTGCTCCCCACGCCTTAGATTACATATTTACATATTACAATGGATTGTTCAACAGTTATAGTAAAATTTTAGGGGCACAAGTTCGTCAAAACTCGTCAAAGTTCTCGGAAAATTATACAAATGAATGCCAATGACATTTTACAACACTTGCCAAAACTGGCGGTAGAAGCATCATTGTTCCATATGTATTATGTATAGTGTATATCAGAGAATTATGTGTCGAAACCATATAAGCTTGGTTCGTTAATTCACTATACAATTATTTATGATGTGTATCGCATTAAGGCGAAACTAAACGATTGAATCGCGAATCTTCACCGCTCCGTGGATAATCTGGGTTTTTATTTATATCTATCTAATGGTACGGTTAAAATGAATGGAATTAAACCTAACCATTGAAAGAAGTTTCTTTCATTCAACAGAAGTTTGTTATAATCATTGTCCCTAAATCGTTAAAAATCGCACATATCCTCTTCTTTCTATATAGGCTAGATGTACCAGTTGTGGCTATAGCACCAGTTGTCGCACTAGTGCTTTATATGCCAAATGGCCAATCAAATCACCACAAACCAAGTGCATATCGATAAAGCATATTCATATGATACAATAAAACCTTTGATCTCCTCCAAAACAAGCAAAGCATAATTGTAAAAATTGATTTTGCTTAATTTTTGACGTCCTTTGCACCAGTTGTCGCACTAGTGGTCCCTATTTGGCCAGTCCCATAAGAAAACAATGGGATTTGCCAAATAAGGAACCAAAATTAAGAATAGTGCCACAACTGGTGCATGCGTTCCTATTATGGATTAATCAATTTTGATGATTAGGGTAATTCGCCAATTGTTGAACGGCTAATTTCTTCGCCTGTTGTTGAACGCACGTGCATTTCTTATGGAAGCTCAACAATAGGCGACAAAATTAGCTGTTCAACATTTGGCGGTTTCCCCTATAACAAATTTTATTGTGGTTTTCACAGCAGTTCTAAGGAGCAGGAAGTAAAACCTTTCGCTTGATATATAATGTCCACCTACATGCCTTTTACTTATTTTTTAAAAAATAGTTGTTCTTATGGTTGGCGAAGTGCAGCCATGGACCGAGCTGAATGGAGAAGTCTTCTATGTGCAGCACAGAGCACTCCGGCCTTAGTCTGATAATAAATAAATAAATAAATCTTATGTATGGCGACAATTGGTACACCCACCCTATTGCGCCTTGCAACAAAATGATTTTTTTGTTTTTCCAAGGTTCTCAAAGATATGAAAAAATTCTCCGTAGCTCAAAAAGCACGTGCTATCAAAGCATTCATTGCAGGGTGGCCACTGAACCGGGTAAACCGGGAAAACCGGGAATCAGATAGAACCGGGAAAAACCGGGAAATAACGGGAATTTGATTTTTAGTTTTGTTTCGATAGACTAAATAAAATCTATCATCCACTAATTAACTTCTTGTCTGTTTGTTAAAATAAAAAAATTTCTGATAATTGTTTACATTCTATTTAAATTTTAGGATTCATGAAATGCTGTTTGAATGAGTTTTGTTATCAAATTGTTATAATTTTTTTTATTGGGATGTACATTTTTATAAGGAATTTTTATGAGCTCAGAAATCCCAATTTTCCGTGGTTTCTCAACAGTTGAATAACTTCTTCGTTCCCAGCATAACAACACAGAAATTCTTTGACAATCATAGGTTTTAGAAATCACGTCCTAACTCAAGAATTATATTTACACAAATTTATCAATCTTTTAAAATGATTTTTTTTTGGATTTTCTGGAAGATTTTGCCCTCAGTATTGAGGGTTATGAGTTTGAGTCCTATCGAAGGAAAGTGGTTACCTCCAATACACTTTTCAAATCAAAATCTTCCACATAATGTACATATTTACATCAGAGATTTTCAGAGAACGGTAAATAAATAAAAAAGCATCTTAAGTGTCAGAGATTTCAGAAATTTCAGGAATAAATTTTTCAGTTCAAATATTGAAGAAATCATAATCGATAACCCTTTTGCTTCTAAGATCCTTTCAAATATACCAGCTTTCTTCTCGAAATACAAATACATTAGCTCTTAAATCTGCTTGGTGTGATAGGGGACCAGGGGGCATTATGAACACCCGGGGCAGATTGGACACCCCCAATATTCTTGTTAATTCAATCATTTTTCTACTTTCAATGCAGCGAACTCTATAATCCTTTCATAAGCAACTCATTTATAGCGTAGAAACCATTGTGTTTTATTTTCTTAGCGCATAAATTTGACAAAAATGTTAGAATGTCTTCCAAATAGTTAAAAATTATAAGTTTCACCTCCCATAAAATAAGCTTTACTTTACCACAGAAGATGATTTCTCAATTATTGGTCATCCCATAGCGAAATTCTGTTATTTACAGTGCTCTGGCATGCATTTGTGACAAGTTTCCTTGATTTTTACAAAATTTCCAACAGTTTTTAAATTTGTTCACCTGTTGGGGCAAACTGAACACTCTATATGGGAGTAGAACTGACACCTTAAAAATTAAAAACATAACCTCAAACTCATCGAACTTGGCTTTCATATCGTGTTATTTTCGTGTTATTATGGTGCGGAATTATAAATCGCTATAAAAGTTCCAGTAAATGACATATATACCATAGAAATAGAAGCATATATATACTAGAGTGGGCGCAGTTGTATGGGAAAACGCAAACTTTGTCCGATCAAACCAAACCGATCCGTTTAAACCATATGCAAGAAATCAATGTTTCTGCCAGCACTACCTGTAATTGTCAGAGGGCAAAACCCATTTTCGTTCTAGTCGGAATTTTTACTTTGTGAAATCATTCCGAATATCTCCCATTAGCTCCAAAGTCCTATAAAATCAATAATTTTGAAATAACACTCAGTTAAATTATTGCTCCACGTAGTTCGACAGTGCTGGCAGAATAAACGATTTTTTGCATACGGTTGGAACACTCAATCTTCGAAGCGTTATAACTTTTTTCGTGGACGTTCCAGCAACGTGCCTTTTTCAGCAAAGTTGTTCGGCATCCTTTGGGTTGTACTTTAACGTAATATGCCACTTGGTTTATGATTAACTGAAACCTCTAGTAGTAGAAATGCAAAAATATACGTTCTCCCATACTAATTTCCATACAAACTTCAAACGCGATGCGGAAAGCGAGGAAGCAATCAATCGGTCCCAAATTCTGCACAGTTGTTCAGGACCCAGAATGGCTTCGAAAAACCATTGATTTGAAAAAATGACCATGACGCCCCACTCTAATATATACCATAAAAGTCGCTGAAAGTACGACAAAAAAAGGAAGTGTTTTGTATAGATTTGGCAATCTCGTTGGCAAGTTGACCGGTACAACCCATTGGAAGGATTGGCGATGCCAGTAGAGTGAATAAGAGTATGCATAGATTATGCAATGCTTAGAGTAGAGACGATTGATAAGGGGTCTTGCAATAAGTGTGAGGATCCATATAAAAACAATCATATGCTTCATACACAAAGTTCGACATACATGTATGAGGCCGGCTGAAAGTGGCATATTTTTGCGTTACGTAATCAATCTTCTTCTATTCGTCATGGAATTAATATAGAAAACGACCATATATGACCTCGCTTAAGAAGAGGGAAATAGATTTTCGGATGTTGATGATCCAAACACAATTTTAGGTGTCTCATACAAAATCATGACAGGAAGATGAACAATTGGTAATATTTATGTTGGATGATCCATAAAATAGGTTACTATGGCACATAATCACAAGTAAGATGATTTTCTTCATATTTTATAAGGGTGTCCATACTGCCCCATGGGGGTGTCCAATCTACCCCGATACCTTCCCGAGAGTAGTGAAAAATTAATTAAAAATCGTCCTATTTGATTGAAATTGCCTTATTTTCAATACGATTCAAAACAGAACTGGTAGTTAACAAGTAATAGTATCATGTAATTGCTAGAGATCCGAATTATATTCAGTTAAAATCACCTAAAATTCATTAAAAGCTTAGGGTGTCCATATTGCCCCTTGTCCCCCTATGTTTCTTAGTTAAAACTTCTATTTTTTTTCTATTCAAGAAAACACACTTACCGTCTATAAACCTGATTGATAATTTTAGAAAATTATATCAGCATTACAGAATTTCCTAAATATCAAAAATCAGTCTAAAGCTAAGATATTAAACTGGAATCTTAGAAGTATATGTATCTGAATTTAAGATTTTTTTTCGAACACATGGTGGTCTGTAAAACCATTAGCGATACTCCATTTCTTATAAAATGCTTTCCCAAAAAACATCAAGCATTTTAAAATCCGCTTTGAAATTCTCAGAGAAATCTGACAAAAATAGAAGTGCTTTATGATATGAAAACATCTCTCATCTTTAACTTCCTTTTTTCGGTAGTTGTTATTATTTTTCTGAAGAACGCTTTGAAGTTTTTTTCAAGAAAAATATTTTGCTTGAAAAATCTTTGATATATTAATCACAATTTGGATCAAAATTATATGTAATGAGCTCGTTAATTTTTCAAATAAGAATTTACAATGAAAAATAATTGATAGCAATGCTTCTATCACTTACCAGAGATTCGTTTTAAATAACATGTTGCCAATGGTATAGAAAAGAAAAAACGAATGCAGAAAAGCTTTGATTCACTTCTAACAGTGACTGCTAGAATGTTCAAGATGTAGGTACCTATAGGATGGAGATGGAAACGATCTGGAATTGAACCCATGGCGTATAGAGCAGGAACGAGCGTTTGCCTTAAAACTGCCAAGCCTGTTACTAAAAAAGCGTCACAGCGGAATTTGCTTAACGGGCGGTTTATTAACATATTACCATATTGTTTTCTTTGATTTATTTAGGATGTACTACAATTCCACAGATTTTGATGGTGAATTTAAGTCACTTAAAACGATCGAAAAAATGTCGCGTAAAACAAGGATGGTTGTTCCACAGATTGATTTGTCAAAGGAATACAACACCTCATTCCTCGATCATATCTTTTCTCGATACACTTGCCAGGAAAGTTCAAAAATTTGAACCGGGAAAAACCGGGAAAAAACCGGGAATTCAAAAATGGAAATTGAGTGGCCACCCTGTCATTGCCACGATCCACCATGTGGCGCCAAATTTTCTAAAATATCAAAGCTTTTTGGTATGTTTTTCTTAGGCGACTATCTGGCGCTTATTTTTCTTTGCGACTAAAAATAAGCGGAGGAGTAGACTTTTTTATGTGCGGTACAAAATCAAAAATAAAGGGTCTGTTTTCGTATCTTCATAAATGCTGGATGAATTTAGTGCTAGAAGCCCTCAACGATATTTACTTTAGTCTCATCGCTAGAGCGAACCCCTTGACAAATTGTAGTTATGCGGTACCAGATGACCAGCAAAAGGTATCAGCAACGTGTTACGTACAAAAAACTCGTCAAAACATTTATTTCTACTAGGTACTAAAGCAAGCTTTTTAAATGATGTAGCTTGTATGCGTATTATAACCACCCCGGATCCACAATACGCATTATCGAGTTTGTTTATAGGTATACGTCTAATGGTCCCCCATTTGATAACATAATTAAATTCCTGTTTTCCAGTCCACAACAATTGTATGGAACCTGCTGTCCATATGTATGAATATACTAGCTGACCCGGCGAATTTTGACTCGCCAAAACATGATCAATTATTTTCTGATACAAATGTATGCGTCCACAATTTATCTAAAAAACAAATCGGTTCTTCAGAATGATCTCTCATTTTTGTTTTTACATCTTTTTTTTAATATATATTTGCGAATTGCAAGTCAGTCCCATCTGTAAAAAAGTGAAAACGAGAAAATCGCTTCAAGTTTAGCATGTTTTCTCTACTATTCATGTGTTTAGTTAGACTGACTTGATAAAAAACAAATCATGCTATTATCAATGGTTTTGCAGTAGAAACATTGTTAAAACTGCTGATAACAATCATTTTTTCAATAGTAACTCGAATGTGACTGACATGCGATTACATTCTTCATCCACGCAAAAAGTAACCGCAAGTCAGTCACATGTGAAGACGATTCTCTCATTGCATCGTTCGTACGTAGCAGCGTTAGTCTAAGTATCATGTTCACTGATTTCGGGAAGATCTACAAAGGGATCATCTCTAAATTACGTAACGCTTAGAAAGGGAAGGGGGTTGTCCAAAGTGTGACAATCCATATAAAAATTTCAGATGCATCATACAAAAATGTGACAGGGGAGAGGGGGGTTAATAATTGTCAATTTTTGATTTACGTTATTAAGTTATTACTTCCCAAAGTATGTCACGCAAAAATCGGCGATTTTCAACCTCCCGCCTCCCCCCTTCGTCTCACTTTTTGTATTAAACCTCTATATTTTTTGTATGAATCGTCACGCTGCTCGAACTCCCCCTTCCCCCTGTAAGCGTGACGAACTTTGTGGATGGTCCCTTATAACGAAACCTTTGCTCCTGAGGGCAAGTACATGAAAGACCTGCCTGTTATTTCATTTTTGGGGGGTGAATCTGTCGCCGGTCGTCAAGCCAACGACATTACGAGCTGTTTCCGTCGAGTGATAACCGGTTCAAAGATGCAGGAGAAATAACGTTTTGGCTAGATAACTGCCATGCGCAAAATAATAGTTATGTTCCAACACATGATACTTTTAATCAATCCTGACATTTTGAACGTTTATAAAATATCACTCACGTATTTTAAAACCGGCCACACGTTAATGGCAGCAGATAGTGGGCATGCCGCAATTGAGAAGAAAATACGCAAAAGTAAATCACATTCTCGGCATTTTCAGAAATAGTTGAAAGAGCGAAAAAACATGGAACTCCTAAACATCGTTTTCGACGATTTTTTCAACACAACCATGAACACCACCCAGTACGTGATCAATCAGTACAAACTTCGACCGTACATTGACAAAATTAAACACATGATTTTTAAGAAGGAACGTTTCAAGCTTTTTTACGGCAATGCTCTCGACGGAAGTGAGCCAATGTATCGCAATCTATTTACAAAAACAAATGAAACAGATTCAAAGTGATGAATTCCTTCTGCAAGACACGCTAAAACGACAGACTGCCCTTAAAGGGAGAGGAAAGCTTCTTTGCTGAAAGTTATTTTACCACTCGTCAATAACGATAGTAAATCATACTGGACGAATTTGCCAGAACAGTAAACCTACAGAAATGCTTCAGCAATGCTATCAAAAATCATTTTTTAACCTCTATATTATTAACCATTGTCATTTCTGAAGAAATATAACTAAACAAACAAGTTATAATGGCTTATTGCACTAATGGGATTGACTTGCGGTTACTTTTCGTTATGGGGCAATTTGACTTGGAATGGATTTTTAATTTTCTAGAACAAACTTCCCGTTATGACTAGCATAGCTAAATCTATATACAAAAATGAAGTGAATCCCGGTTCTTACTCAAAATTGATTAAAATGCAGATGGGACTGACTTGCGATTCACGGCATAGATGATCAAAATTTTGAAATTCCATGCAAATTGTACGAAAAATCATTTCATCGAAAAGGATTGTTTTCGATTTTCAAAGCATTTAAATTTCATCATAACATTTTTCCTCTTAAAAAGAGGAAGAAAACGAATATAAATTAGCAAAAATTGGGCTGTCTATTCTTGAGCGATGCGCGGTCGTACAAACGCCAACTTTATTTTATATATATAAATAAGAGAAGAAGAGAAGAGAAGAAGAGATGATCCGAAGGAAGTTCGCAGGAAATAGTCGATTCCAGCGTTTAATTTGGGTTTTTTTCAAGGGAGATCCATTACTAACAATCACTCCCTACTTCATTTTTACTTCAAGAACAGCTGATTTGGCCATAATGGAGTAGCACCTACGGGCGGTCGGTCAAGCTTAAACTCAATAATAAATCGTTTGACTGATCTGACTAAGAGATAAAACAAAAACTATTATATTTTTGTAATTCCACGTTATATGAATACAGTTGTTAACATACCATCCATTGCATTCTACTAAATCGTATTGCATTGAACTGATTTGTGGGAAGCAATCCTTATACGGATATAAAAGATAATGTGTACAACTATATTTCGATTCCAACATTTTATTTGAATCTTAGCAGATAGCCGTATTTCGACTATAACCGACAAACTGGAATTGATTTACCCACTTCCCCTAATACACAACTTACTCTGTTTAATTTGAAAATGGAGGTACATATCTTCAATTTGCTTTTCATGATGTTTCGATTTTTCATAATTGTTTTTTGGACTTATGCTTATGCCGTCCACTGTAACGATCTCAACTTATAACAATAAAAATCATGTTTTGTGTCTTTAAAATACGAAATTTCATATTTAGTGCCCAATGGTTTTAGTGTGAAAAATTTGAAAATGATTATCCTTTTTGTTAATTTTAACCCCTAATAGAAAAGAACAGAGAGAAGACACATCCAATGCGAATGTGCAGTTACAAATGATACAGTTTGCATAATCATTTCCAGCTTACATTCCATTATCAGCATTTCTTGATTTCATACAATCGTTACCACGCAGTCTCATGAATCAAATCTTTTCGTAATCTTAACAACATCGTTCGCTTTGCTTAGGACTATTCTATGCTCTCGATTGGCTGCCTGATTTGGGGCTGTTTTATGCGTCCAGATCTGCCACGAACAACACTTCCCGATTCTTTAACCCGGCATCGACAAGCGTCGGCGACGGCAAGCCCATTCCGCCCTCCCTGGGCTCACACTGTAGCACCCGCTTCGGGAAGTTTGTGGTGACCTCGAACGAATCCGGCGCATCAGGATGGCAGAAGATAAAATTGTGAACGTCCTACGAAATGAATAAATTTATTAGTCGCGGTTACATGTTTCGTTTTAGATATAGTAGAAATATAGCACATCAAGTAATGACTTACCTTGAGGGTATTGGACGAATGGAATCTCCGCTCTAATCGTTGGCCAGTGGGCAGTTTGAAGACTATACTAATTACACCGGGTGCGCCAGTTTCCGGCTCGGAAGGCACTTGCGAAGCCAGCTCCAGTTTGAGCCTTTCGATGTTTTCCAATCTTTGCTGCTCGGCTAGTTCTTCCGCTTCGATCGCTTGCAGGGCGCGTAGTGCTTCATCGCGTTCTTCCTGCTTCCGACGTTGTTTCTCCTGATCAGCCCGGAGAGACATTTGGTATGCTTCATCCTGCTGCTGCCGCAGGGTCTGTGTGAGATCTCGTTCCAACCGCTCCTGGCGGGCTTGGTTGAGCCAAACTTCATTGTCGTTGACGACGGTTTCCATCCGTCGTATCAATTCGTCTGCACTGCAGTAGCCCTCCATGCGACCCATTATAACCATTTTGTTCGCTCTAAGAGCAATTAGGACCAGTACTGGATATGTCCTAGCACTGATTGAGTGTGAAACGCGATACCCTTCTGGTGAAGATTCGTCGCATGCCCAGAAAAGCATCCGTCGATTTATGTATTCAACCACCTGTGGATTGGAAAGGGTATCCCTGCAGAAACTGGTAGTCTCCGCCTTCGATTCGGAATGCACATAGACTAGTAGGAATTTGAGCTCGCGCTTAGCATCATTCAATGCTTGAGCGTAGGTGCCCTGATAAAACACCGGATGTTCCGGAAATTTTTCAGTATAGTTTTGAATGAAATTCAAAACATCGCCTAGAGGATCGGTTACAACTGTAAGATAGGAAACAAACATTATGAACCTTACTTTACTTTGTTATTATCTGAACCTACTTCGTTCTCGATCCTTGAATAAACTGAGAAATGCGGTCACTACCGACGAAAGCGTGCTGTAGCAAAAGTTGAACACATAGTTGACCACGAAGCCGATCATGCCTCCAACTCCGGACGGCACTGGGACGCCAGGTCCTCGCTGGGCTGGAAACACGTGCTGCAGAAAACGATCGTTGACGACCTGTGGTGCCCGGGATTCGGTAGCGTAGGCGGACGGTCGCCCTTCTCGGATATTCAAATGCTCCTGAAATGCCACCTCCAGGTCCCACTGATGGCGAATCAGGATGTCTCGGCACACGTTGATGTCATCTAGCCCGGTGATATCCTGGAACTGCAGCACCTTCTCCGTTTGCTCATTCGACAGTCCGTCGTTGTCCATGATTGTAGTGTGAAGTGTGGATGTGTTTGTTAGAAAAGCTTCCTCGTTAAGTTAGCCGTCTCGAATATGTCTTATTATCCTGGAAGCATGGGATTTTTTCTTATTTCTTTTGTTTTTTAAGCCATGTTTTATTATACGAATAAGTGATTAGGCGATTTGCGCATTTTAAATGTAGTGTTAAATAATCTTTAGAATCCCAACTGCATTATTATTACTCGCGAGCGCGATGCATTTTACGAAAGTAAAGGGTGTAGGAAATCAAATTTTATCACTTTTATAAGTCGCTAACATTTCGCTTCCTGGGCTGATTTAAACGAAATTTTGTGGAAGACGGCTTCAGCATGTGTTATTCACACTGCATGAGTTTCATTACGGGGCCCTCCTTAGCCTGCGGTAAGATGCGCGGCTACAAAGCAAGACCATGCTGAGGGTGGCTGGGTTTGATTCCCGGTGCCGGTCTAGACAATCTTCGGATTGGAAATTGTCTCGACTTCCCTGGGCATAAAAGTATCATCGTGCTAGCCTCATGATATACGAATGCAAAAATAGTAACCTGGTTTAGAAATCTCGCAGTTAATAACTGTGGAAGTGCTTAATGAACACTAAGCTGCGAGGCGGCTCTGTTCCAGTGTGGAGATGTAATGCCAGTAAGAAGAAGAAGAAAAGTTTCATTACGAAATTTTCAGTAGTTTCGAAAATACAGCCAAAGGAACAGGACGTGTGCAAATAAATCTTGCGCATTCACCTCCATATTCCACAGAGTTAGTAATCCAAGTTTGTGCCTTTGACCCCAAAATCCTTCAGAATTGCGACCGATCGAAAGATACTGGTCTGGAATGAAAACACGAGCTTTGGAAGCCTCCAAAATTGATCATTACGGAACATAAAATGTTGATTTGGCCTTTCGCGTCAACCTTTCGTATTGGTTTATAACTCCAACGTCAACACTTTCGATTATCCGATTAATACAGATAAACTTTCCAAAAACCTTTCTGTTTTGTCTCTTCTAATAGTAACAAACCAAAATAAAAAAAAAGAAAAACGCTGAAATCTAATTTTGGACTGATATTTGTCAGATTTTGGGAGAGCATCAATCTCATTATTCAGGCCGGTTCACACTGTAGCACTTTTTTGATTTTTTGTTTTCGATTTTTATAATAGAGGCGTCAAAAATTAAGTTTTTTTTGGGAAAGTTGACTTTAATTAAGTTAAATAATCAATTGAGACTATAAAATCAGTATTTTTTTGTTGGGGTGGATTGCAGGATGAAAAATGTTGAAAGGAAGGAAGGTAGAGGAAAAAAGATAGAAATGGAGAAAAACAAGGAAATGAAAGAAAAAAGAAGAAAAAACAAGGAAAAGGAAGAATAGGAATGGAATGAGAATGCAAAAGGAATGAATGAAGAAGGAAGAAGAAAGAAGAAACAAGGAAGGCAGAAGAAGGAAGAAGGAATGAGGAATTAAGAAGGAAGAACTATGAAGGAAGAATTAAGAAGAAAAGTAAAATGAAGATGCATGTTTCTTTCTTGGAACTAGAAAGGTATTTAACAGAATGGAAAAATGGAATAAAAAAGAGGGAAGAAGAAAAAAGGAATAATGAAAAAGAAGGAAGAAGAGAGAAGAATAAAGAATAAAAAATAAGAAAGTAATCTGGTAAGAATCAAAAACAAATACAAGAACCTTGTTTCTGTTACCTCAAACTTTTTTGAGCTGTGTAGACTAAAAAATAAAAATTCCGTATAAAAATTGAAAGACAACAAGTCCCAAGAAGTTTGCGGATCATTTTAGTTTGTGCCCCTATTAACGTCAAATGTGAATTCTGCCACTAAAATTGGTTTCTCGCGATTTTTCAGCCTTATGTGATTCAGCCTTTCGTAGAAGTCCCTTGGTTGGAAAGTAGGGTAACCACTTTCTTCGGTGGGGTTTGACCCCACGAAACCAGTACGCTAGACAGGTGCTTTCCCTGCTAAGCTACGAAGGACCTTCGTCGTCCTCCGCAGCTTAGCGGGTACTGATAAAACCAAATTCCCAGCACCAGGAACATAGCCGAGTTCTCGCAATCTATCTTCAGAACCAGAGTGTATGTAATTAAGAGTGTTCCAGTGGATGAGTATGAGGAAGTGGTTACCCTCAAATACATATTTCGAACTAAATCTGTCGCATGTTGTGAATATGCGTAAGTCCACGTAAAAAAAAAAGTTATTTATTATTAAGATTTCTAATACTTTTTTGCCAAAGCAGGCGCTTAATGAGATGTATAAGAAAAAACTTATACATCGCATTAGCCACATACATTCCAAAACTTATACTTTTCATTAACTTATGAATGCTATTAGCTTTTTGATATGGGATCATTCATTAGGTGGCATAATGAAGAGTATAAGTATTTTCGAATGGTTTTTTGCCATAACATATAAAGTTATTTTTTTAGTGTCGAGTTTCAGATATAGTAATTAATTACAACGCCGCTGGCTCAATACCCGTAATATAGGCAATTAACTTTGAATGAACTGAGTAAAATACTGAGATTTGATACTCATATTGTCATAGTTTGATATTTTAAAAATGGCCGATTATGATGCCTCCGTACGTTTCACCCGTGGGCCTCTGAACTGACGTCAGGGGGGCCAATATTCCCAGAATCATATCCGGATGCCATAATTTTGCTTGTCTTTCAAAATGCTGAAGTTCTATGCACTGGATTTTGTTTTTACACGATTTTCATTTTCTCAATTTTGCAGTCATCCTGAATGTTTAACGCATATTAATTATGATGTGATTTTTCTTTGATTTATACAGAGTTTTTTGAAACATGTTGCAAAGATTTTGGTGGTAAATTGAAGTCCCACGATCAAATATACGTACGAAAAAAAATCGTGTAAAAACAGAATCCTGTGTACCTATATTGCTGATATGGAGCGAAAATATTTATGGCATTTTTGGGGCTGGTTCCCAGAGGGTAATTTCGAAGGAACCCTGTCTGGAACAGGTACCACCATGATGTTTGCTTCTGATGTAATCTCTATATACAAATCCACCGATGGATGGATAGAGACGCAAAAAGTGACATTTAGTTGGACTTATATATAAAAAGTGTTGAGGACCACATCACAAAACCCAACACGAATTCTGGGATCCGCACGAGTTGAAAAGTTTGGTTTCCAAAATCTTGAGGATTCGGCATAACTATTCAATTTATTAGTTCGAAGATGCAAAAGGGTTGAAGTTATTTATTCTGGTTCTTCCATAAGATAAGTAACAACTCGGATTAGTATTCTGATAGTACCGATTGTAGTATCCGAATTTTAACATTCATGGTAACTATTATAGATTAAGATAATAATAAAATATCGATTTTTTCCAACCAAAATACTCCAAAGCCTATTTACTATAAACAGTAGCACGTCGATTATGACAGATCAAAACAAAACCCCAGCCGCCCCGTAACTCACCGGAACAAAGCGTTTCAAATCCTGGGCTAAACTTCGTCGCTTTTGCTGCTGAGGGAAATGTGTACCTTGTCGGAAGCTGCTTTCGGACCGCAAATTCCCATCCAGCAGCGTTATGTTGCCGCTTCAGTGGCTGCGAAACTTCGAACTTGCGTCTGGCGGATCTCCTGAATCTTCCAACACTCGTTGCTCCACCGGACTCCTCTGTAGGCTTTTATGCTGACCTTTTTCGCTTTTTGCGAATTCAAAAGCAAGTCAAATTATATAACACTGGTTACGATTCTGGCTGAAAAAATATGTTCTCTTCGAAGACGATAACTTTACGCGTATTATTTTGTACCGAAATTGCGGGTAGATAGAATTTTTCACCTTTATTTTTACGATTAAAAATCACGCGAATTATAAAAGTTTGTTTCACTAATGTTGGATGATGGTGTCGAAAAAAATATCACCTAATCCGTTCGCTCGCAGTTTTCCGTCCTGCTTTCTCCAGTGCAGGGATGCCAGATACAATTTTTAAATGTCTGTGTTAATCTCAGTAAAATGTCTGTATTTGTCTGTATGGGGCTTCAGAGGTATACTGGAAATAGAAAATTACTCAAAATCATACATTTTTGATATTATTGAATATCAAGCCTTTAATAATCTGAAATTCGAAATAATTTTTCGTTCCATGAAATTATCAATAATGTATAATAAAAATGATTGCAATTCATTTAGTTTCCGTTAGCGATTATCCAGCTGAGATTCAGCGCACATTCTACATTTTTCTAGTCCCCCTGGATTCACAAAACGCCTATTTCAATTCTGCGTTTTCCGCCTAACAGTTGCCTTCGCTCTCTCAATGAGTAATGGAAAATCATCAGGTCTCGATATGGTTGGTTATTTCATCATCAAAAAGTTTCCCAACTCCGCCAAAATCTGGTTCTGGGGTTGATCAACCAAGCATAGTCTGATCGAATCTTTCCGGATGAATGGCGGAAAAGCCTCGTTGTGCCCATCCACAAAAAAACATTTCCTCTCGAGATGTCACAATGTACCGGCCTATTTCTCTGACAAGAGGTGTCTTCAAAGCCGTGGAAAGGTTTGGCAGGCAGCGGCTGTAAATTAGAAGTCGATAATAGGTTCAGCTTTCGTTAACAAGCGTTCCGCCCGGAATACGGCACGGGCACATACTTCGCATATCTGGAAGATGTACTGTACAACGCCTACAACGACGGCAAGCACACGGATCTAGAACAATTCCAAGGCCTTCGTCAGGACTTCTAACAGTGGCAAGAATGGGAATTCTCCGGCAACCTCCTTGCTTTTGTCCGGAACTTGGTAGACTCTGACAACCAGCAAATGCGTACGAGGACACGTCACCATTGCGCTGGTTGGGTGACTAACCCATCTCCAACAAAAAGATTGTGGAAGTTCTCGGAGTCACCATTGATCGGAGACTCTCGTTCCTTTCGCACTTCCGCGAACTCAAAGTAAATTGTCGGAGCAGAGACAACGTGGTTCGGACCTTGTCTCATCCTCATCGAACCAACAACAGGAGGCCCTTCAATTCCTACGTTCGAGCTGCCTCAGAATTGTTACTCGCAACACCAGCCGAGTCTGCCTGTGCCGAGGCTGGCATTCTGCCTTTTTGCCACCGTGCGCTGGCGGCCATCTGCCGCTAGCCGGCTCGTTCGCCGCAGCCACTGCTGGAGAATACAAGATCCCTCTCCTAGCTGAAGGGGGCCGGAATCGACACACTACGGCCTGCGGCGAATATAAATAGTTTGCAATTCCCGCGGGGGTGACAATTCTGTGGCTCTTAGAAGGTCGGTAGTTGAGCCACAGATATTTCCACAACTATGAACACAGTTTTACGGATGGGGGGAGTCGGCATTGGGGTCACTGGGACTGGTTTCACTATCTCGGACTGCCTCGGCGTGGCTCGAGCAGCCACGGCGTCGTATTCTACCCGACCAGGGAACCCATCCTCGTACTTTTAGACTCTGCCAGCACCATCTCCACATTCCAGAGTGATAAGCCTAAGCACAACAGGATCCAAAGCATCTTAGCGAACATGCTCCTGAACACAACCTTTCCTTGGATCCTGGGGCACTGTGGAGTGCCTGGCAACAACAAGGCAGATCTCCTTGCCGAAATCGCCAACATTTCACGACATCCGTCCCGTTTAGTGATGTCAAAACCTGCATGAAGAAAATCATTTGAGAAAACTGGGAAAAACTGGACAACTACATCCGTTTACCTCCGGAAAATTAAAGGGACCACATCGGCGTGGACATATGTTCCCTATTTTAAAGAACAGCAGATCATCTCCCGGCTCCGAATCGGACAAAAAAGGCCCTTGCATAATTTCGGCAGGAGCCCTTTCTGTACTATCTGCAATGTCTGTGACGTTAGCAACTCTGAGGTGCATTTTGTCAGCGGATGCTTGTAAAATCAAGTTCTTCCATTCAAGTATCCAAGTTCACCTTCAAATTACTTATAAAATATTTATGAAGTTTGTACAATGATTCCAAAGAATATACATTTAAACATATTCCAGGCTTACTTCAAGCATTCCGAACTAAAATTCCGGGGTCATCAGAAAAATTGATTCGATTTTCTTTGGTGTTGTTCTCTCACGATTCCCTGCGTAATGATTTCAGAAGCAACATTAGCTTATAATTTATACAGGATCATCATCGGAGATTCTCAGGTTTTCATGATTTTTTCTGCTTTGGGTTTTCTCCAAAGAAAACAAATGTCTGTAAGAGTCTGTAACATCAATCAAAAGTCTGTATAATGTCTGTAATCTGCATGATGTCTGTATGCAAGACCAAAAGTCTGTATAAATACAGACATGTCTGTATATCTGGCATCCCTGCTCCAGTGCTGGTCATAGCAATTTAACATGAAAGTCTGATGACAGTAAATCGTTAAGTTTCTGACAGAGCATCTGTCATTATTTCTCTCAGAGATGGTCACGGACAGGGGGGGAGTACGCCTGTCATCCACGAACAAATCAAGCCTACCTAAGATATATTATCCGGGCCTCGCCGCTTGGGAAAGGCGGGCCACCCTGGGCCACCCCGCTTGGCAAGTGTAACATTTTTCGAACTGGATTCTTGTAGGATATTGGTTAACCTACACAACTGCTGACTAACGAAAAAAATGTGGGATTGTTTATTTACATTTGCTTCATATTACATGCAGAGGAGGCGCGATGCACCGCATATTACCCCCCTGGTCACGGATGCAGAGATGGTCACGGTTGATTTTTTTTTCATTGGGGAAAATCAACAGTGGCCATTTGCGTACATAGCAGGGTTGTTAACGTTAATTAAAGATTAACGCCGTTTCGTTAATCCGTTAACGTTGATTTCAACGATCAACGATATTTCCGTTTACCTTTATGAAACGTTTATCAACGGTAACGGTAACGCTCTCCGTTAATTAAACGTTAACGGCTTCGTTATTTCACACGTTAATGAGTTGTTAGAATCCAATTTTTTAAGGATTTTTGTTCTTTTATTGGCAAGATGGGGCTTGGTGGTCATATGGCTACCGCTTCTGCCTCATACGCAGGAGGTCGTGGGTTCAATCCCAGGCCCGTTTCATTTCTCCTACTTTGTATCTTTCATATATTTCTCGTGTTCTAGCAATCGTTAGAACAGGAAATGGGCTTTCATACCGTTTCCATATTCTATCCCTATACCTACAACTTGATTAGTTCTAGCAGGTAACTGTTAGAATTCGAAATGAGCGAAAAAGTTTTTTTCGGCATCCAATTAGAATACTACAGCACCATTTCATAACTATCACATTGGCAGCCCGTTAACCAAGACGAACCTCTGCCATAAAACCTTAACCCCAAGATTCCAATAAAACTGCGCAGGAACTCGTGGCGAGTGCAGAGGTGTTCTCGACTTGCAGTGGGCGAGTGACTGCATCATCAATTCCTTCCCATCCCCGATGACCGTGAGGACGTGGCCAGCGCCGTTATCGACCATCCAAAATACTAGAACTCTCGGACTGTGCACATTGAGGTTGGAGAGCATATCCCATGCTTCCATCCATTGGTTCCCTGTGCAATTGCGATTGTTCGATTGATCACGGAGTAGCAACTACGAAATGCACGGTCATCATGCTCATGCTCATTTTTGTTCTTTTATTGGCAAGAGTTTTTGTTTGTCAACATATGTAAAATTTATTGAAACATAAGGCGATTTGACATACAAAAAAAACAAATTAAGATCATGTTTTCAATAATAGAATTTCATTACTCATCTACTTTCACTAGTCAGATGACGGAATATGTCACAAGATAACAATGTATTTTATTAGCAATTGAAAGTGAGGTTAGGTTTCTGAAAATTTCAAAACTGGAATCAAAATTTACGCTCTCCTATCACTTCAATTGTGAGAATCAAACCAGAGTTTTCATTACCAAACATAATCTACCATTTCAAACACAAGAAACAGTGCATAAAACCTCTGCATGCAAATTTTCACGCTGATCGTTTCTGTAGTTTCCGAGTCTATAAGGGTTAGACAGACAGAAATTCATTTTTATGAATACAGATTTTATCAAATTATCAATATTATTAACTTATAAACCCGAATTTTGTATTTAATGAAAGCTGAAACCATCAAACTGTATGCATGACATAAAGATATGCCCAATGAAAGATCTTTTTCGTTTAGTATTCTCAATGAATGCAATAAACAAACAGATAAACTTTTCTCATATTCATGTATTGCGAAGAACTGTATTTTCATTTCTCGAAGTTGTCAAGTTTGGTATCCATGAATGCATCTAACACCAGCAGCCCACACATATGTTTAAACTGCTCGCATATTGAATGACCTCCTGAAAATGTACAAGTTGCAATTTCATTCGTTCCAATCGCATGTTATTTTTCCATGATAAATCTTGATCTGGCTTGAATGGAAATATTAACAAGACTGTCATTGGCTTTTCGGTGGTGAACTACGATTGATAATGAAAAAATCTATGACCCATGGATACCCCATTGGCTTAGAAACGTCCTGATTGTTTATTGGGCAGGAGCTAATGAGAAAGAACTAACGAGCAGATTACCGATGTCCGTTGACGTTGAATCAACGCATCCCGTTAACGTTAACGTTACAATCCAAGTAGTTCAACGCAACGCCGTTGACGTTGAACCAAGAGAAAATTAACTTCAACGGTGTTAATCGTTGATTAACGTTAACAACCCTGGTACATAGTCTGTTCAGACTACAAGCTTTATCACTTAATAAATACAAAAGATAGTTAGTTAGTCCAAAAGATATTTTAGTTACAAGATAAAGATGGTCGCTGTCCGGAACATCTTTTGCTGGCGAGGATAGGGTGCTAAAAAAGATATTTTAGTTACCAGATAAAGATTGTCGCTTCGGTTCCCTATATTCTGCTGTTCGAAACATGTGTGGTACATAACTGTCAAATCGTATGTATTTTTCCTTCATTGACATTTGCAAAAGATGTTCCGGACAGCGATGACAGCGACAATTTTTATCTTGTAACTAAAATATCTTTTGTGCTAAATGTTAATGAAGATTGGACAAATCAAGCATCCGAAAGATATTCAATTTGCAAAAAAGAGCTAACCGCGGTGGAGGTTGCTACTCGGTTTCTGATGGCTTTTCCGCAAACGTGACCTTTAAGTGGTCTTGTTGTGTAGGGGTTATCACGCCTATCTAGAGAGTAGGAGGTTGAGGGTTCGAGTCCCTCCAAGACACGTGGATTCTTTTTCGCAAATTTCATATCAATTTGTCCATTTCGAAACATGTGCTGTGCATATGCACAGCCACGACATTTATATAACAAAAAAAAATTGTTTTGTACGTCCGAGTTGCCGAATAATATGCAATTAATTGTTAATGAAGGAAAAATGCATACGATTTGACAGTTCGGTACCCAACATGTTTCGGACAACAGAACAGAGGGAACCGAAGCGACAACCTTTATCTTGTACATATATAACTAAAATATCTTTTATCCAAACGATAGCTCAACCTTTATTAGAGCGGTTTACGTTCCACGTTGACCCATAATGATAATGGTACTGGACCATAATCGTACTGTAGTCTGATAACGTTTTAACCATAGTGGCTTCGGTTTTCGTCTATAGACCGGACTGTATGAGGAACGGGTTGTTAAGAATGTTGACCGTGAAAAAACGATTTCATAAATTTTTGGAGGAAAGTTTTTGTTCAGTATTATATTGATTATGATATTTATCAACCTGTATAGACCATGCCCATGTTATTGTGTATCCGGAATAAATTTATACCGCTTTTTATACCGAAGTTGGATTTTTCTCCAGATACAGGCAACTTTCCCAACTTCGGAAGTAGTGCGCTGAATTCGCCTAAAGATGCGCTAAACAACGCATCAATTAGTTTGACAAATAAAACTTCGGAAGAAAGTTCGGTTCGGAAGTCCCGACTTCCGAATTCTAACTTGGTGCTACGCCGACAATATATTTGAAACTGCACGAAGAAAGGTATAAACAAGGGTATAAATGATTATGCGGGTACCCGATATGATATCAGAAATATTGCAAAAAATTGAAATGGGTTCTAGATCTAAAAAGTAGAAGGTTGTATTAAAGCAGAGCGTTAAACCCCAAACGCAATAAAACGGAACGGCGACGGAAACGGAAAATTTGACAGTTAGCCCATATATTTCCTGTCAAATTTGCCGTTTCCGTCGCCGTTCCGTTATATTGCGTTTGGGGCTTTAATGAATAACGCTTCCAATGAATGATTAAATTTGTTATGATTAAATAATTCAACTCTATGATTAAAGATTATGATTAATGATTTTATCATTTTTGACAATGATTAATGATTACGATTATCGTTTAAATTATTTTTTGACAATGATTAACGATTACGATTAATGAATAAACCGTTTGGAGTATGATTAAAGAAGGTTACCAATCGTGATTAAATGCTGACACAATATGTGTATGAATAATGATTAAAGATCGGTATGATTAATGATTAATGATTATGAATAATCAAATTGAATGGTTTGCATATGGATCAATTATCAAGGAACATTTTTACCAAATTGGGTTATTGAAAGGTATGAAAATTGAATGATTATGATTAAAGATTAATGAATAAAAGCTATGTATGCAATGATTAAAATTGATGATAATTGCGCATTATTCATGAATAAACTCAAAACAATTATGAATATGATTAGTGATTAATGATTAAATGTAAGGTTCTATGATGGCACGACAAATGCTGGGTAAAGCGTACCATTGGTACTTCGCGTACCTGAAGGAATAAAATAGACCCCATCTCGCGGTCCTTAGCCTCTTACCCAGCAACTCCTATCCCTACCTCCCCGCGGTGCTGGCCGGGATACGAGCAACCTTAGGGAAGATCGGGTAACCAACCCCGGTGGGAACTATGGTCGTATGATGACAGGGAAGGGGGGGTTTGCTCCTCTCCGGAGGTGCAAATCTTATTGAGCGTCTGTTCTCCATGTCAGGATCGGCTCACAACAGCGTCTGTTCTCCATGTTAGGGGCGGCTGATCATCGTCCGAGTGCCAGCGAGGGACTCTAAGTGAAACTGTGCACCATGGTCCACCGGAAATAAGGAGGAATGGTCCTCCGGAAATTTAGGGGGTTTGGTGTCAGGCCCTGCAAGCCAGCCTTTAAAAAAACATAAGCAACGAACAATCAACAAGAGAGTACGGACCGGAACCATCGGCGAAGACCACTGCGACGAAAAGGGACTAACGATTGGAAACTCGGTTCGTGGAACTGCAAATCTCTCAACTTCATCGGGAGCACACGCATACTCGCCGATGTGCTCAAGGACCGTGGATTCGGCATCGTAGCGCTGCAGGAGGTTTGTTGGAAGGGATCAATGGTGCGAACGTTTAGAGGTAATCATACCACCTACCAGAGCTGCGGCAGCACACACGAGCTGGGAACAGTTTTCATAGTGATGGGCGACATGCAAAGGCGCATGATCGGGTGGTGGCCGATCAACGAGAGAATGTGCAGGTTGAGGATCAAAGGCCGGTTCTTCAACTTCAGCATAATCAACGTCCATAGCCCACACTCCGGAAGCACTGATGACGATAAGGACGCATTCTACGCGCAGCTGGAACGTGAGTACGACAGCTGCCCAAGCCACGACGTCAAAATCATCATAGGAGATTTGAACGCTCAGGTTGGCCAAGAGGAGGAGTTTAGACCGACTATTGGAAAGTTCAGCGCTCACCGGCTGACGAACGAAAACGGCCTACGACTAATTGATTTCGCCGCCTCCAAGAATATGGCCATTCGCAGCACCTACTTCCAACACAGCCTCCCGTATCGGTACACCTGGAGATCACCACTGCAGACAGAATCACAAATCGACCACGTTCTGATTGATGGACGGCACTTCTCCGACATTATCGACGTCAGGACATATCGTGGCGCTAACATCGACTCTGACCACTATCTGGTGATGGTTAAACTGCGCCCAAAACTATCCGTCATCAACAATGTTCGGTACCGACGACCGCCGCGGTACGACCTAGAGCGACTGAAGCAACCTGATGTCGCCACTGCATACGCGCAGCATCTCGAGGCAGCGTTGCCGGAAGAGGGTGAGCTCGATGGGGCCCTCTTGAGGACTGCTGGAATACAGTCAAAGCAGCCATTAACGACGCAGCGGAGAACAACGTCGGGTATATGGGTCGAAGTCGACGGAACGATTGGTTCGACGAAGAGTGCAGACAGATTCTGGAGGAGAAGGACGCAGCGCGGGCGGTCGCGCTGCAGCAAGGTACCCGGCAGAACGTGGAACGTTATAGACGGAAGCGGAGACAGCAGACCCGCCTTTTCAGGAGAAGAAACGCCGCCTGGAAGAAGCGGAGTGCGAGGAGATGGAACAGCTGTGCCGTTCTCAAGATACACGCAAGTTCTATCAGAAGCTCAACGCATCCCGCAAAGGCTTCGTGCCGCGAGCCGAAATGTGCCGGGATAAGGATGGGAGCATCTTGACGGACGAACGTGTGGTGATCGAAAGGTGGAAGCAGCACTACGAGGAACATCTGAATGGCGCTGAGAGTACAGGCAATGAAAGTCAAGGCAGCGGAGGAGATGACTACGTCAGTTCAGCGGACGATGGAAGCCAACCAGCCCCCACCTTGAGGGAAGTTAAGGATGCCATTCAACAGCTAAAGACCAATAAAGCAGCTGGTAAGGATGGTATCGGAGCTGAGCTCATCAAGATGGGCCCGGAAAAGCTGGCCACTTGCCTGCACAAACTGATAGTCAGAATCTGGGAAAACGAACAGCTACCGGAGGAGTGGAAGGAAGGGGTTATATGCCCCATCTACAAGAAAGGCGACAAACTGGAGTGTGAGAACTTTCGAGCGATCACCATCCTTAATGCCGCCTATAAAGTGATATCCCAGATCATCTTCCGTCGTCTGTCACCATTAGTGAACGAGTTCGTGGGAAGTTATCAAGCCGGCTTCGTTGACGGCCGCTCGACAACGGACCAGATCTTTACTGTACGGCAAATCCTTCAAAAATGCCGTGAATACCAGGTCCCAACGCACCATCTGTTCGTTGATTTCAAGGCGGCATACGACAGTATAGACCGCGTAGAGCTATGGAAAATTATGGACGAGAACAGCTTCCCTGGAAAGCTTACCAGACTGATCAAAGCAACGGTGGATGGTGTGCAAAACTGTGTGAAGATCTCGGGCGAACACTCCAGTTCGTTCGAATCGCGCCGGGGACTAAGACAAGGTGATGGACTTTCGTGCCTGTTGTTCAACATTGCGCTAGAAGGTGTCATGCGGAGAGCCGGGTGTAACAGCCGGGGTACGATTTTCAACAGATCCAGTCAATTTATTTGCTTCGCGGATGACATGGACATTGTCGGCCGAACATTTGCAAAGGTGGCAGAACTGTACACCCGCCTGAAACGTGAAGCAACAAAAGTTGGACTGGTGGTGAATGCGTCAAAGACAAAGTACATGCTTGTGGGTGGAACCGAGCGCGACAGGGTCCGCCTGGGAAGCAGTGTTACGATAGACGGGGATACCTTCGAGGTGGTCGAGGAATTCGTCTACCTCGGATCCTTGCTAACGGCTGACAACAACGTTAGTCGTGAAATACGAAGGCGCATCATCTGTGGAAGTCGGGCCTACTACGGGCTCCAGAAGAAACTGCGGTCGAAAAGATTCGCCACCGCACCAAATGTGTCATGTACAAGACGTTAATAAGACCGGTAGTCCTCTACGGACATGAAACATGGACAATGCTCGAGGAGGACTTGCAAGCACTCGGAGTATTCGAGAGACGGGTGCTTAGGACCATCTTTGGCGGTGTACAAGAAGACGGTGTGTGGCGGCGAAGAATGAACCATGAGCTCGCCCAGCTCTACGGCGAACCCAGTATCCAGAAGGTAGCTAAAGCCGGAAGGGTACGATGGGCAGGGCATGTTGCAAGAATGCCGGACAGCAACCCTGCAAAGATGGTGTTTGCTTCCGATCCGGCAGGTACGAGACGACGTGGAGCGCAGCGAGCGAGATGGGCAGACCAGGTGCAGAACGACTTGGCGAGCGTGGGGCGTATTCGAGGATGGAGAGATGTGGCCTCGAACCGTGTATTGTGGCGTCAAATTGTTGATTCAGTGTTATCTGTATAGATGTAGACTAAATAAATGAAATGAAGGTTCTATGATTAACGAAATTAATAATCTATGATTAATCACTAATGCTCTGTATTAAAGACACGACCGCAAATTGAACGTAGAATTACTTATCGGTCGATAGTGGATGCGAAATTCAATTATTTTGAGCATGTTAATTGTGAATGGATAATAGCCGAAATGTTACTGTAAAAGTGAAATTTGAACACTACCTGTCGAAATAAGATTTTCAATAGTTAAATGCATTAAAACAATTGTTTGCATTAGTTGTATGAAATCTTAGAGAGTTAACTGATCGATTCATACCAAAATCTCCAGAAAAACGGCTGAGTTATTGGCTCTTACTTCCTGACCTCTTTTCGTGACGGTTCCAAATTTTATATTTTAGAATGATCCCCCTATCTTACCGAAAGACGTAATTCCACGTCAAAAACTGGTTGCTATGAACAATGACATCAAAACAAATGTCTTCCGTGCTCTTATGTTGGTCTTGTTTCCACCTTCCGACGCTGCCAAGATTTTGAATGTTTTCGACTTACTCCTCTGCTTGTCCGGTTACCGTAAAGTTGAAGGGGGTGGTCGTGTTTACATCCAACGATTTGATCTTTTTGACGTTGATGGTGAGATCCGCCTTTGAGAAGCGTTCGGCCAGGTCGTTGAGCTTACTCTGCATATCTGTGCGTCGTAGAGCTATGTCATCAGCCAAATCTTTTAGATGCTCCATAGCAATAGGCTGCCAGAGCAGGTCAATCACACCCACCATGATCTCGTTGATTACGATGAGGAACAGTAGCGGAGATAGAATACATGATTGCCTCACTCCAGCGACTACCCGGATGGGGTTAGACAAAGCTTCGTTATGCAAGACTCTGCAAACCAAAGCTTCGTACTGCGCTTCGATGAGGCCGACGATTTTGTCCGGAACTCAAAAGCTTTTTCTTAGTCAATGAACACCAGGTAGAGGGACTCTTGGAATTCGTTGACTTGCTCCAGGAGTATACTCATGATCTTCCGGGCGGAATCCTGCCTGCTGCTGTTGCTGCTGCTGTCTGCTGCTGCGTATCTGTTTGAATGTGATGGACCCCGAGAACCTTGTTGGATTTCATATGCTTCGGATAGCTGCTTCAATCTCCTGCAATGATGGAGCTTTGTAGTTGACGTCGCAATCTTGGCGGCTCATGCCGAGATGTTGATGGTTGATCGGGCATTGAAACTTGAAGAAGTTGTTCGAAGTGTTCGAAACAATCCCAAGTAACACCAAGCATTTCAATATTGCACATACATCAATCACAAATCGGCATGCTAAATGCTCATTGCGTTAGATCTGTTTTAACGATGTATTGTTGCATTTATTTATCAACTGTCAGACAACGATACTCTAAACCAGCAGTACGAATCCAGCGATGCATTATTGGTGCTTTATTTCAACATGCCAAAGTAATAAACCATTATTTCGATCTTATAATTGCCCTTTTCCACTTTAAGGTGATTGTTCCGTCACCCGACGGAAGCGAGCGAAACAGCATTACATGATTCACCAACCAACGAGTGCCACGCGATCTGTTCATCTCTTTTGTTACCGTAGCTCTGACACCGTACGTCTGTTGCGCCCTGAGTTGAACCGGCAGCAGCGGTAGCGTGAAGTTCAGTTCGCATTTGACCACTACGACCACCACGTTACCAAGTTCTATCGCGTCCAAGTGGCACAGCAGCAAGCCGTTTTTAAATTGAATTGGGCAGATTAACAATAAATAGTTTTTAGTGGATTTGTCAGTTTTTTTTTGTATTTCAAAGCCCTACCGAAGAGAAGAACTTTGCCCCCAGCAATAGCTTTGCATATTGCCTCCGTAGTGAAGTGTTCCCCTGTAAACATTTCCGTACAGTCCACTGTGATTTCGACCCACCCTGCTTGGGCTCGAACATCTGGTCCATCCCGAACCGGATTGCTAGTGGCAGAGTGTGCCCCGTGTGCCGATCCAACCGGATCGAGACGCCGACCGTTGTTGTCGCCTGAGAAAAACGCTGTAAAGGGAGCATCCACAAATTACGTAACGCTCAGAGGGGGGAGGGGGGATTGAGAAAAGTGTGACAATCCATACAAAAAATTACAATGATTCATACAAAAAGTGTGACATAG
This sequence comes from Armigeres subalbatus, assembly GCF_024139115.2. Classification (NCBI taxonomy): domain Eukaryota; kingdom Metazoa; phylum Arthropoda; class Insecta; order Diptera; family Culicidae; genus Armigeres; species Armigeres subalbatus. The sequence continues at coordinate 290,213,794 of NC_085140.1, read as the reverse complement.
GGGGGAGGGGGGGTTGAAAATGGTCAATTTTTGCGTTACGTAATTAATGGATCTTCCCAAAAGCGAAACGAAATCGAAGCCGTCGCCGTCGGCTCAGTGTGTGTGTGTGAAAACCTGACAAACGAAAACAAAACCGACGCTGCTGCTGTGAGTGCCCGAGCAAAAACTCGAAATCGAGAATCGCGTAGTCGTCGCGAGTGAACAGAACACCAGAATCTGGTGTGCATTTGAGAACAAATAAACAATTTCGTTGAGACATCCGAAAGTGTGTGGGAGTTCATGTGCAAGAAGAGCACGAAGTAAAAAGTGATTAATGCCACCTGTAACACGGTCGCAGCAAAACAAAAACGCTTCGAGCGGTGACCAACAACATCAAGAAGAGCAGCAGGAAGTAACCTCCGTTGCCAGTGAAACCAGTACGTTTCTCGGATTCGCCGAGTGGGAAGCAACGATGGATGAGATAACCAAGAAGGAGTACGAAAAAGCAGTTCGGCAGCGGGCTCAAGTTAAAATGAAGCTGGTTAGGATCAAACGTACGCTGATCGCCAACCAGTCGATTGGGTTGGCACAATTGAATGTGTTATCCAAAGGACTTTCTGCCACCTACACCGAATACAGTCAACTACACACCAAGATTGTTGGATTAGTGTCGGATGAAGCGATGGAGGATCAGGAACAAGAATATGCAGATTACGAGGATCTGCATTATGGCGTGTCTAACATTATTGAAGAGCTGACACTGGCAGCGAAAGCTGCTGATAATCAAATATCTCCATCCACTCGTGCTGCTCCTCAAGTGGTCATCCAACAACAACCGCTAAAGGCGCCTATCCCGACGTTTGACGGAAGTTATTCAGCTTGGCCAAAATTCAAGGCCATTTTCCAAGATCTGATGGCCAACTCGGGGGACAGTGATGCTATCAAACTCTATCACCTCGATAAGGCGCTCATAGGCGATGCTGCTGGTATATTGGATACCAAAGTTCTGAGCGAAGGTGATTACGATCACGCTTGGGACATTTTGACTGACCGCTATGAGAATCAACGAGTCATCGTTGAAACTCACATTCGTGGGTTACTGTCCTTGAAGAAAATGGCTTCGGAATCATATAAAGAGCTTCGAGCACTGCTCAACGAAACTACTCGCCATGTTGAGAGCCTTCGTTACCTGCAGCAAGCTATTACTGGAGTTTCGGAGCACATCATAGTTTACTTGATCATCTCAGCGTTTGAAAAGTCAACTAGGAAGGCCTGGGAAGGAACCCAAAGAAAAGGCGAGCTTCCAAAGTACCAGCAAACCATCGATTTTATGAAATCCAGGTGTCAAATTCTAGAGAATTGCGATGCAGTGTTCCATACAGTGAATAAATCGACATGCTAAATGCTAATTGCATTAGATCAGTTTTAACGATGTGAAGTTGCATTTATTTATCAACTGTCAGACAACGATACTCTAAATCAGCATTGCGAATGCAGCGATGCATTACTGATGCTTTATTTCAACATGTCAAAGTAATGAACCATTAATTCGGTCTTATAATTGCCCTTTTCCACTTTAAGTCAACTTTAAGGGCTGTGTATTTTACAAGCATATATAGCTTCATGGTTACTTGGGTAGTGCACTCAGCAACTTGAACCTTTCGCAGAAAAACGAAAAGATCCGAGCCGCCGGAGTTTATTTTAACTGCCTGCGTAAAGGGCACCGCGTCAGAGAATGCCCGTCCGATAAGTCATGTCGCAAGTGTCAACGCCGGCACCATACGCTGCTCCATGATGATGGGGCATCCAACCACGATACAAAATCCAACGTTTCCATGCCCGCGGAAGCAGTGGTAAGCCTACCACCGGTTCCGTCTGAGCCAAGCCATCCGACGTCGCAGAAGAATCCCCCCGTGGACCCGCCTGTGTCTACCACCTGCTCGTCCAACTTGGCCCAGTCGCCAAAAACTGTATTGCTGCTCACTGCAATTGTGCAGGTATTTAATACGAAGAACCAATCCTATTCATGCCGCGTCCTTCTGGACAGTGGCTCCCAGGTGAATTTCGTGACCGAAGAGTTGGCCAGCCGCCTGGGTCTGCCCAAGAAACCAGCAAACGTCCCGATTACTGGTATTAACGCCTTGCGCACCCTAGCCCGTGACAAGGTAACACTGAAGATTAGATCCCGAGTATCCAACTTCCAAGCCAGTCTTGAGTGTCTGATCACACCGAAGGTGACAGGCACGATTCCATCCTCAAAGATAAACGTCGCCCATTGGGACCTGCCCGAAGGAGTTGTTTTGGCCGATCCCGAATTCCATACACCAGATAAAGTAGATTTGTTGATCGGCGTTGAGTTGTTTTTCGACATTTTGAAACCGAGTCAGCTGAGTCTTGCGGACAACCTTCCAATATTGCGAGACACTCATTTCGGGTGGATCGTATCTGGTGTAATAATTGAACCACAAATAGTCAACGTTTCCATCCAACAATCCAATCATGCCTCCATAGAAAACATCGAAAAATCGATGCAACAGTTTTGGCAAATCGAGGAGGTGCCAGACGTCCCCAAGCTTTCAACTGAAGAACTCGAGTGTGAAGCTCACTTCCTATCTACGTACCGACGAGATGAAAGCGGCAGGTTCATTGTGAAGCTACCGTTTAAAACGAACATCGACAAATTGGGTAATTGCCGCGCTCTGGCGGTCAAAAGGTTTTTAATGTTGGAGAAGCGTCTCATCCGCAACCCAGACCTGCAGGCACAGTATGTAGAGTTCCTCCGGGAATACGAAGCTCTTGGGCACTGCAACGAAGTTTGTGAAGACAATGATCCACCAAACCAATTGGCGTACTACATGCCGCACCATGCCGTGTTACGGCCATCAAGCTCGAGCACGAAGTGTCGAGTTGTGTTCGATGCTAGTGCGAAGTCATCACCATTCGAATTATCCCTGAATGAAGTACTGCAAATTGGGCCCGTAGTACAAAACGATCTGCATTTTATAGTTTTACGCTTCCGAAAGTTCAAGATTGCCTTTTCCGGAGACGTCTCGAAAATGTACCGTCAGGTACTCCATGCGAAGCAGGATAGACGGTTTCTAAGAATCTTCTGGAGACCCCACCCGTCGCAGCCACTCCGGATCCTGGAACTATGTACCGTAACCTACGGTACAGCATCGGCCCCATCTTTGGCCACACGGTGCTTGGTACAATTGGTGGAAGAAGACGGCGATGCTTTCCCAATCGCCTCCCGAATAGTGAAGGAAGAAACATATATGGACGATGTACTGTCCGGCGCTGATTCGGTGGCAGACGCCATTGAAGCCCAGCAACAATTGAAGCAACTACTCGAGCGTGGGGGTTTCCCCATTCACAAATGGTGTTCGAATTCATCTGAATTTCTCGAACACATCCCCGAAGAAGAACGTGAGAAGACGATGCCCCTGGAAGAAAAGGAAGTGAATGAAACCATAAAGGTGCTGGGATTGCTGTGGAACCCGAGTGCTGACACGCTATCCATAGCAAAGCATTCGACTCCGATGGAAGTTGTTAACCAACGAGTAACCAAAAGGATGGTATATTCGGAGATTGCCAAGTTCTTCGACCCTCTTGGGCTAGTGTCGCTGGTTATTGTATTAGCAAAGCTTCTGGCCCAGCGATTGTGGCAGCTCAAAATCGGCTGGGACGATCCAGTGGACGAAGTGACTACACAAGAATGGATGGAACTAAAAACATCATTGTCTCATCTGCATCACATTGCCATCCCAAGATGTGTAACATTCGACGAAGTGATCTCTTACGATATACATGGCTTCTCCGATGCATCCGCCGTGGCGTACGGCGCATGTATTTATTTGCGTAGCCTGTTTGCCGATGGTTCGGCGAAGCTGCGACTCCTCACAAGCAAATCAAAGTTAGCGCCTCTGCATGACTTGTCTATTCCACGGAAGGAGTTATGCGCCGCGTTGTTGCTGACTCGACTGTTAAGAAAGGTATTGCCAGCCCTGAATATGGCATACCAAGAAGTTGTACTGTGGTGTGACAGTACAATTGTTCTGGCCTGGATAAGAAAGCCGCTCAACCAGCTACAGTTATTCGTGCGGAATCGGATCGCTGTAATCCAAGAGAACACTAGTGACTGCCGATGGGAATATGTCCGATCCCTACAAAACCCTGCTGACATCGTCTCCCGAGGCCAGCTTCCCGAAACCCTGAGAAACAACAGCTTATGGTGGAACGGCCCTGAATATCTCCAAAGAGTAGTCTACGAAATCGACACTGCCGAGCACATTCCGGATGATCAGTTACCTGAGATCAAAGGTGTTATTTCCAGCCCGGCTATAAACCGTTTCCGTTCTTTAACAATTGCAGCAACTTCCGGACAATTCAACGCATCATGGGTTATGTGCTGCGATTTGTTTCCAACTGTCGGAAACATCCGTCGCGGCGCGAGGCCAATAAATATTTGACCGTCGATGAGTTACGTCGTTCTACTGACGTTATCATACACGTGATCCAACACGTTCATTTGGCGGACGAGATCAAACGTGTGGTTTCCAACGAGCCGTGCAAGAAACTCGCCAATCTGCGTCCGGTTTACTCCAATGGCCTGTTGCGTGTAGGGGGACGTCTAGATCGCTCCTTATTACCCTTTGAAAACCGTCATCCGATCATCTTACCGGACAAGGATCCGGTGATACGCCTTTTGATTCGGCAAATGCATGTCGAGCAGCTGCACGTCGGGCAAACTGGACTCATGAATGCCATGCGACAACGATACTGGCTTTTGAACGCACGTTCTACTATTCGAATGGTTACTCGAAAGTGCGTAAAATGTTTTCGAGTCAATCCGACCAGTACCAGCCAGTTGATGGGTAACCTACCCGCTGCAAGAGTCGTACCCTCGCCTCCGTTTGCAGTTACCGGCGTGGACTATGCCGAACCGTTCCTCATTAAACAAGGGGTGCGTCGACCAGCCTTGATCAAAGCATACGCAGCCGTTTATGTGTGCATGACAACCAAGGCCGTCCACTTGGAAGCTGTATCCGACTTGAGTACCGATGCCTTTCTGGCGTCCTTGAAGCGTTTCATTGGCCGACGAGGAATGGTTCAGCAGTTGCACTCGGATAACGCAACAAATTTCCGAGGTGCACACCACGAACTGAACCAACTGTTTCAACAATTTCGCAACCAACAAACTGTACAGGACATTCAAACCTTCTGCCACAACCGTGGCATCGAATGGCGTTTTATTTCGGCAGACGCACCCGAATTCGGCGGCCTCTGGGAGGCCGCAGTTAAATCTGCGAAAACTCACCTCAAGCGCATTGTTGGTAATGTAAGGTTAACGTTCGAGGAGTTAACTACCGTTTTGATTGAAATTGAAGCTGTGCTGAACTCGCGACCCCTATTTGCCATTTCAAACGACCCTGCAGACCCGCTGGTGATCACACCGGCGCACTATCTTATAGGACGACCGCTCACAGCTGTACCCGAACCTTCTCTGGAAGACGTCGCAGTCAACCGTTTAACGCGATGGCAACATCTCCAGCTCATGCGGGAACATTTCTGGCGTGCTTGGAGTCGGGAATACCTCAACACTTTGCAACCCAGGAAGAAAAATCTTCGCACTCAACCGAACATCAAGGAGGGTATGGTTGTCCTTCTCCATGACCGGAACCAACCCCCTCTTAATTGGAAAATGGGCCGCATTACAGCGGTCTATCCCGGTGATGATGACTTGGTCCGAGCTGTCGACGTGCGTTCCGGAGGAACTACCTTTCGTCGTCCCATCAACAAGATTTCCGTTTTACCTATCGAAGACAATGCGCTTATTTCCGAATTCGCTACGACTGTTGAGTGTCCTCAACCGGGGGAGTATGTTCCGTCACCCGACGGAAGACGGAAGCGAGCGAAACAGCATTACATGATTCACCAACCAACGAGTGCCACGCGATCTGTTCATCTCTTTTGTTACCGTAGCTCTGACACCGTACGTCTGTTGCGCCCTGAGTTGAACCGGCAGCAGCGGTAGCGTGAAGTTCAGTTCGCATTTGACTTTCACTACGACCACCACGTTACCAAGTTCTATCGCGTCCAAGTGGCACAGCAGCAAGCCGTTTTTAAATTGTATTTGGCAGATTAACAATAAATAGTTTTTAGTGGATTTGTCAGTTTTTCTTGTGTTTTAAAGCCCTACCGAAGAGAAGAACTTTGCCCCCAGCAATAGCTTTGCATATTGCCTCCGTAGTGAAGTGCTCCCCTGTAAACATTTCCGTACAGTCCACTGTGATTTCGACCCACCCTGCTTGGGTTCGAACAGTGATTCTAGAATGAAGCCAGAAATCGGCCATTTTGTAAACCACGTGCATTAATTTAATTCATGATTCTAATTACACCCGATTCTTTTTTTACACGGGTGGGTTTTAGTTGATTACGACCGTTAGAGTTGATGAAATTATGAGTGAACCCCATGGAAAAATTCACAAAAAATCAAAGAAAATTCAAGTGGTATTTGAAAAGCTGTGAAAAATCAGGTTAACCGGGAAATTAAAGAATACCAACCGTGTAAAAAAAATATTGGGTGTAGTGCACACATAACCACTCTCCACGCGAAGTACAAATATAATCTATAATCAAATAAAATGTATGTGTGGTCTCTAATATGCAGTTATTGAATTTATGTGTGGGTACAAATTGCATATATTTGGGTCGCCAAATTGCAAAAATTTATATGTGCGACAAATATATTCAATATAAAGAATTTTCTCGGTGTACGTAGACTTTTATTGTTATTATTATTTTTGAAAAACAATTTATACAGCAGCTATGTGCAAAGTTCACTTGTTTGATTTTTTTTTAGGATTTTCCAGATTTTTTTTTGCAAGACTTTATCGGAGTAATCTAATGAATTTCACTGAAGTAATAGTCTGAACTACGGCTTAAAACTATATGGAAATTCCCGGAAAATTCTTCTGTGCTGAGCAGGAAATTGCCCGGAGTATTCTACAAAAACTTTCGAGAAAATTTCTAAATTTCCACTTGGATTTTATAGCAGATTCTACTACAAAAAAAATATTTTCGTCGGGAACTTGGAAGCTCCAAGTGGTTCTTTCTAATTTTCACGGGAAATTATGTCGCACTTCAACGGGGAATTCCGCGAAATGTCCGCGAGAAACCCTTCACTGGAGATTTTCTGGGAAGTCCCCGGGAATTTTTTCCTAATTTCGGAAATTCTTCGGAATTTTCGCGAGGAATTCTTTGGATATATAAGCGAAATTCTTCGAAATGTCTTCGCGAGTACTAATGCGAATTCTTTGGAATAATCGATGGAAAATCTTAGGAATTTCTAAAGAAAATGTTGACAATTTCCACGAGAAATTATTTGAATATCCCACCAAAAACTGTTTGTGTCGAAACGTTGGACAAATATAAATCTTGTTTCAATCCTTAAAGACTGCGTAGCCGTTTGAAGTTAAAATAACAATAAACAGTCCCAGAAAAATATATTAAGCTCGTTTAGTGGAATGTATTAAACCGTCTAAGACGAATTAAGTACTGTCCATTTAATTCCACCAGTTTACCATTAACTGGTGGAATTAAATGGACAGTACTTAATTCGTCTTAGACGGTTTAATAAACAGTCGATCATTCGAAAGTACTCTCGTTAAATTCTTCCTTAAATTCTTTTGGTAATTCTTCTAAAAATATCTTTGGACATTCTTCCAGTATTTTCTCTGAGTATTTCTCTAAGAATTTCTTCAAACATACGTTCTGGTATTCTTTCCGAAATTCATCCAGGAAGTTGTCCGGAAGCTTCAGGGATTTTTTCGAAAAATCCTCCAGGAATTAATTTGGAAGATCCTCCAAAAGTTCCTCCAGCAATCCTTCGGTAGTTCCTTCACGAATTCCTCCGATAGTTCTTCCAGGAATTCTTCCAAAAAGTTCCCCCGGGATTTCTGCGGAAGCTCCTCCAGGGATCCCTCCGGAAGTTCCTCCTCTGGAAGATCCTTCAAGGTTGCCTGAAGAGTACTTCAGGAATGACCCTGGAAGTATACTTCTATTACCTCCAGGATTTCTTTCGGAATTTTCTGCAGCAATACCTCAAAGAGCTTCTCCAACTACTTCCAAGAATTTCTTAAGAAGTTTCGTCTTGAATTCTAGGGGAAATTGCTTCAATAATATATCCTTCAGAAATTCATTAGGAAAATCCTTCAGGTATTCCTCCAGAAAATCTCTCGGAATTCATCCTGAAGACAGGAATTTCTTCTTAAGTTTTTCCAAGTATTCCTCCGGAAGGAAGTTTCTTCAGAACTTTCTCCAGAAATTCCTTCAGTAAATCCTTTTAATGTTCCAACAGCAATTCCTCGGGAAATTTCTTCAGGAGTCTTCCAGAAATAATAAGAAGCTCCATCCAGAAGAAAGTTATAAGAAGCTCCATCGGGAATTCATCCGGAAGTTGATCTAGATATTTATCCGGACGTTCCTTCAGAAAAATCTCTGGATGTTTCTTCAAGTATTTCACAGTAAATTTTGCATCCCAACAGGGTATTCTTTAAAAAGCAATTTGAAAGAGTTCCACGTGGAAGTTTAAAAGTTTAAAAATCCGACTCAGTACAAAATCCAGGGGAAACTCGTTTTAAAAAAATAAAGAATTAAAAAAAAATATTCTCTTGAATTCTAACAATTTGAATGTTAAAAAAATAAACATTATTCAACACGAGATTCAACATCTGTAATACAAGGAGATTATTGAATTTATACACCTATTTGATTTTGAAATTTCTCGGATAATCATAATCTTAATATTGAAGACATTTGAAGACATTTTTAAACGACTGTGAAGACATTTGAAAATATCATCTGGCATCCCTGTTCTCTAGAGCCAAATACCGTTGACGCTGCGTTTATTCCGGACATCTCAATTTTCGGCTGATGCAGATGTGGTCAATTTGCGATTTTCAGTTTGTCCATCACGAGAGACCCACGTCACTTTGTAAGGCGGCTTGGTGGTCGTATGGCTACAACTTGTGCCTCATACGCAGGAGGTCCTGGGTTCAATCCCAGGCCCGTTCCATACCTTCTACTTTGTATTTTTCCATATATTTCTCATGTTCTAACAATCGCTAGAACTAGAAATGGGCTTTCCTACTGTTTACATCCTCTATCCTAAATCAACAACCTATAACTAGTTCTAACAGGTAACTTTTAGAATTCGAAATGAGCGAAAAAGCTCGTTTCGGTATCCAATTAGAATACACCATCTTTTCCTAACTTTCACATTGGCAACCCGTTAACCAAGACGAACCTCTTCCATCGAACCTAACCCCAAGATTCCAATAAAATTCCGCATGAACTCGTAGCGAGTGAAGGGGTGTTTTCGGCTTGCAGTGGGCAAGTGATTGCATCATCAATTCCTTCCCATCCCCAATAAACCATGAGGACCAGTGCCGCTATCAACCATTGAAAAACTAGAGCTCACGGACTGTGCACATTGAGGTTAGAGAGCAAATCTCATGCTTCCATCTATTGTTTCTCTGTGCAATTGCGTTTGTTGGTTCTGGTCAATCATGGAGTATCAACTACGAAATGCACGGTCATCATGCTCATGCTCATGCTCACGAGAGACCCACGTGACTTTGAGCTCTCGTCGATGGGGAAAGAGCGATCACCATGTCGTTATTGCCATAGAATTCTGCAAACAGCTCGTCGTTTTGATTTATTCTCCCAAAACCATGGCGTCCATTGGCACGCTCATCCCTAGCAGCACACATGTTCCACATGGGCTACAGCAACTCATACGTGACCGAATTCAGTCACAATCAAGTTGATGCAACCATTTTTGTCTGACTTGTGCTGCTCGGGATAGTACGTGTTGTCGGAGCCGATCTTCGCATTGAAGTCACCCATGTAGATCTTGATTTCACCTTTCGGAACTTTATCCATGATGGCATTCATTTTACTGTAGAAAATCTCCTTGTTGTGTATCTGACATGTCGTCTCACCATTTCGTAGCGCGGTTTATTCGGTAGTTTCGGTTTATGCCATTGCGGTCGAAACTACTACACCGTGGATTATTTTAAGAATATGCACCGGTTATTTTCAGCAGATAACAAACTCGTTTGATTTTAGCATGTGCGCAGTCAAAATAAGTTGTGGTCCATGGACAGGATGAGGCAGTGCATAGGTTCATTATTTGACTTTTGAGCGGTGCCGAAATTCATTTTGAATGAACTCGATGTATGGAAGAGTGTTCATTTTTAGTAAACAGCGCACCGCTCAAACGTCATTGTGTTCATTTGATGCATTTGATGTGACTGTCAAATCGTATGGACGCTTCGCTTCGCACTTTGCGTCTATTCTGGCCGCACCTAATTATTGCTGAACCATCTCGGAACCCTTCTGACAACGGCAGCTGGGTGGCGAATGTAGTGAATATAATGGATTCAAGAAACTTAACGGTGGTTGACAGCTCACGCAATCAAAATGCTGTTGGCGGAGACGACCGACGCAGTTGAAACTTGGATGATTGGAGTCAAGCTGCAGCTGGAAGTAATTCAGCGGATGCAGATTACCGTCTGTGAGGACTCTGAGACATATATGAGCGTCTAGGAGTGATGATAGATAATAGGTTGAATTTCAATACCCGTATATCGACTATTTATGTAAAAAGGCAACTTAATTGATCAGTGCGCTAGCAAGGTCCAGTGCAGTGAGCAGTGATTGGCCTCGGTTCATTGCCGAACCTGGGCACTCGAACAGCCAACCTGCTAAAGAAAGAATACAGAAGAATGAAGCGCTTCGGGTATGTAGGGCACCGCCAGTGCGAACGTCATCCACAACCGGAACCGTCGGACCACCTCTGCAATCTGAAGACGAAGTCTGCGCAATGCGCGAAAGCGTCCCCTGCGATAGCCGTCGGGCACCATCAGTAAGGAAGTTTCCTTCACCGGAACTAATGGACCACCCCCATCAGGTGTCTGACGCCCAGATTTTCAGGCCTTCAGCCCTTGTAAAACACACGCACGCACACGAGAAAGGCAATACCAAACAAAATATGAATTGGATATTTTTCATGTATTTATTATTGTCGCTGCTTTTTATTTTTTGTTATTCTTATGGGTCAAACACAATTGGTACGTTTGCGTGCGTTTTGACAGTTTTTCCATGGGAAAACTGTCAAAACGCACGCAAACGTATCAATTGTGTTTGACCCATTACACTTACCGCTATAATGATAAACTACTTGACATGCTCCTGCAATACTGATCTTCTTAAATATAAATTCATCTATTCAAAGTTCCGTAGTCGGGGAGGTCCATTTTAATCATCGATGACGTCAAAGTCCATCTCACAGCATCCTTTAACGTTTTTCTCCGCCAAGTCGGTCCCAGGAATATGGAAAAGCATACGCACTCGATACGTACCTTTGCCTAGTTCGGTGTAGCTGTGGAGATAGCTAATCTTCATCACCGCCGTGTCTAAGTTGAATACGCCCTAAGTGAGCAAAGATAAACGAAATAAGAATCGCTTTCAGTTTTTTTAGCAGCCAAAAGTAAAAATGCTTAAATGAGTATCTACACTTATAAAAATCCACATATTTTTATTGGCAAAAATCTAAAGAAATTTACAAATAAATTTTATGTTTGCGTTAATAACCACCCGCTATTAGAGAATCCACATATATGCTATGCTAATTCATAATATCCATTACGTGAGAAATGCTATAATCAAAATTTATGTGTACCACACATAAATAATATGATTGGATTTTTATCAGTGTAGGCTAAATTACATATAATTCCAGACAAAATTTTCAAAACGACTTATCTGCTTTTGTAAACAAAGATTTAAACGACGATTTGACGAATCTGATAGCTCTCCCACGCAAACTAACACCATCAATAGGTAGGTGAAGGTTTCCGTTACCTGTTGATGGTGTTGGTTTGCGTGCGAGAGCTATCAGATTCGTCAAATCGTCGTTTGAATCTTTGTTTACAAAAGCAGATAAGTCGTTTTGAAAATTTTGTCTTGAATTGCAAAAGATGACTAATACAGTAGGCGTTCGATAACTGCAAGTCATTTAGCTGCAATGCTTTTAATTGAAATTCGATAGTTGCAACAGTTTTGCAGTTATCACACCGCTGAATTTCAAACTGTTGCCAAATTCAATGACAGCTGCATTGCGCTGCACATTTAGATGCACTTTTATTGCATCTGACGCGTCGATTGACAAACAGTTTGTCATCTAGAATACGTTGCAAATCCTATCTCAAAATTCAAATAGAATTTCAAAAAGTTAGAAAAAGATGAGTTAGAACTCACCCTTTTAATTCCACCATTTGACTGTGACTTTACAGATACATATTTCAGCCTCAACAGTACGGCCGTCTTCAGTGTCTCGTTCTGCTTCTTCATTGGCATTACGTCCCCCACTGGGACAAGCCTGTGTCCTGGTGTTAAGTGGGACGCTAAACAGACCTGACACAACGGCCCTCCGACGAGACAGAAGGTTTGCGCAGGCCCAATAAGCCGCCTTTAAAAACAACCATTACGAACGACATAGAAGATAATACGACTCGATATAATCGGCAACGACCTAGGCGACGAATAAAGGATCACGATTTGAAGCTTGGAACATGGAGCAGCAAGTCGCTATATAGGATTCGCAGGTTGCGACAGAATAATCTACGATGAATTACATCGCCGCAACTTCGACGTCGTAGCGCTACAGGACAGGACAGAAAGTGTGGAAAAGCGGGCATCGAGCGGCTACCTTCTACCAATGCTGTAGCACCACCAACGAGCTGGGAACCAGCTTCATAGTGCCCGGCAAGATGCAAGAAGGCCGTTTCTTCAACTATAGCATCATCAACGTGCACTGTCCACACGAAGGGAAACCCGACGACGAGGAAGAAGCGTTCTATGCACAGCTAGAGCAGACATACGATGGATGCCCACTGCGGGATGTCAAAATCGTCATCGGTGACATGAACGCTCTTGTAGGAAGGGAGGAAATGTATAGACCGGTCATCGGACCGGATAGTCTGCATACCGTATCGAACGACAACGGCCAACGATGCATAAAATTTGCAGGATCCGGTGAAATGGTAGTCCGAAGCCACGTGCCACGATATGTGTAACGACAGAAACGGGAACCTTCTTACAAACGAGCGTGAGGTGATCCAAAGGTGGCGGCAGCAATACGACGAGCACCTGAATGGCGATGTGGCAGATAACGGTGGCGGAATGGTAATGAACCTAGGAGCACGCGCGCAGGACATGCGACGTCCGGTTCCGAATCTCCAGGAAATCCAGGGGGAGACCGGTCGGCTGAATAACAACAAAGCCCCTGGAGTTGACCAACAATCTGGAGAGCTGTTTAAACACGGTGGTGAGGCACTGGCTAGAGCGCTGCACTGGGTATTTACCAAGGTTTGGGAGGATGAGGTTCTGCCGCAGGAGTGGATGGAAGGTTCCGTGTGTTTCATTTACAAAAATTTTAGCCGCCGTATTACACCAATTGCAAGAGAGTTCGTGGGGCAGTACCAGAAGGGGTTTATGGGTGAACGCTCTACCACAGATCAGGTGTACATGTACATGTGCACACATCATCTATTTATCGACTTCAAAGCCGCATATTATACAATCGATCGGGACCAGCTATGGCAGCTATTGCACGAAAACGGATTTCCGGATAATCTGATACGGTTGATTAAGGCAACGATGGATCGGGTAATGTGCGTAGTTCCAGTTTCAGGGGCATTCTCGAGTCCCTTCGAAACGCGCTGAGGGTTACGGCAAGGTGATGGTCTTTCGTGTCTGCTATTCAACATCGCTTTGGAAGGGGTAATCGACACGAGTGGTACGATTTTCACAAAGTCCGTCCAGTTATTTGGTTTCGCCAACGACATAGATATTATGGCACGTAACTTTGAGAGGATGGAAGAAGCCTACATCAGACTGAAAAGCGAAGCTAAACGGATTGGACTAGTCATCAACACGTCGATGACGAAGTACATGATAGGAAGAGGCTCAAGAGAGGATAATGTAAGCCAACCACCACGAGTTTGTATTGGTAGTGACGAAATCGAGGTGGTTGAAGATTTCGTGTACTTGGGCGCACTGCACTGGTGACCTCCGATAACGATACCAGCAGAGAAATTCGGAGACGCATCATTGCAGGAAATCATACGTACTTTGGACTCCGCAAAACGCTCCGATCGAATAGAGTTCGCCGCTGTACCGAACTGACTATCTACAAAACCCTTGTTAGACCGGTAGTCCTCTACGGACACGAGACCTGGGCGATGCTCGTAGAGGACCAACGCGCAATGGAAGTTTTCGAAAGGAAAGTGCTGCGTACTATCTATGGTGGGGTACAGATTGCGGACGGTACGTGGAGGAGGCGAATGAACCACGAGTTGCATCAGCTGTTGAGAGAACCATCCACCTTTTTTTTCTTCTTTATTAACCCTTTTGTTACCGACAGGGTACCCGGGTACCTTTTTCGTTTTCAAGTGAAATTTTTTTAGGGTTCTGAACATCGCAGGAAATTGAAACTCCGTGACATCTTCAAACTCGGCAAAATTAAGGTTTGGGTGGTACGAAAATGAAAATCCAGTAAGGGGGGGCTTGGGGAGGGGCTTCTGAATATTTTTACCCCGTAACGTACCGACAGGGTACCCGGGTACCCACGTTTTGGTATGACCATAACTTCGTCAGTTTTCAACCGATTTCGACGATTCCGTTTGCTATGGATTAAGAAATTCATCCTCTATCCGTTCCATGTCACATAGGACCGATCCGGATTACCTGGTTACCGGAGTTCCGGATTTGCTAGACCATGTCTCAAAAATGGAGAAGTTGATCTTATAGAATCCAAATGATGATTTCTTGTACCCTGAGCTACCAGTTTCGCAGAAAATTCGAGGATTATGACTTCCCAACGTATAAGGACCACGTGATCATATGGACTCGGAACGGACATCCCGGAATAGGTTCCCGTGGGCCCTATAGTGGCCGCAAATTCATTCCTGGCAATATGGGTATCAAAATTCTTGAAATTGTTTCGGGAACATGTTATTCATATAGTTGAAACCATAGGATGGATATGAACCGGAACGGTCATTCTGGAACAGGTTCCCGGAGGGCCCGTAGTGGCCAAAAACTCATTTAGAATAAACCCTGGCAATATGGGTATCAAAATTCTTGGAATTGTTCCGGAAACATAATTTCCATGTAGTTGAGACCATAGGATGGATATGAACCGGAACGGTTATTTTGGAACAGGTTCCCGGAGGGTCCGTAGGGGCCAAAAACTCATTTAGAACGAACCCTAGCAATATGGGTATCAAAATTCTTGGAATTGTTCCGCAAACATAATTTCCATGTAGTTGAGACCATAGGATGGATATGAACCGGAACGGTCATTCTGGAACAGGTTCCCGGAGGGCCCGTAGTGGCCAAAAACTCATTTAGAATAAACCCTGGCAATATGGGTATCAAAATTCTTGGAATTTTTCCGGAGACATGTTATTCATGTAGTTCAGACCATAGGATGGATATGAACCGGAACGGTCATTCTATAACAGGTTCCCGTAGGGGCCAAAAACTCATTTAGAATAAACCCTAACAATATGGGTATCAAAATTCTTGGAATTGTTCTGGAAACATATTTTCCATGTAGTTAAGACCATAGGATGGATATCAACCGGAACGGTCATTCTGGAATAGGTTCCCCGAGGGTCCGCAGGGGCCAAGCACTCATTTAGAATAAACCCTGGCAATATGGGTATCAAAATTTTTGGAATTGTTCCGGAAACATGTTTTCCATGTACTTGAGACCATAGATTGGATATGACCCGGAACGGTCATTCTGGAAAAGGTTCCCGGAGGGGAGGGCCTAAAGTGATCATTAATTCATTTGGTAGAATCCCTGGCAATATGGGTATCAAAATTCTTGGAATTGTTCCGGAAACACGTTTCCATGTAGTTGAGACCATAGAATGGATATCAAACGGAACGGTCATTCTGGAACAAGTTCCCGGAAGGCCAGCAGGGGCCAAAAACTCATTTAGAATAAACCCTGGCAATATGGGTATCAAAATTCTTGGAATTTTTCCTGAAACATGTTATTTATAAAGTTGAAACCATAGGATGGATATCAACCAGAACAGTCATGCTAGAACAAGTTCCCGAAAGGCCTTTAGTGGCCACAAACTCATTTAGAAGACACCCTGGAATCAAAGTTCTTGAAATATTTTCGGAAACATGTTTTTCCAAGAAGATGGGACTGATGTTGGGTCATCAGGCTGAATGGCTGTTAGGCCGAATGGTTATTGGGTCGAATGAGAAGTGAGGAGTGAATAGTGAGAAGTGAGCAGTGAGAAATTGAAAGTAAAAAGTGAAATGAGAGAAATGAGAAGAGAGAAGTGAAAAGTTACACAGTGTTGACCTGATTTTGTCACTCCCCGATTTTATCTACCTCCGACTTTATCACATTCTCGACCCGATTTTATCTCGTTCCGCTTTTATCACGTTTTTGACCCATCTCGCATCCATAAATTTTTTTGAAAATTTCAGTCGTTCTTTTTATTTTTGTAAATTATTCAGCAAACACCAATGATACTTACAGCGTCTGTGGTTCATTATAAATCATTTCTGAGTACCTGTCAAGAATTTTTAAGTCTTTTTGACAAGAAATAACGGGAAAATAAGAGAGCAAGTGTTTCTTCTAAATGAGGGTCCCCTCGGAAACCTGTGTGAGAATGACCGGTCCATTGTCAAACCATCTTATGGCCTAATAACCCAAAAGATCATGCTTCCGAAACAATTTCATGAATTTTGATACCCACATTGCCTGGGCTTCTTCAAAATGAGTTTGTGGCCACTTTAGGCCCCACGGGAACCTGTTCCAGGATGACCGGTCCGTTGTCAAACCATCCAATGGTCCAATTACTTATCAGATTTCATGAATTTTGATACCCATATTGCCAGGGTTTCATCAGAATGAGTTTGTGGCCACTTTAGGCTCCACGAGAACCTGTTCCAGGATGACCGGCCCGTTTTCAAACCATCCTATGGTCCAACTACTTATCGGATCATGGTTCCGATACAATTTCATGAATTTTGATACCCATATTGCCAGGGTTTCTTCAAAATGAGTTTGTGGCCACTTTAGGCCCCACGGGAACCTGTTCCAGGATGACCTGCCCGTTGTCAAACCATCCAATTTTTCAATTACTTATCAGATCATGCTTCCGAAACAATTTCATGAATTTTGATACCCATATTGCCAGGGTTTCTTCAAAATGAGTTTGTGGCCACTTTAGGCCCCACGGGAACCTGTTCCAGGATGACCGGTCCGTTGTCAAACCATCCAATGGTCCAATTACTTATCGGATCATGCTTCCGATACAATTTCATGAATTTTGATACCCATATTGCCAGGGTTTCTTCAAAATGAGTTTGTGGCCACTTTAGGCCCCACGGGAACCTGTTCCAGGATGACCGGTCCGTTGTCAAACCATCCAATGGTCCAATTACTTATCAGATAATGCTTCCGAAACAATTTCATGAATTTTGCTACCCATATTGCCAGGGTTTCGTCAGAATGAGTTTGTGGCCACTTTAGGCCCCACGGGAACCTGTTCCAGGATGACCGGTCCGTTGTCAAACCATCCTATGGTCCAACTACTTATCGGATCATGGTTCCGATACAATTTCATGAATTTTGATACCCATATTGCCAGGGTTTCTTCAGAATGAGTTTGTGGCCACTTTAGGCCCCACGGGAACCTGTTCCAGGATGATCGGTCCGTTGTCAATCCATCCTATGGTCCAATTACTTATCGGATCATGCTTCCGGTACAATTTCATGAATTTTGATACCCATATTGCCAGGGTTTCTTCAAAATGAGTTTGTGGCCACTTTAGGCCCCACGGGAACCTGTTCCAGGATGACCGGTCCGTTGTCAAACCATCCAATGGTCCAATTACTTATCAGATCATGCTTCCGAAACAATTTCATGAATTTTGATACCCATATTGCCAGGGTTTCTTCAGAATGAGTTTGTGGCCACTTTTGGCCCCACGGGAACCTGTTCCAGGATTACCGGTCCGTTGTCAATCCATCCTATGGTCCAATTACTTATCGGATCATGCTTCCGATACAATTTCATGAATTTTGATACCCATATTGCCAGGGTTTCTTCAAAATGAGTTTGTGGCCACTTTAGGCCCCACGGGAACCTGTTCCAGGATGACCGGTTCGTTGTCAAACCATCCAATGGTCCAATTACTTATCAGATCATGCTTCCGAAACAATTTCATGAATTTTGATACCCATATTGCCAGGGTTTCTTCAGAATGAGTTTGTGGCCACTTTTGGCCCCACGGGAACCTGTTCCAGGATGACCGGTCCGTTGTCAATCCATCCTATGGTCCAATTACTTATCGGATCATGCTTCCGATACAATTTCATGAATTTTGATACCCATATTACCAGGGCTTCTTCAAAATGAGTTTGTGGCCACTTTAGGCCCCACGGGAACCTGTTCCAGGATGACCGGTCCGTTGTCAAACCATCCTATGGTCCAATTACTTATCAGATCATGCTTCCGAAACAATTTCATGAATTTTGATACCCATATTGCCAGGGTTTCGTCAGAATGAGTTTGTGGCCACTTTTGGCCCCACGGGAACCTGTTCCAGGATGACCGGTCCGTTGTCAATCCATCCTATGGTCCAATTACTTATCGGATCATGCTTCCGATACAATTTCATGAATTTTGATACCCATATTGCCAGGGTTTCTTCAAAATGAGTTTGTGGCCACTTTAGGCCCCACGGGAACCTGTTCCAGGATGACCGGTCCGTTGTCAAACCATCCAATGGTCCAATTACTTATCAGATCATGCTTCCGAAACAATTTCATGAATTTTGATACCCATATTGCCAGGGTTTCTTCAGAATGAGTTTGTGGCCACTTTTGGCCCCACGGGAACCTGTTCCAGGATGACCGGTCCGTTGTCAATCCATCCTATGGTCCAATTACTTATCGGATCATGCTTCCGATACAATTTCATGAATTTTGATACCCATATTGCCAGGGTTTCTTCAAAATGAGTTTGTGGCCACTTTAGGCCCCACGGGAACCTGTTCCAGGATGACCGGTCCGTTTTCAAACCATCCAATGGTCCAATTACTTATCAGATCATGCTTCCGAAACAATTTCATGAATTTTGATACCCATATTGCCAGGGTTTCTTCAAAATGAGTTTGTGGCCACTTTAGGCCCCACGGGAACCTGTTCCAGGATGACCGGTCCGTTGTCAAACCATCCAATGGTCCAATTACTTATCAGATCATGCTTCCGAAACGATTTCATGAATTTTGATACCCATATTGCCAGGGTTTCTTCAGAATGAGTTTGTGGCCACTTTAGGCCCGACGGGAACCTGTTTCCGGAATAACCGTTCCGGGATTAATTCATAAAATGGTCCAGTAACGTAGTTAAGTTATATTCTTTAAATTTCCAACGAAGTTGATCAGTCATCACGCAAGAAATCTTCATTTGGTTGAATATATATCTTCAATTCACACATACTTTGGGACTTGGCCCAGTTAATCCGGAATTCCGGTCACCAGGTAATCCGAATCGGTTCTCTGTAACATGTATCAAATAGCGGGTAAGTTCCTGCATCCGTAGCAACCAAAATCGTCGAAATCGGTGAAAAACTGACTATGTTATGATCATTTTAAGTCCGTGGGTACCCGGGTACCCTGTCGGTAACGTAAGGGTGTTTTTTTTTGTCGGTAACAAAAGGGTTAAAGAGGCTTTCAGCTCTTGGCTGGTTCACCTCAAGAACCATCCATCGTTCACACCGCGAAAATCGGAAGACTGCGGTGGGCCGGGCACGTAGCCAGAATGTCGGACAGTAATCCGGTGAAAATGGTTCTCGACAACGATCCGACGGCACAGCAGGCACAGCAGGCAAGGTGGATCGATCAGGTAGAGGACGATTTGCGGACCCTCCGCCGACTGTGTGGTTGGCGACGTGCAGCCATGGACCGAGCTGAATGGAAAAGACTTTTATGTATACTCCATTGCACAGGCCACTTCGGCCTTAGTCTGGTAATAAATAAATGAATGGGACATTGCCGCCTCGCAGCTTATTGTTCATTAAGCACTTCCACAGTTATTGACTGCGAGGCTTCTAACCCAAGTTACCATTTCTGCATTCGTATATCATGAGGCTATGGGAAGATCCATTAATTACGTAACGCAAAAATGTGGCAGTTTGAACCCCCCTTCGCCATATGTCACACTTTTTGTATGAAACATCTAAAAATTGTGTATGGATCGTCATATTTTGCTCAATACCACCCCCCTCCCCCTCTAAGCGATACACACTTAATTTTTTTCGCCGAGATCTCAGCATTTTTTGTTTATTTTCCCGAGGTGGGCACCGCCGAGTTTCAGCAAACATGATTTTTGCCGGAATCTCAGTAAAAGTGACGTTTCGGTTGCTGAGATACGTTTAATATGTTGCTGAAAATCAGTAATAAACGAAATTTTCTGCCGAGATTCAGTTTTTAAATTTACTGAGCTACAGCGGGGCCCGATTTTGCCGAGCTCGAAAAAAAATAAGTTAGTGTGTACGTTATTTGTGGATGCTCTCTGTTGAGTTCCATGTTGAATAACTAAAATCTTTTTCTAAAAATTGCCGAACAATGGCATAGAAGATGTTCAGAGTCCTCTACATGTATGGCACAGAAACGACGCCACAAAATGGTTCGGGACCTATAAATTGTCTAGATAATCCAAGTCTTGCCAGCATATCAGCTTGTTCGTTGTCTTCAATGCCACAATGACCGGGAACCCAATACAGGTTCACTTTGTTACGACAGGCCAGGGTTTGGAGTGACTGAACACATTCCCAAACAAGTTTAGACGTCCAATTTGCTGATTTCAAGGCATTCAATGATGCTTGATTTGAAATATAGAAATAATATTAAGCTCGATCGGAACATCTTAGTCAGAATGGGTGCTAAGATTACTTTTCCCTTCTCTAGTAGTACAGGAAAGATTCCATCCCTACCAGGAGCCTTGAAGGGTGCAAAGGAATCAATCGCCCATTCAACTTTCTGTACACTATTTCATTGGCCAGAGTGCCAGCTTCACTTCTGGTGCAATTCTTCCCAGTGACCTCACTCGTTGATTGAATATCTCTCCTGGCTTCAAGTACGCTAGTTTGCGATACAGATACATATATTCTGGTCTTCATGTGAATTAATGATAGAACACGGGAAGTGTGTCATTACTTCGAATGTTTCATAAGTTGTCTTGGTAAAAGACCCATCATCTTTTCTAATAGTCCCTAGACCATTTATGTGATCTTTAGCAAGGACTTTCTGCAATCTAACAGCTACTGGAGTACTCACAAGTTTTTTCCAGTTTATCCTTTCAGATCTTCTAATTTCTCTATTGTAAGTAGTGAGGATTTTCTTTATTGTTCGTTATTGTTTGAAAGAGTTTCCTGGTTTTTACGCAACTTTTGAAGATTGGCATTCCACCGAAGTACGTCTCTGTTTGTAGAAAGTTCCTTGGCAGCGCAGCAAGAAAGTAGCCTACTGAGATGTCAATATTGGTAAAGGCATGCGGTAGGGAACTAATAGAGATCATTCAGTGTTCAATTCTTGCGTAAACAAGCATCATAATCTATCATAATATGCGTCTTTAGACATTAATTTTCCGCGGATGAGTGAATAGAGTTAGGATTTGTTTGTCTATGACAGTTTCAATCATATCGCCAAGAATCTTGTCTTGTCAGAAGTCTTGTTGCTCTAGGGGAGACTGGGTAGACTTGATCCCCTTTTCTGATTTCCGATGTATAACAACCAAAAAAAAATAAACATACGCGATTTCCACACAGACTCTAATAAATATAGTACTTAACTTTACTGATGTGTGACAGTCCTTAAATTATTGTTATTATTGATACACAATCGATTTTTTAGAGTGCTGTCAAAAATCGACTTTGAAAATATTCGGGGGAAATTGATCCCTCTCCAAGAACTTGCTTTGATAAAATTAGAAAGGTGCACTCAGATTTTTTAAATATTTTTCCTTCAAAATTTGCGGAATTATCGAATTGCTGTGCGTATACATGAACGATTTTTGTTATTGAATTCGACAGCACATGTAATTTTAAATTTTTTTGGAGACTTGATCCCCTTTTTATAAGATATACGCAATAAATATTTTTTCCTGCCAACCCTTCATCAAATCCGTCAAATCTACAAAAAATTAGAAGCCTAAGAACAGATTTATATTTTTTTGAATTTTTTCGCCAAATTTTTGTATGGGTGACTAACGGGGGATCAAGTGTCCCCATATTAGGGCAATAACTTCAAATCCAAATATCCTAAAACTTTGATGGAATGTTGACATTTTCATCAGTACAGATCATTAAGCATATTTATGGCTTTGTGCTGTGAAAAAACGAAAGCATTTGGTCATTGTTATGAAAAGTTGTTCAAATTTTGCGTGGCCAATAAAAAAATCTTTAGGAAGGTCAAAACATACAAACCGCCCTGCAGAATAAATAAGGTTGTCAATCCAAAAAATAACTCACCACATAAAGGTCATTTGTCTAGAGGATCTATACTAAAAAATACGCTAGAACAAAACTACTTTAGTTCTCGATAAAACAGGGGGTGATCAAGTCTCCCCGGGGATCAAGTCTACCCACCTTCCCCTACATATTGGGTTTCAAGAGCGTTTTGAAACCAAAAATGTTACTAGGGATCAACTGTCTGTGTTACAATTCTGAGCGCAATCGGGATTTCCAGTTAATGTTAAAATATAAGATTGCTGTTCACGTGACCAACATTTAGTTTGCTTGGACCTAGCAGTCAAAGTACCGGTGCACAGTGGTTCCATTCCCGTAGAAGGGCGGTCATAAATATAAATTACGGAAATTATACGGTAAAATGGTCTACTTTTAGTATTTTTCGGGTTAAACAGCCTATTATTTAATTATTTGGTAGGCTCAGTCATTATCATACTTTACGGAGCCGATTTCAGTATTATATGCAGAAATCCAACAAACAACGTTTAATTTACATTCACTTCACTTCACATGAGGAAGATGCATGGGTGGGAAGATGCTTGTTATTGTTAAAGTAGTAAACGAAAATAAACTTGATTAATCCACCACCTAGCGGTGTTAATGCCTTTCTAGTGCATATGAAAACATAGTATTTTTGCGATCACTTTTATTAGAAAACAATTTTTATTAGAAAACAAAAGGATATGATTCCACGTCGAATGCAACTTGTTCCGAACAAATCGGTTAGGTCTAGATCAACATTTGAAAAGGGCGTAACAGCCAAAATTTATTCATTCTGATTCTTTGTGCACATATATAGCTAAATATGTAGACGAAGAGCCAGAAGGAATAAATATTGGCTGTTACGCCCTATCCAAATGTTGGTCTAGAAGTATAAGTGCCTAAAAAAAGTGAGTTTTTTTGCGCACATACATACACACACATACACACGCACAGACATGAATCATCTGGTATCTAATATTATGGGTCATCCGGGCATATATACTTAGTATATGAGAAAGGCAAAAAGGTTTAATATATCATTATTATTATTATTGTCTTTATTTTAGAGGCTTTCAGCCCTAGGCTGGCTCACCTCTGTTTAATATATCAATTTAAAGTTAAATATAATATATTTT
Organism: Armigeres subalbatus; assembly: GCF_024139115.2. Lineage (NCBI taxonomy): Eukaryota > Metazoa > Arthropoda > Insecta > Diptera > Culicidae > Armigeres > Armigeres subalbatus. Next base: position 290,190,060 of record NC_085140.1, on the reverse strand, counting down.
CACATAAATTATCCATAATCCACTATATACTATTCAATAATCTGCACACAGATAGCTCCTGAATGACAGCCAAAAATTTAAATATCTTCTCAGAGATGTCTGAGAATGGAAATCGGGGAGAAACATGCTTTTCAGTCTCACAAAGTTGACCATGATAAAGAAAACATAATACTCGTGTTCATCAATTTTGGTAATTTTTTACCATCGTTTATTTATTTACAAGCTCAGTCGGTAACTGAAATGCCATTTAGGCAGCAGCCAGAAATATGAAAGCACTTAAAGGATATTCAGAAAGAAATTGAAGCGGTACACGATTAAATTGAGCAGAAAATATTATATCTGTTAAACAAACATAATTTTGTTATTTGTTTACCCTCAGCTTTCTCGTGGACGGTTGCAGCTGAAATAGCCTTTAGATGAAAGATAGGAGTGTAAATATTTACTCAGAGGATGTTTCTGGAGGGGATTTGAAGGGGAAACATACTTTCTTAGTGGATGAAGAAGATAACAAAATTGAGTAGAAAATTGTGTTTCCGTCAAAGAAACATAGTAAAGCTATTTGTTTACCATTTGCTTGATCCACGATGGTCGCATCTGAAATTGCTTTTAGAGGACAGATTAGAGTGTAAACATTTACTCACAGGATGTTTCTGGAGGGGATATAAAGGGGAAACATACGTTCTTGGGGGATGAAGATAACAAAATATAGAAGAAAATTGTGTTTCCGTCGAAGAAACATAGTAAAGTTATTTGTTTACCATTTGCTTGGTCGCAAACGGTCGCAGCTGAAATAGCCTTTAGATGACAGATTAGAGTGTAAATATTTACTTAGAGGATGTTTCTGCAGGGGATTTGAAGGGGAAACATACGTTCTAGGGGATGAAAATAACAAAATTTAGAAGAAAATTGTGTTTCCATCGAAGAAACATAGTAAAGTTATTTGTTCACCATTTGCTTGGTCGCAAACGGTCGCAGCTGAAATAGCCTTTAGATGACAGATAAGAGTGTTAATATTTACTCAGAGGATGTTTCTGGAGGGGATTTGAAGGGGAAACATACTTTCTTGGAGGATACAGATAACAAAATTTAGAAGAAAATTGTTTTTCCGTCGAAGAAACATAGTTAAGTTATTTGTTTATCATTTGCTTGGTTGCAGATGGTCGCAGCTGAAATAGCCTTTAGATGATAGATAATAGTGTAAATATTTGCTCAGGGAATGTTTCTGGAGGGGATCTGAAGGGGAAACATATTTTATTGGTGGATGATAATGAAATTCAGAAGAAAATTGTGAATCCGTTCATCAAACACAGTAGAGTTTTTCGTTTACCATTTGCTTGGTTGCGAACGGTTCCAGCTGAAATAGCATGTAGATGACATATTAGAGTGTAAATATTTACTCAGAGGATATTTCAAGAGGAAATTCAAAGGTAAAACATAAGTTTACTGAGGTATGCCAACATTTTCACGCATAGTTTATTTAACTGGATTATCTTAAATTCGAAGCTTTATACAGAGCAGATTAGCTCAAATTCTATAAAAATGGAGATTGCATCTTATATAGTATACCATAAAGTAGCAGTTTAGGGATAACTTGTTGAATTTCGATGAAGTCATGTTTTTGGATTTATGACCTATGGGGGAACCACTGTGCGGTGCTATAAGTGGCGAACCGATGTGGGTGATATAATTAAACATGCACTACAACATGATGCATAATACACGTTTCCGAACCGATTTCAAGAACGAAAGATTGACGAAGGTGTATTTTTCTATACAACTTTAGTTGAAACCCTCATATAAACTTCAAATCAATGCATCAAGCGATTGCGCTGAAATTGATAGTGTCAAAAACATGCGGTTTGATTGAATATACGGTATATGTACTATAGTATAGTATAGCCACATATATGTATGTAACGGTCTACGAAATGATTGACGACAAATAAATAAAAAAAATAATTCACTTACGAGCAGAAAAGTTTGATATCCGCCTTCTTCTTACCTCATGTCGTCCACATTTATCGCCATCAATCATGGCGCTGGACAACATAAACCATGGCCCACTGTCGTCCGAGTGGAATCTATCGCAGTGCATCGGCTCGATATATTCCATCGGGTTATCCAAACAAACGGCGGTACCACCCAGTGGGCACTTGTACGTAGTCAGCACTAGCTCCCATGCGACGTCCTCGGTGCTTTTGCGGATTTCGTACTGGGCATGCAGCGTGTTACAAACGCCATCGGCGTCTCGGTCGTATGTAACCTTGGTCAACGCAACAGGCACCTTATTGTAATCCAGTGTCACATCCTGACAGTTGTCGAATGTGGTCAAATTGATTCGCTACAGAGAGTCGAGTACGTTATTGAAGACAACTTTCCACTCAGAACGTACCTTAATACGAATGAACTCACAAGGCCGTGTATGCACTTCAGCAGATATGTCACGCAAAACAGAATATATCGCCTTCCAAACATATTAAGATATGGATTTTGAGCACTAATTTTGAAATGATAAGAAGTACAAAAATGCACTTCTATTTATACTCATTTTTAAATTGATAGCAGCTTTCTTTGTCAGTGCTAGAATTGCCTGTGCTACTATAATAACATGCTGCCACGAGAGTAATGATATGCTAAACACGTGGAATACCCTGCTTATGAGCGTACACATCAATCTGATTGATCTACAACACCGAGCTGAGGTAACGATCGGCATTGGTTATCATGAAAAAATGCCGAATCATGGTGTTCAAATTAGATTTGTCACCAGATGAAAATGTGCTGAGTTGCTTTATGAAAATGTGGAAAGGCGTATGGTGAATAAATCCCCCTGTCCGTAAACTTGCAAATATTTAATGAACCATAATTAACGGTAAGGCCTTATTTGTGTGGTCAAAAGGAGATAGTAAAAAAAACACAGAGTAACAACTATATATGAATAAATTGTATTGTCATCCTGCTCGTGCTCATGTTGGAGATGAAAAAGAAAAACAATAAAATATGTAAATTTAGTGTTTTAAGATTCCTTCCAATAATCAAGTACAATTTTTGTTGTTTTTCATGATACAATCATAAAAAAATGAAACGAACTGCATATTAACAATTTTGCACTTGACTTCACTTTTAAATTTTAAACTTAGGAATTATCCACATGTGTGCTCAAAACTTCAGAATGCCACTTGCACAAGGCTTACGCCTTTGCTTGGTTTACTCTCGCCGCTGGCAGCGGTGAAGTTATTGCGACCTTAGTTTGACTATAGATATATCAATTTTAAATCGATTGAAGAGGTTAATGGCGAATGTGCAGCCTCTTGGAAGAATTTTGCAACGGTCGATCGTTATAAGATTCAATAGTGCACGGTTAGAAAAAAGTACCTAATTTTAGGTACTTTTTTTCTCTTGCATCTCCCTCCCTCTTCCTTTTGTTGTCATAAAATGCTTTGACCAACTAAGCTACGAAGGACCTCCGTCGGCCTTCGCAACCTAGCGGCTACTGAACGAGCTCGAGATTCCCATATTGGACGCATAGTCAAATCACTCGCAATCCATTTCTCAAGCCAATAGTTTGTTACCGGCGGGTAACAAATAATAAATAATTCAGAATTATGATTGCGGGAAAATAGGGTAAATAATTGTAAAGTTTATTCGCGAGTGGTAACGGTCATTTTATATTGACGCGCATGGGGCAGGCGATATGTGCGTGAGGCGCAACCGCGCACCAGGTGCGATGAAATCATTTGGGTGCTGAGTGGGTGACGAGATCCACTGAACTGGATAAAAGAGGAGGAGAAAAGAAGCGATTATCGGTTTTGGGCGGGAAGGTGTTGGTGAACGCTTGGTATGGCAGTTGATGTAAACCTGCGAATCGTAAAGCATCAAAGGAGGATTGGCATTTTTCTGTCCGCAAAGAACCACATTTTATGACGATTGAGTGAAGCGATAGTAAGGGTTTTTTGTCACCCAAGTTCAAACCAGAAGATTTCGGGACTGTTTTGGCCAACCGAGCCCCGAGTGGACCGTTGAAGACGAAGCCCCGGTACATCTGCAGTGCAAGTGTCTATTGATAGTGGCCCGTGTATTCGGAGTTAGCCACTCCGTGGTCATCCCCGTACCTCCGGATGATATATTCAACAGCGTCGGTTTATCAAACGAAGCCACCGAAGATTCCCCGCCGGAATCACTCCCGGGACCGCCATTCTCTGAATTCCGAGATTTTCAAGCCCGTTGCCGGCGAGCCCCGGCTGGCCCACGTGATTGTCAAGCCATCTCATCATCGACGCGGCCGCCATTTGGATTTCAACAAGATAAACAAGCGTCAGTGAAGATCGACCTTCCACCCTTGAGGCCGCTGGTTTGCTTTCCAGTGCCCCACCCTTCGTTGATTACCGTCGTTGATATCGCTGCCGATGATCGTGGCCCTCAGCATCATTCGACGATCGCCGATACGGGATTATACCCAACCAACCATCGTCGCCGTTGGCTCACTCCGGTGGATTTCCACCGGATCCGACAAAGCTACCGCTAGTCCACGTGACTTCCAGTTGTTCCACCGTACGACGATCGCTAGGACGCGATCGCATCCGAGCCGTATTCTTCTCAGCCGCACACTCTATTGGATTACTGCCGACACCAACGAAGCCCACGCTACGATTGCCTCAATAAAACCAAGTCCGACCGTGAGTAATTTGCGTAAGTTAGGTTCCCGTGATCCGAAAGCTCCCCAGCGTCCGTACGCCCTGAGACCCGGAATCCAAAAGAGGTCTTGAGCACCCACCCCACGGACTGCCGTTGGCTCTAGACCAGCAGTCTGGGGTCTGCTGCGGGTTTCCCTCCGAACCCGAGCTTATAGGTTCCGGGGTCAAAAAGTAGGTCTTATAACTTCCACATGTGTATTGTACACATCCACATTAGAGGAGCGTGAGTATTTAGAATGTCTGGCGGCTATACATATTCTTCATCAGCAACTGTACTGATCAAGTGAGGTTGTGTAAGCTATTTGCCAGTCGGTCGTCAAGCTCAGACCCGACCGAATTGCGTAGGCAAGAGTACGCAACTCAGGTTCAGTTCAATCAAAGTTAATTGCCTATTTCCGGGGATTAAACCACCCGACTTGGACGTTAATTTACAATGTTATGAAACTCATATGTGAATATGTACGTTATGTGGAAGATATTGATTTGGAAAATGTATTGGAGGTAACCACTTTCCCTTCGATGGGACTTGAACCCATGACCCTACAGTACGCTAAACTGGTGCTTTAACCAACTAAGCTACGAAGGACCTCCGTCGGCCTTCGCAACCTAGCGGCTACTGAACGAGCTCGAGATTCCCATATTGGACGCATAGTCAAATAACTCGCAATTCATTTCTCAAGCCAATACTTCCACATGTGTGACGTCCACTAATGTTGGCGTGTACAATACACATGTGGAAGTATTGGCGGTCTACGACTAAATGATTTCGCCGTCTCCAAAAACTAAGCCAGTCGTAGCAGCTGCCGAAATAACCAGCCTTTTTCAAAGCTTCAAAAGTTAAGGAATAATTTCTTGGTCGCTATCGTCCGGACTCCTCTACGATATCTCACGACGCCTGAATAGAGCAAGGATGAACCGCGACTGACCGACCCAACTGATCATCTGAAACGTTGGTTCGAGCACTTCGAACAACTTTTTCAAGTTTCGACGTCTGACCAACCATCAACAAATCGGCATTAAACCAACAAGGGTGCGACGCATTACCCGCATCGACTTCGTAGCTCCATCATTCCAGGAGATTGATGCAGCCATCCTTCCAACCAGAGGTGCAATTTATCAACAATGCCTGCTGAGTGTGATTCTTTTGTTTTGTATTTTTCTCTGCTCCTCTTCGCCTATGACGGTGTCTTTCAGTCAGTAAGACAAAGCAGGAGTAGATTAGCTTACTCGGTTTGCCAACAGCGGGCTGAAGCTGATGATCAATTGGCACAAATTTCCTGTCACTGTCTTTCAAGTGATAGTATTCACCCATGCATTTATATAGGGCCGTCGCATTCACGCAGCAGCGAGTGAACTGAATGGACTGTCACTGCGGGCTGCGTGTGCAATGAGAAGAGAGGTCTTTTGTTTACTCTTTCTTTGATTGTTGCTGCTAACCATTTTCAGTTTTCACTTTTAGGAAGTGAGTGTGAAGAGGATATGGTATCAATTTCAACAAATTTCAGTCACTGAGATTAATAATTCGCACCACTGCTTCCAACAAGGCTCCGGTCGATCGCATTTCACCAGAGATGCTCAAAGTTGACCCCATGCTATCTGCGAAAATGTTACATCAATTATTTTACAATATCCACGAAACCGCGACTTCTCCGGTCGCCTTAAGCCCGCAGTTCACTGTTTGTCATAATGACAAATATTTGTCAAGTTGATCCGGACATCTATCAAACCGATTAGAAATCGACATGGATATCAGGCTGACTTGACAAATATATGTCATTATGACAAACAGTGTACTGATAGCTTTAGTCAGTCGGTCTTAGTGAAGGTCCCAAAGAAAGGGGAACTGACTGTGTGCGACAATTGGTGGGGCAAGAGTGCGCGTGGGGTAAGAGTACGTTTTCGATTCATAAAAGTCATTAAAAAAGATAAACTAGCAGCACTGCATCAGTTTGACTGGTATTCTGGCCAACTATAATCATGTGTTATTGTGAACGATTTGAATAAACAACAAGGGAGATATGAAGTTAGATAATTTTTTGGTCATTTTGCTAAAAATAATTCCAGAAAAATATATTAAGCTCTTTAAGTGGAATGTATTCAACCGTCTAAGACGAATTAAGTACTCTCCATTTAATTCCACCAATTATTTTCGATATCTTTGCAGAAACATATTTCGACCACAACTGTGTGGTCGTCTTCAGTGTCTCGTACTTGACTCGACTTGAAGAAAACAATCGCAACTTACACTATTTATACTACACTAGGTACCTAATCTAATCTTATTTGCCTACTTTATTTACCTATACAGTTAATTATTTTATTACTTAGGTAGAAACTTCAAGTCAAGAGCTGCCGTTTCCCTAATCCTTATTCAACAGCGCTGTTTGTACCTGTCGGTAGATTTCCAAACTCTCAGCTACATCGAGTTTCCATGGGGAAGAGACATTTTAATATTTGATGCCGTAATTGGGCGATTTTCCTTATACACATGCTCTGCTACCTTAGATCTAAATTCGTAATGTAATCCCTTATCGTTTTCTCTTTTCGCTTTACTCACTTCCGCCATAGTAGATCCAAGAAAGGTAGTTTACCTTCTTTTTCCTCTTCGAATGTAAACTTGATGTCCTTATGCATGTTGTTTATCGCTTCCAAAATCCTGGGTAGATCCTTTCGATTGATGATGCTGAAAATGTCGTCGACGTATCTCCACCACTTCTCGGGAAGTATTCCTTGTTCTTGTAGGTTGTTCTCCAGATTCGCCATGAACAGTTTGCACAAAAACGGTGATAGCGGATTTCCCATCGGTGCTCCTTTCGCCTGTTTGTAGTAGTTGCCACGAAATGTGAAGTAGTTCTCCGTCATGCATAGCCTTGCCAGATTTAGGTACATCTTCACCTTTCCTCGCCATGTTGTTTCCGTCCTTTTGTGTTAGCAGCCAATCCTCTAGAAGATTCAGAGCATCTTTCACTGGAACGCTAGGGAACATTGCCGCTACGTCGAATGATACCATTATGACCTCTTCTTCGATGTGTCCTGATTCCAACAGCTTCTGGGCGAACTCCTGGGTGTTGATGACTGACCTGCTGGGGAATGATTTCGGCATACTTTGGAACTCCTTTACCAACCATTTGGCTATACTTGTCATAAGACGAGTTTCTACAATCCCATTGAATTCCACCACTTAATTGTATCTTGACAGATACGTATTTCGACCTCAACAGTAAGGCCGTCTTCAGTGTCTGTTGAGGTCGAAATACGTATCTGTCAAGATACAATTAAGTGGTGGAATTCAATGGGATTGTATAAACTCGTCTTATGACAAGTGAAGACATTCCACTAAAAAGCTGAAAATAATTTTCTTATCATTTGGTTATGTTTTGGGTAGGGGAACCCACTGATGAAACTATCTCTCGCATCTCCTTGCCGGGTTTATGGATTTTTGTTAGTCCTTTAATCCTAGGTAGGACCGGGTTTACTGTCTTCACTCGAGCTTCTCCGTTGATCGCCTTACACTTCTTTATTGTCCGTGAGTCTTATTAATCCTGGTAGCGGATCCACTCTTAAATGTCTATAAGGTCCACCGTTGAAACATTTTATGAAGATTCCTGGGGTATCAGGTATCAGAACGTCGGCTCAGGAGGCACGTTCCCCTCAATTTGGGAGATTTGTGCCATCGCCTCCACTGGCCTTTCTCATCATTTACCTGACGGAAAAGGAAGTGAAAAGGAAAAAGGAAGAGGAAGTGAAGTTGGAAAGGAGAATGGAACCATTTATAGGGAAGCCAATTATGTAGACTCACACGCATTCAGCTAGGGACTAAAGAGAGGTCACAAAAACACAGAGGATGTAACAATAGACGAACGTCAAAGACGAAACACAGAGTGCACTGTGAAAAACGCATAATGCGAATCCATATAGGTGGAAGTTTGTTGAAAAACTAAGTAAAACACATATTCATAACCCCACACTCACGTTGAGGATGAACAAGAGTAGCCATAGCCGAACGTCAAAGACGAGACACAGAGTACACTGTGAAAAACGCATAATGCGAATCCATATAGGTGGCAATTTGTTGAAAACTAAGTAAAACACATATTCATAACCCCATTCTTATTGAACCTCACGTTGAGATTGAACAGGAGTAGCCGAACCCGAACGTCAAGGACTAGACACAGAGTACATTGTGAAAAACGCATAATGCGAATCCATATAGGTAACATACACAAAGTGTATTGTAAAAAAAAAACGCATAATGCAAATCCATATAGGTGACAATTTGTTGAAAACTAAGTAAAACACGTATCCATAACCCCACTCTTATTTAACCTCACGTTGAGATTGAACAAGAGTAGCCGAAGCCGAACGTCAAACGCATAATGCGAATCCATGTAGGTAATATACACAAAGTACATTGTGAAAAACGCATAATGCGAATCCATATAGGTGACAATTTGTTGAAAACTAATTAAAACACATATCCATAACCCCACTCTTATTTAACCTCACGTCGAGATTGAACAAGAGTAGCCGAAGCCGAACGTCAAGGACGAGACACAGAGTACACTGTTAAAAACGCATAATGCGAATCCATAAAGGTAACATACACAAAGTGTATTGTAAAAAAAAAACGCATAATGCGAATCCATATAGGTGAAAATTTGTTGAAAAAACATATTCATAATCCCACCCTTATTCAACCTCAAGTTGAGATTAAACAAGAGTAGCTGAAGCCGAACGTCAAAGACGAAACACAGAGTACACTGTGAAAAGCGCATAATGCGAATCCATATAGGTGACACACACAAAGTACATAGTAAAAAAAAAATGCATGATGCGAATCCATATAGGTGGAAGTTTGTTGAAAAACTAAGTAAAACACATATTCATAACCCCACACTCACGTTGAGGATGAACAAGAGTAGCCAAAGCTTAACGTCAAAGACGAGACACAGAGTACACTGTGAAAAACGCATAATGCGAATCCATATAGGTGACAATTTGTTGAAAACTAAGTGAAACACTTATTCATAACCCCACTTTATTTAACCTCACGTTGAGATTGAACAAGAGTAGCCGAAGCCAAACGTCAAGGACGAGACACAGAGTACACTGTGAAAAAAAGCTACAATGCGAATCCATATAGGTAACATACACAAAGCACATTGTATAAAACGCATAATGCGAATCCATATAGGTGACAATTTGTTGAACACTAATTAAAACACATATTCATAACCCTACTCTTATTTAACCTCATGATGAAGTTGAATAAGAGTAGCCGATTATCTCGGAGAAGTAAAAAGTCAACTACGCCATAGCTCCGGTTAGCGCAGCGAGGGCTAAAATACTGTGAAGGGGGCCCTGGTGCTTCACAGGCTCCGTTTGCGGTTAGGTTCTTATTAGACCCCCCTAACCATTCATTCGTAGGCACGGTAAGCATAAAGCCGCATCACACCAAGAATTAGGGGTCACCTGTATGGTGGACTTTTACCACTGGAACAGGCAATCCGTAATGTTATTCTTAGCCAGATAACCAGCTGCCGACACCACACGGCTATCTAGGCTGTTCGTGGAGAGAAGTTGACATTGACTTCACTCTTAAATGTCTATAAGGTCCACCGTTGAAACATTTTATGAAGATTCCTGGGGAACACTCCAATTCATTCGAATCTCGCCGAGACTACGACGAGGTGACGAACTTTTGTGCCTGCTGTTCAATATTGCGGAAGGAGTATCGAACTTTTGTGCCTGCTAGCTGGTTGAACGGCCTCATTTGCCCTCTCTTTAAGAAAGGGCACAGACTGGAGTGCGCCAATTACCGAGGAATAACCCTCTTTAATTCGGCGGACAAAATTATGTCCCGTATTCTGTTCAACAGATTGAGACCGCTTGAAGAGTCCTTCGTCGGCGAATACCAAGCAGGTTTTCGTGAGGGCCGATCAACGACGGATCAAATGTTTACCCTGAGACAAATCCTTGATAAATTCCGGGAGTACAACTTGCAGACACATCATCTGTTTATTGATTTCAAGGCGGCGTACGATTCAGTGAAACGGTATGAATTATGGCAAATTATGTTTGAACATGGTTTTCCGGCGAAACTGATACGGCTGATTCGTATAACGTTGGACGGATCGAAATCAAGCGTAATAGCCTATTTAGATTACGCCATTAATGACATAATAATTGGCGTTTCAGGGTAAATACGCTTTATGATGTCATTATTTACGTAATATTCCATACATTTTGCGCTGTCAAAAGATACCCGCTAAAAAGAGTCATGAAGAATTTATTACGAACAATTATTACGAGAGAGCTTTCGTTCTAACTGGAATGCAGGGAGAAATTCAACAAAACAAAACTGACAAGCGTCACGCTCTCTTTGCCAGAGAGAAAATTCTCTCTGTTTTCATTTCGTTTCGTAGTTGACAGTCATGCTCTTTCTGTCGCAGCAGGGTCGAATGCATGTTAGATGGAAATCTTCTGAGCGCTGAAGAATAACTCGGATTGTGATGGTTTTGTGGAAAGCATTTTATATGATGAAAAATAATGATGATAATTATTTATTCTCCACATATTCAACATGAATTGTTTAAAAAACAGATGCTCTCTAGAATTAACATGAAGTATTTAACTTAAACCTAGATTTAATAGAACAAATCGAATAAATTTTCAAAGTTCAAGGGCCAATGCGGAAGACAATTTAAAACAGGAATGGTTGTAAAACGAATATATTTGATGAATAAACATGATTTCATAAATTGTTTCAATTCTGCTCCTTGAATGGCTTAATATACTTTGAATTTCAACATTTTTCACGTGGGACAACTGTACGATTTGAATGGGATCACATTCACACGATTCGATTTTGTTAGAAGCTGTATCATTGATTGTCGAGTAGAACGCAATGGTTCAGTTTCCATTTTTGAAAAAAAAATAAATTGCTGAGTTGCCCTTCATACATGGAGATACTGGTGGAAATACATTTTAGTTCGATAATATTTCTTGAAAATTGGTCCAATCGTCCTTTTTTTATTTATTTGTGAGAATTCCCAAAAGTATCTAATTTTTTCTATCAAATCTCCGTTCGATCATAGTACAGAATCAAAATACTTTTTAAACTTAAAAATAAATTGAGGAATAGTCTGATTCCCCGAAGAACGGCGCACCCAACTAATGAATGTATAGCTTCGCTCATTATCCTTAATGAGAGCTTCAAATATTCTTCGAAAATCCCTTTTCATATTTTTTTTCGTAGAAACTTTGTTCAGAAAAAAATGTTCGATTGTCGCCACACAAATGCTTGATTTCGCAAATTAAATTTTAAAACTCTCCTTGAATTCAACCCTGTATTAGCGTGCAAATGAGGAAACATGGAAACGTCAAGATATATTATCTTGCTGCAGTCTGAACACCTCGTAATAATTGGATACCCTCTCACTTAACAAAGTCATAAATAGCCCAATCTGAATAGGCTATAAGGGTTGCGGATGAAATATCGACGTCATTTGTTACCTTAGATGGATTAAAGCAGGGTGATGCACTCTCGAATCTACTGTTCAATATAGCGCTCGAGGGAGCGATTAGGAGAGCTGGTGTGCAAAGGAGCGGTTATTATCACAAAATCGCATATGCTCCTGGGATTTGCGGACGACATCGATATTATCGGAATTGATCGCCGTGCCGTGGAAGAGGCTTTTGCGCCTTTTAAAAGGGAGACAGCGAGGATCGGACTCACGATCAATACCAGCAAAACGAAGTACATGGTCGCTGGCAATCAACGTGGGTTCATTAGTAGTGGTGGTAGCGAAATAGTGCTGGATGGTGAAACATTTGAAGTGGTAGAAGAATTTGTGTATCTTGGAACATTAGTGACGTGCGATAATGATGTTACCCGCGAGGTGAAAAGGCGTATTGCAGCTGCAAATAGGGCTTATTACGGACTTCGTAACCAGCTTAAGTCCCGTAGTCTGCAAACGAAAACAAAGCTCGCGCTGTATACTACTCTGATTCTTCCGGTGGCTTTATACGGCCATGAGACATGGACGTTAAAGGAGGCTGATCGGAGAGCTCTCGGAGTGTTTGAGCGTAAGGTGCTGCGGACAATACTCGGCGGTAAACAGCAGAACGGTATCTGGCGGCGTCGCATGAATCACGAATTGTACCAGGTGTATAAAGGGCTGGATATTATTAAGCTTATACAACACGGCAGACTACGGTAGGCTGGTCACGTTGTTCGTATGCCGGAAGAACGTCAAGCGAAGATAATATTTAGTAGAGAACCCGGAAGAGGCCGCAGGCTTTGTGGAAGGCCGCGTACACGATGGCTTTTTGCAGTTGAAGAGGACCTGAGGGCGCTCAATGTTCAGGGCGACTGGAAGCGATTGGCCCAGGATCGAGTCCAGTGGAGAAGGATACTCCATTCGGCGTAGGTTCATCAAAGAGCTGTAGCCCATCAAGTATCAAGTAAGTTCAATATTGCGCCAGAAAGTGTCATACAGCGAGCCGGGCTTAACAGCCTGGGAATGATTTTCAACAGATCCAGTCGATTTATTTGCTTCGCGGTTGATATGGAAATTTTCGGCAGAACATTTGAAAAAGTGGCAGTACAACTGTACACTCGTCTGAAACGTGAGGCAACGAAAGTTGTACTGGTGGTAAATGCGTAGAATGCAAAGTATATGCTAGTGGACAGAACCGAGCGCGACAGGTGTGGGAAGCAATGTTAGGTCAATGAATTCTATATGAATACTATGAACTCCAGAAGAAACTGCGGTCAAACAAGTTTCACAGCCGCTCAAAATGCTTCATGTTCTTGTACAGAATGTTCGTAAGACCGAAGGTCCTCTACCGACATGAGGCATGTACCATGCTCGAGGAGGACTTCTCAGCACTCGGAATATTCGAGAGACGCGTGCTTAGGACCATCTTTGGCGCGGCGGTGTGCAAGAGAACGGTGCGTGGTGGCGAAAGATGAACTATGAGCTCGCACAACTCTACGACGAACCGAGTATCCAGAAGGTAGCTAAAGCAGAAAGTGTACGATGGGCTGGGCAAGAATGCCGGATAGCATGGTGTTAGCCTTCGTTCCGGCAGGTGTAATAAGATGGGGATGTATGTGGATGTATGCTAAATAACTGAAAATGAAATAGTCCTTCCAACCAGGCTTGAGAAATGTCATCTGCATGTCATTTGACTAATTTGTTCATAACTTTCTTTTTTCTTCCATAATTTTAGATGTACTTATAACGCTTGAGTAGGGCTATATTTTTGTCCAAGGGTACATTGCTTTAAATATAACATCTGAGGCTGGAGAGTGAAAACTCTCCAAAATGTCACGTGTCATTTGACATAATGTCATTTGAATGACATTTTGCCTCCCACGCCCCAGATGACATATTTACAGCAATGTCTTGTTAGACAAAGCTGTAGGAACATTTAAGCGCTATAAGTTCGTCATACCTCAGGAATTGATGGCTACCAAAGTTCTGGAAAAATTATACAAACGAATAGAAATGACATTTTACAACACTGCTCCCAACCATTATGTAATCGGTGTAATCAAGTAATGGAATAATCGCTAAGAATAGAAATATACATGGAACAATTACCATATTTCAATAGTATACTATTCTTAAAAAGCTGATCCATAAAACCTTGATGTAATAAAGAACGAGAAGTAATGAATTAGGCGAAATACGGAAAGGTGGTGAATAGAGGAAGCTGTTCTAGTAGCTCCCCCGGGGTTTTCGAAGTTTCTTAAGTAAGGCTTTCGGATACGCTGCCCAAGGAATTACAATCGGACTGCTTACACGCGGTGAATACCAACGCTATACTGTACGACGAATCGCTTTTGTATTATCTCCTGCACTGTGATTGAAACTATGTTTTTGGACTTGTACAATATTTTCCTTCTGGGAATATCCATTTTTAAAATTGGTTTCTAATATTCGTTTATTCCATTATGTATTACCTACACTCTCCTTGGAGTCAGTTCTTCTGTGGTTCGGTCGTATAAATTTAGTGTGCAAAAGTATGGTTTCTGAAGAATAATTTGTTTTAAAAATATGACATTTTGAAGGTATGTAATGAAAGTATTTGGAGCGGGGGAATTTAAAACAGATTTGGACCAAACACAATAATCTAATCGACTAATCGAATCTAATTGTAGCAAGTGAAATCAATAAATATAGATTTTAGTCTTATTTAAAAACAATCAAAGCAGCATCATCTACGCTTGCAAACAAAAATAATGACCATATTGTGAGTGACTCTGTCCAAGAAACGATTTTACCTTTGTTCAAAACAAAACAACTTAATTTCAAAACTTCACAGATTCTTCGTACGGATTATTGACCACATTATGTCGTTGAATTTGGTTTTACTTTTTTCGTTACAATTAACAACGCTTCCCATTTGTACGAATGTGTCGTAAACTACTAATGTGACTGTTCTACTGAATAGTTGGCAGACGGTATTTGTTCGAAGTATCCGGAGCATCTCATAATTGGGAGTTGGTTTGTTGCATGTTTTAATGCTACTCCAAGACGACCTGAACCTTGTGTGATTGGGGTAACGACGCTTGTCTCTGTATGACTGTACATTTCCCTACTTAACCTGCAAGAATGAGTGATGATGGTCTTGATAACATATTTCCGAAAACCTTGTAGGACTTGATGGCGATGGAGTGGGTTGACGCTACTTTCACATATCAAATAAGGCATGGATACTCTGGGTTGGAAATTGTAATCGTCATGGAGAGGAATAAAGGAGATATGAACAGCGGTACTTACCATCGTTTGTGAAACTTAATACGCGTTTACAGTAGCATAGAATGCGGATCTTCTAGGAACTGGCGGAAGTACTGCAACCAACGAGCACCAACAGCGCCGTCCACCGTGCGATGGTCACAGCTGAGAGTCACTGCAACGTAGTCACTTTCTTTCCAGCTGGAACAGAAAACAAATAAAATTAGAATCCTGTTAATCCTAGGGAATATTCAAAAACCTACCCTTGTTCCGATTCCTTATCAGGTACGATTCGCTTCTGGGTACCACCGATCGCCAGAATGCAGCTCTGCGGTGGGTTAATGATGGCGCTGAAATGCGTCACACCGAACATACCGAGATTCGAAACACTGAAGGTACCACCCTGGAATTCCTGCGGTTGCAGCTTGCCATCCCGAGCCTTTGCTGCCAGGTTTTTGACATCCTTGGAGATATCCGATAAGCCCTTTCGGTCCGCACTGAAGACGATGGGCGTAATGAGCCCTCGATCAGTGGACACTGCCACCGAGACATCCACTGCGTCGAATCTATTTGGTGAGAAAACACAACAGAAATAATTACATAGAATCCGAAAATATTATACTCAGGGTTTAGCGAATATTGGAGGAGAGTACCTATTTGTTTTGTAAAATGTATGTCATTTTTATGTCATATTAAAATCATGTACATCATGATTCAGTGGCGTAGTCACGGGGGTGGTTTTGGGCATAAACCTCCCCCCCCCCAGAGACAACATTTTTGGAGAAAAAATTTTTTTCGAAAAAAAAAATGTTCAGAAACCCCCCCCCCCCCCCCAGACTATTTTTCTGGCTACGCCAGTGTCATGATTTATGGAAGGTATATCGTCTCATGATCAAGACAGATGTAATATAGGGCACTGCGTGAAAAAATCCCGTTCTCTTTCGTCCTTCATGGAACAAGGCTAGTGACTGTCAATTTTTACAGCTATAGTGCCCTTATTGGCCCTCCTTAGCCGCGCGGTAAGACGCGCGGCTACAAAGCAAGACCATGCTGAGGGTGATTGGGTTCGAATCCCGGTCCCGGTCTAGGCAATTTTCGGATTGGAAATTGTCTCGACTTCCCTGGGCATAAAAGTATCATCGTGCTAGCCTCATGATATACGAATGTAAAAATGGTAACCTGGCTTAGAAACCTCGCAGTTAATAACTGTGGAAGTGCTTAATGAACACTAAGCTGCGAGGCTGCTCTGTCCCAGTGTGGGGACGTAATGCCAATAAGAAGAAGAAGTGGCCTTATTGTTTTCTGATTTCTATGCAATGAGAAACCTCGTTCGTGCAGTGCCCTATTGCAAAGTGACGTATGTACAATTGGCTAATTTTCGAGTTTTAGAGTAGCTTCCATCATGATTTTGAAAGGGAAAACTGAAAAACGCAAAATACCATTTTGGTGCATACCTACGTCACTTTTCCAGAATACGGCAGAAGAGTTCATGTCACATGAAACTCACTCCGTTTGTTTACTCGATGTACATATGCACAATACACCGAGTTTCTAATACCCGAAATATAAGCAAATATTTTTTGTAATTGAACCCTACGAAAGTGTTGAACTTACTGTCTGATAACGGTATCCATCCAGGCGGAGTTTGCTTCCGGGACCTTCTTGCAAGCCAACGCCGCAGCTTTGATGACGAAATCGTTGATCGATAGCTTAACACCTTCCTTCTCGAGCTGCTTGTTGAACTTGGATCGCAGTTTGTTAATTTGGTCCATGTTAACATCCACCGTCAGATAGTAGTGCGGAATGGTAGTCTTGGACTCGAGTAGCCGTTTGGCAATGACTCCCCGAATATTCGACACCGGAATATCAACGTAGGCTGCACCGGCCGGAATGGTTGGTGCTGCCGCTGGCGCTGCTGCACGTGCTTCCGGTGCTCCTGCCGCCTGCAGACCTGCAAGATCCTTAGACGTTAGTGAGCCGAACAGACCGGAGCCTTTACCTGAAAACGAAGGGGAGACGAATTGCAACGATGGGTAAGTAGCACGCATTCACACATTGTGATGTTAATGAATACATCCTTAAATCGAAACGTGTATATACCATCTAATCGCAGCCGCTGCTGTTCGGCCAGTTTCTTGGCCATGGGGCTTGCGTAGACTCGGGGACCACGTTGCTCAACGGCAGTCATTGGAGCAGGAGCCGCAGGTACTACTGGCGGGGGAGGTGGTGGTGGTGCCGCCGCTACCGGAGGCGGAGTTGACACTGGTGGAGCGGCTGCTGGAGATGGTGCGGCGGGCTTCCCAGCTGGAGCACCAGTATCTTTGTAGTCTTTGAAGGCAGCAACGTCTGCTTCGTTTTCGACAATGATGCACACCAGCTTCCCGATGGGAACGTCTTTTTGGCCAGCTTGTACCACAATTTTGGCCAAGTAGCCTTCCTCGGGGGTCTCAAATCCCATGGTAGCTTTATCGGTTTCAATTTCGGCCAGCAGATCACCTAGAGAGCAGATAAACGTGAGTTTGTAACATATTGCTAGTAGAAATAGTAATTTATTCAGTAAAATTACAGTCTGAATCAAAACATTTATTCCTTGTTTTTGTGTTGTTGGTTTTTGGGTAATGAAGGGTTGGAACATAAAAATATAAATATTTTGTTAATTGTCTGTGAAAGTTTTTAATATTACTTTTTATTTATCGATTACAATTTCAAATTCCTCCCTCAAATAATAAAAATTGGTCACAAAATTCAAAAGGTTAGAAGACAAAAGAAGAAAATATTGTTTGTTTCGGCCTTATAGTGACTCTGTTGCAATAGTATGTACTTATTCGTTATCAGTGCAAAAAGCGCGCTTCGTTTTGTTTCGTGTGAGGATCGCGTGATCTTGTAATACAACCGGTATCGCCAAGCATTTTTCATCTATTGGCGTCATACTGAAATAGGTACTCGAACCGATAGCTGATAGCATTTTAAAATACTCATACTAACCTTCATTCAGCTTGTCACCTTCTTTCTTCTCCCAACTGACGATTGTACCCAGCTCCATGGTGGGTGAAAGTGCTGGTAAAAGGACCTTGTTGTGGGCTGGATAATTACTGCAATAACCTCGAATGAAGTTCACCTGCCATACAGGAGTCAGTTTCGGTCCAGTTGAGGTCCATTTCTGAGAATTTCTAGAATAATGCAAGAACAACTTATTAGATATTTTAGCACGTGTTCCAAGTACCAATATGTATGAAAAGTTTTTTTGTGCGTCACACGAACGCACGATGAATGGAGCTCTACTTGCATGCTAAGTGGATGATGCAAAAAGGTCAAACCAAGGGAAAGATTATGAATCAGTGTTCATGTTAAGGACGCTCAAGAACAGCGAACAATCTGTGGGCCATTTGTCTTCAACGACTTGTTATCAAAAATTGGAACGCCGTTCAGCTGCTGAAGGTGTGGAAGCAAGGGTTCTATCTGCAAGACAGACGATAAGCTTGACCTGGAATCTATGAACTAACGAACTATGCTATCGCATATACCTAGCTAATAAATTAGTATTAGAAGACAATAAAATTAATGATGAATGTAAGACAATGCTGAGTGATGATCTTTACTTGACAGGAAAAATTAACGAACAAGGCTTCAGTGTATATCAGTTTGGGCTAATCGTGTTGATCTATTGAATGTGTTCTTACATTTAGGTGTTCTCTATTATAGACACACAGAATAGGCTCAATAGCTAATTAATGTGATATTTGTGTTATTTTACACCAGCGAGATGTGGTGTGTATCGGTGGAGATAACGCAAAAGCAAAACAAACTTCCCGTTCTGACTAGCATAGCAAAATATATATACAAAAGGAAAGTGAATAGGGATTCTAACTCAAAATTGATTAAAATGCAGATACGACTGACTTGCGATTCACGGCAGTACTAGGTATACAAAAAAGCGAGACAGAGGGGGGAGGGGTGTCATATTTGAATCACTCCATACTTAAATAAGTTAAAGAAACGATTGAGCGTATACAAATTTTGACAAACTATTTTCAGTTCTTAAGACTTATGTACCTTGACCAGGTGTTTCTGGTGTAGTGAGTTATAATTAATTTGTTTATTTCTCCTATTTCCTGATCTTTTTATGGCATCGTAGTTTGTTTATTATTTATGCCAATCTTCCTCATGTTGATTTAGGACTAAACTGCTCATTAATATAAAATAGTTCTCCAGTACAGCGTGATAACACCAGTACCATGTGATTTTAGCAACGAATGACCAGAAATTATAGAGTTGTCCGCCTGAAATTGAAATTGCCCACACTCTACTATGGTCGACAAAAGTCTCCAGACAAAACATGAGTCACTTGAGAGTATTGACCAAGCATCTTCTTAAAGAATCCACAAGATGCAGTGAAATGCTGATAGCTGCTATTCCTCGGAGATTTCTATAGTCTCAGAAATCTTATGAGGAGTAGGTGGTATGTTGCTTTCGTCAATACCTAGCAGACATATTAGACTTGATATAAAAGAATTCTGGTTCCAATTCCTCTTTTCATTGTACTTTTGACAAGGAACTATCCGCCTCAAATGAATATGATGCCATGCGCTAGGAGAACCGGATGAATGCTGTCATCAGACAAAAAGTAGAATCACAAAAATTTACCACGGCAAGGTATAACCAATGGAATTTAAAATAATTTTAAAAATTACGAACTGATTTTTTTTAAAAATGGTTTATTACACGAGATTGGAAATTCAAAAAACGTCAAAAATAGTAACTTTTCCGGGATCAATTCGAGAAAAAAAATGATTATCATGAACAACCAAATAAATATATGTATAATGTAGATAATCAAAAGTCCAGATTATTTTCAAATATGTAAATATCATTTTGTAATTTTGAAAAATATTTAGAGAATTGCATCCCATATCTCGCAGTGGAAAGTTTTTCATTATTCTTCTTTTTTTACATTTCTCATAGCTGGTCAAGGAAGCTGTCGATGTTACAAAAAAAGTCAGTTGAATACTTTTGGATTCATTTCAAATAAATTGATGAAAGGAAAAGTGTACATTAGGGTGGTTTGAAAAATCGATTTCGCTTAACAGCGCTCATCTGATTCTGTATTATATTCTTAGTGTTCTCCGGAAATTTGAGCTGATTTGGGTGAAAATTGATTTAGTACAAGCCGTTCCAAGTTTGCATGGGAATTAGTATCAAAGATTGTGCTTTCGTGCCGTGCGGCTCTTTTTTCTCTTTGTTGAAGGAAGTTTTTAATACTACCCGAAACTATTTTAATTTAAACAGTGGTTCTCAGCGCTATTTGTACCCACTAATCACGTTACGATCTTTGCAAGGACCCGTGCCTTCGTTTTACGTTGGACGACAAAACTGAGCGATTGTTCAAGGTCGTCTTGGAAGGTTTACCCAGAAAAATCACTGGATGAGATTAAAATGCCTCAATTCACTACCAATGAACTTCATAGAATTTCTAATATTGAGACATTGCAACAAATGCCCAACAAAATGATTTCCAATTTTAGACAAAAATCGTTGCAATCTTCTATTGTTCTATTAGTTCTTTGTACCCTTAGTATAAATTAAGTTAAGTTTAGTTTAAGTTTAAAAAATTGTAATTCCTACATATGTTTATGAGGTTTCATCACCGCGAGAAACTTATTGATTGATTTCCATTGGCTTTTATCGGTGAGATCGAACTACCTAAGCTCAAAGTGGAAGGGAGCATGTTTGCAAAGCACGATGAAGCACAGAATTGAAAGTTATCGCAAGCCTGCGACAAGTATGAACAAGTATGAATAGAAGTTGAAACGTAAGCAGAGGGCCATTGATAAACAACACGTAAGATAGTTCACACGCTATCAGCCAAGCCGGTCCTGGGTGGACGTTAGGTAAAATAACAGCGATTTCAATTTCGTGTTGTTTTTCAATGGCCCTCTGCTTACATTTCAACCTCTACTTCTACGCTTCAACGCTGAAAGGGAAGATGTCGAACGTTACTAGCGCCTTTATTTTTTGATGAATTAAGATTTATATCCCAAGTAACATTTTTAGTTTTATAACAGTCATGAAAACCATTATTTGCTCTACATGACTCGGATCGGATAAAACCAGCATAAATCCAAAATGTTGCTAGGGATATCAATCGACTCGGGCACTCTCCTACAATTTGTCAATTTTATAGAAACTTTTTATTATTGACGATAAATTATTGAAATTTTCAATTCTTGTCAAAGCCAATAAAAAATTCACATATAACCAATTCCGTGCATTCCTAACACGGACATCAGAATACAGTATGCCACGGGCCCTCGGGTCCACTGCAAGATTTTTTTTGTGTATAAAAAAAGTTGTGCCTGCCGTGTGTGAGTGAATCATTCCAGTTTGTGACAGCAGCGCATACTGACGTGCTTTTGGTACGCGTATTTTTTTCTCGTTCGTTGGCTGTGTTCACGTACACAGCATGCAGTCTCCGGCATAGAGTTTCCATTTCCCGACCATTTTCGTTGTCCCGGGATTCGGGATGAACTTTGTATATCCCGGGATCCCGGGATTTTTCGATGTTTCCTTAGAAAACTTATTTTTTGATTTAAAAACGATTTTATTCAATGTTCAGGGGTAAAGTTCATATTTTAGAAAGGCCAGATAATACAGGTTTCAAATTGGAACTCAATTCAATTCTAATTTGAATCGATTCGTTCGAAAAAAAAAACGAATTCGAAAAGCAAATATTATTCACGTTTTTCTCGGAAGGCAGAGTACCCTTTTGGAATATATGATCGCCGATTCCGAGAAGCTGGCGGTTGAAGTTGGCTTGACTGTTTGCATTGTTTTGAATATGCATTGGGTTTAGACAGTTGCTGGGATTGCGTTCAATACCCTAGTGACGAAAGATGGAAGATGCGCAGTAGTATCGTACTGGGCCCATAATCAATTGGATATATGGGAACCCCCTCACAAAGAAAACACAATACTAGAGTATCCTCCACACCATGGCAGGCTACTAATTGATACTTTTATTAAGAGCTGCAGTTCTTCCTAATCTTGAACAGAACGCTTTCTAATCTTGATGTTAATAGTTAATTTATCGTTATCGGCGATAAAGTGAATTGTGTTCAACGTAATCGCTTGCTGCGATAAAGATGAATCAACTCATTATCGGAGTTCAATAATTTAACGAAAGTCACTCGATAATTCAACGATAATGGGGTTAATAGATTACGTGATTAAAGTTGGCATACAATTTTGACAGAAGTCGAGAATTGGACAAATTGATTGCAGCCTGTTGATCAGAGTTGATTTTGATCGAAAAAATTAGGCAGAGCATCGGGGTCGGACCACTTGTACTTGCGCAGGTGCTGGAAACTTTGTTGTACGAACGTTGATTGGAAGGACATGAATTAGATCAAAAAATGCTTTGAAGGCAAGATGCTCAGGAAACTGACTCAACGTTGGGCGGCGCGAGGAGATTAGCAAGGCGAATATCAGCTAGTGTACACAACCTCGCTGTAGACGGGAGATGGGTAGGAAGTAGGCGCCAAATAGATGTAGCTGATCTTGTACTGTAGATACTTGTCGTTTAATTAATAGAGAGTTGTAGCTGCTGCAAAAAGTATCAGTCAGGGGCCCTCCATTGAGTGATATAGGGGAATCTTCGGGATTTTCGGGATTTCAAAAATAATATCCCGGGAATCGGGAAATTTCGAATTTTCCTAAATCCCGGGATTTTTTGTCCCGGGATGGAAACTTTACTCCGGCTGTATAATATGCATGAAAGAAGAGGACGCATTTTTTTGTCATTCCATGCTTGATGATGGTCAGATGCAGCGGTGTCGGTTGCGATTGATGCAATTGCCCATCGCATCGCTCGGAGTTCACGGCTATGATGTCTGAGGCTGTGATGGCAGCGGTGGTGGATGAAGAAGAATAAAATTAGCCCAGAGCGACTTCCTTCCGGGATGGGAACAAGTCATGGCATATGACTGACCATATGTTGAGTTGTGATTGGTACTAAACTACACGTACATTAAAACAGAGTTATACTATAACAGTTCTGATTCTTCATCAAAAAAAATAAAACTACACTGATGAAAATAAAAAAAAATGATTTAAAATAATTACTCCCATTAATTTGCAGAAGGCATTGGCAATTTAATTATACACAATCTGCAATGGTGCTGATATCCATTTTAGATTAGAACATTTCGCCGTATTACATGTTTTATTTACACCAGACTAAGGCCGGAGTGGCCTGTGCAATACATAAAATTCTTCTCCATTCAGCTCGGTCCATGGCTGGACTTCGCCAACCACGCAGTCTGCAGAGGGCTCACAAATCGTCCTCCACCTAATCGAAGTACCTTACCCGCTGTGCACCTCGCCTTCTTATTCCCGTCGGATCGTTGTAGAAAACCATTTTCACCGGATTACTGTCCGACATTCTAGCTACGTGCCCGGCCCACCGCAGTCTTCCGATTTTCGCGGTGTGAACGATGGATGGTTCTCCCAACAACTGATGCAACTCGTGGTTCATTCGCCTCCTCCACATACCGTCCGCCGTCTGCACGCCACCATAGATGGTACGCAGCACTTTCCTTTCGAAAACTCCCAGTGCGCGTTGGTCCTCCACGAGCATCGTCCAGGTCTCGTGTTCGTAGAGAACTACCGGTCTAAAAAGGGTTTTGTAGATAATCAGTTTGGTACGGCGGCGAACTCCGATCGGAGCGTTTTGAGGAGTCCAAAGTACGTACGATTTCCTGCCATGATGCGTCTCCGAATTTCTCTGCTGGTATCGTTATCGGCGGTCACCAGTGAGTTCAAGTACACGAATTCTTCAACCACCTCGATTTCGTCACCACCGACAGAAACTCGTAGTGGGCGGCCGAAAAATCGAGTTTTGTCTGTTCCGCGCCCGTTTGTATCGTGCCTCGTTCGTCCTCGTGCGGTGTTGCAGCAATCTCGCCCATGCTGCATTATTCTCCTCAACCAACTGCTCACATTCGCCGTCATACAAGTCGTTTCTCTGGTCCGGAGGCACCGTGCCTAGTGCAGCGGTTGCGGTGCTTCCAATGGCGCATCGGATAGCTCTCCAGCCATCTTCAAGAGACGCTGCGCCTAGCTGCTCTTCCGTTGGGGGTGCCATTTCCAGCTGCTGCGCGTAGTCTTGGGCTAGTCTACCGTCTTGTAGCCGCCCAATGTTTAGCCGCGGCGGACGACTTCGACGCGTGTTGTACACCGTCGAGAGTTTTGAGCGCAGACATACTGCAACGAGGTAGTGGTCGGATTCAATATTCGCACTGCGATAAGTGCGTACGTTCGTGATGTCGGAGAAGATTTACCGTCGAGTAGAACGTGGTCGATTTGGTTTTCCGTTACTTGATTAGGTGATTTCCATGTGGCCTTGTGGATATTCTTGCGGGGGAAGAAAATGCTTCGGACTACCATTCCGCGGGAGGCTGCAAAGTTTATGCATCGTTGGCCGTTGACGTTCGATACGGTATACAGACTATCCGGTCCGATGACCGGTCTATACATTTCCTCCCTTCCTACCTGAGCGTTCATGTCACCGATGACGATTTTGACGTCCCTCAGTGGGCATCCATCGTATGTCTGCTCCAGCTGTGCGTAGAACACTTCTTTCTCGTCGTCGGGTCTTTCTTCGTGTGGGCTGGGCACGTTGATGATGCTATAGTTAAAGAATTGGCCTTTTATCCTCAGCTTGCACATCCTTGCGATGATTGGCTGCCACCCAATCACGCGTTGGCGCATCTTTCCCAGCATTATGAAGCTGGTTCCCAGCTCGTTGGTGATACCACAGCTTTGGCAGAAAGTAACCACTCATGTATGTGCCGAATTACATGTAAATGTTTTAAAAAAGTCAAAAAAAAAAATAAAAAAAATTCCAGAATAATATTTTAAAAAACATTATTTTATACTTTAGTTTTTATTTTCTTAGAAATTGTATCATTAAACTTGACTTAGATTAGGAGTTTGGAGCCACAAAATTAAATAATTTTTCGTTGACGTATTAGAAGAACCTGCTCTATTTTAATAGGGTTACTGCTCCTTGACTTGTTTCTTATTTTTTGATTTTTTCAGCAGTAAGCACACATGTTAGCACTAAGAAGCAACGAAATTGGTGCTGTATTTCTTTATTTGGCGATAAGATGAATATACATATGTTTAAAGAGATGAAAAAGAGGGCAGTTCCCTTAAAGTAGCACCTTTCGCCCAAGTCTAAAAATTAAAAAAAAAAATTTTTTTTGATTATTGGAATTTTTTAAACGTTAAAAATTTGCTTGAGTATAGTAGGGCCTAATAGTTAGAAACCATACAATTCTGATTATGTATTTAATTATTATTTAATTTTCCAGAATATTTTAATAAACAAAATGCTAATAATTCTACACAGCATGGAAGTTGTTTCCAAAATCAATACCTACAATCAAACCCCATACATTCAAAAGTTAAATGTAAATACGTTAAGTTTTTATAAGTCCAACGTCTACTCGCGGTTATGTATAAAAAAATACCATTGCTCGTTTTTTAGGCTACTAGACCATCTTTGGACAATAACAACAGGAAACGACATTTATTTTGTTGTCGTTTTTCATAGCAACAAACTTTTCTGAATCTAGTACCCATTAAAATCTTCCTCCCATTCCTCGATCTCTCACTAACTCGATAATCCCTTTAATATCGAGAAGTGGAGAGGCGACTGTAGGGGAAGATGAGGAGACTTGATCCCCGGGGTGATTTGATCACCCCCTGTTTTATCGAGAACTAAAGTAGTTTTGTTCTAGGGTATTTTTTAGTGTAGATCCTCTAGACAAATGACTATTCTATGGTGAGTTATTTTTTGTATTGACAACCTTATTTATTCTGCAGGGCGGTTTGTATGTTTTGACCTTCCTAAAGATTTTTTTATTGGCCACGTAAAATTTGAACAACTTTTTATAACAATGACCAAATGTTTTCGTTTTTTCACAGCACAAAGCCATAAATATGCTTAATTATCTGTACTGATGAAAATGTCAACATTCCATCAAAGTTTTAGGATATTTGGATTTGAAGATATTGCTTCAATATGGGGACACTTGATCCCTCATTAGTCACCCATACAAAAATTTGGCAAATAAATTCAAAAAAATATAAATCTGTTCTCAGGCTTCTAATTTTTTGTAGATTTGACAGATTTGATGAAGGATTGATAGGAAAAAATATGTATTGCGTAAATATCATAAAAAGGAGATCAAGTCCCCCCAAATTTTAAAATTGCATGTGCTGTCGAATTTAATAGCCAAAATTGTTCATGTATACGCACAGCAATTTGAAATTTACGCGTATTTTGAAGGAAAATTATTTTAAAAATCTCTAATATTATCAAAGCAAGTTCTTGGAGAGGGATCAATTTTCCCCAAATATTTTAAAAATCGATTTTTGACTGCACCTCAAAAAATCGATTGTGTATCAATAACAACTATAATTTAAGGACTGTCATACATCTTCTTCTTCCTCTTCTTCTTATTGGCATTACATCCCCACACTGGGACAGAGCCGCCTCGCTGCTTAGTGTTCCATTAAGCACTTCCACAGTTATTAACTGCGAGGTTTCTAAGCCAGGTTACCATTTTTGCATTCGTATATCATGAGACTAGCACGATGATACTTTTATGCCCAGGGAAGTCGAGACAATTTCCAATCCGAAAATTGCCTAGACCGGCACCGGGAATCGAACCCAGCCACCCTCAGCATGGTCTTGCTTTGTAGCCGCGCGTCTTACCGCACGGCTAAGGAGGGCCCTGTCATACATCAGTAAAGTTAAATACTATATTTCTTTCTGTGTGAAAATCGCGTATGTTTATTTATTTTTGGCTGTGATACATCGGAAATCAGAAAGGGGGATCAAGTCTCCCCAGTCTCCCCTATAGTGCTATCCAATGAGCAGCTCGAAGTAGCTCGAAGTTATTCCCATCCCTATCATGTCCATTTGTTGACGAAAAGAACAGGCAGGATGGGAAAACCTTCTAGCTGCTCAATAGCATTTCATGCATAATTTTTCATAAAGACGTATGCAACAAAGGTAAACCAAACGAGGTTTTTAATGCAACATGACAATGACACGCGACTTTATATAATACGCATCGATTTTACTGATTTAAGATCTTAATTTTTTTAATTAAATCTTTTTACGAAGCGACGTATGTAGAATTTTCTATTTTTGAAGTCTATGTACCAAAAAAGCAAACAAAACTGCAGTTGCGTCAATCGTGCACTATGGAAAACCGACCAATGTTCAGCGACGTCTGTACACATACGGTGTATGTATAATTTTATCGTTTTTCACAGGAAATTTGAATTAACTGAGTAAAGACATGAAGCACGCTTTTTACGTGCCATGTATTGATGCATGCCAGCGGAAACAAATTTTAAAAGAAGATTTAGTTTTTAAACAGTTTTAGAAAAAGTTGTGCCAACTTTCTGCAAAGGATTTCTCGAATCCTCATAATTGCTATATACGTTTTTATTATGCTTGATTTAGGATAAAAACAAAACACTTCTAATCGATAAGCTTTCACTACAGTAGACTGTTTACCATAAGAAAAACAAATCACCGAAGCTTACTTTGATAATATTTGAAAACTGGTCTCCACGTGCTGCAGTAGGGATGAATGCTTATATCACGAAAAAAAAAATAATGCTGTTTAAATATTATTACAATTTCTAATACTTGTTTGCTAAAGCAGGCCTAAGCAGCCGCACAATGATATGTATGTATAAGAAAAAACCCAACTTAATTCACCGAGTAGTAATACTGCCTTTCTCGCATTTAGTCAAGACACCAACCTTATATGGTGCTAATATGGTTAGATGTACCATTTTCTTTATAACTTTTAAACGCAATGGCCGATCGTTATCAAATTCAATAGTGATCAACTAGGCTTTGCCCCCTGTCGAATGAAACTTGTTGCGAGAAAATCGGTTGATGATTACTATATAAAAAGTTGTCTAATGTTTTTCTTAGCTTTTGTGCACACACATACGCACGGACAGACAGACATTTGCTCAGCTCGTCAAGCTGAGTCGATTGGTATATAACACTATGGGTCTCCGAGGCTTCTATAAAAAGTTCGTTTTCGTAGTGAAATGATAGCCTTTCGGTACAACTTTGTTGTACGAGAAAGGCAAAAACGTATATATATACATTGCATTAGCCACATACATTCCAAAACTTATACTTCTAATTAACTTATGAATATTATTAGCTTTCATAAGCTCATTCGTAAGGTGGCATAATGAAGTGTATTAGTATTTTCGAATAAGTTTTTGCCATAACTTAATTAAACTTATAAGGCGCTATTTGTGTAGCAGATATTTTTTGCACAAACATTTCGATCACTGAAGATGCTTTTTTTCGCAAATAATCAATGCAACACAAAAAAAGTATTAATCAGGACAAATGTGTATACCTATTAAAATAACTAGTTTTTATTCTTTCACTTCTGATGATGAGCTTTTCAGACGAGCTTTAAATTTGTCTTGATATGAAACGTCCTAGCAAAAAATAGATGTACCATACTTATCATACATTAATATAGTCTATATCGGCAGATCGACTTCTTAACAGCTATCTTCAATATTACATCGACTTCAATTTTTGATTTCGTTACGTGTACGATAAGGCCCTGTATGCGACCTGGACAATCAACAATACTCTTCTTTCGATCCTCTTTTTGTCACAATTATTGGTGGGTGAAGCAGCATGCTTGCTTTCAAACTTCCACTGACGAAACTGTTTTCAAACAGCAACAGTTCTATTTTTATTTATAGACTGACGAAAGTAGCCATGTACGACCACCGTGCATCAAAATGTAACACGCGCTTCTCAACTGATTGAATTGGATTAGTGTTTAAGAATGATAGAAGAAGCAAACGCCAATACTACAGTCAGTAGACCCTTATTAATTAAACAACCAAAAATTTATGCGCGGTTCACACATTGAAAAACTAAATTGTTTAATGGTTTAAAATTCGTAATAGTTCAATTCTATTGTTATGCAGAAAAAGTCCTTCAACTTTGTTGTATTGGATACCGCATGCATTCCATAACCCTTATAAGTAATAACGCAGTCCTTAAAGTGATACAATAATTGATGGTTATAAATCCACTTTCATATTCATCGTAGGAATGATTTAAAATTGTCTTATCGCATAAGGGAAGTAAATCTATCAAAAGAATCAACGCCAGTCAGCGATCCGTGACAGAAAAAAACAATTCGAATCATTATAGACTCAATCGGAATAATACGCAGTGACGTTTCCTCCCTTTGTAAATACTAGATTTTCACACACACGTCTGGTGCTTCGTTTTCATCCACAAGTGACCAGACATTCAATTCGAAGGATGATGATTACACAACTTTAATCTCCCGTTATGCCTGATGAAAAAATCCCTTCCCGCAAACTGTATGCACATATGCAGTGAGACTTGCATTCCAGCTTTCTTTTTACACCCCCATCAAGATTACATAACTAGCGTAGGACTTTTCTTAATAAACTCACTTTTGTACATTGCACTTCCGAGCAGCATCACAACTCAGGGCCCTGCTGGCCGTCCCACGAAGAACCTTGCGCGACCCCTGGAGCAGGAGCTTCTCGTTCCGTACGGCGACGGTTCGTAACATACTTCGTTCTTTTCTTTTCCGTCGAGCGGTGGGCGACCTTCAGGAATCAGCGGAATCCAAGACCGGCACAATTTGGTTGGGCTGCTTTACTTCGGTTTCCCAATCGTCTGTCGAACTGCTTCGCTCGAAGATGCTGGCAGAATTTGTAGGTCTTCTCACTTTCCTAGGGCAGGGGTTGATGGAAGCAAAAACACTCGCTATCAATCCGCGACGACCGACTACCACCCGGACACGACCTTCGTACGACGTTTGATAGGTCAATCTGTGAAGGCACTGTGATAGTTGAGAGACGGGGAGCCAAACGACGATATCCCACCGCGCACACAGATGAAATTCGCGTGTACCGATGCGGATGCAAAACATGCGAAACGTCAAACGAAAGTGCTTCTGTTTATGCTTTTGTGTTGGTTGACTGACTGCGCCTTATGACCGTGGATCATATGCTCCGGCAGGGTGGCTAGATTTTCACTTTTCCGCATATAACAGATCGTTACTTGCAAATCGACCATTTTCTGTCAAATTTTTTGGTTTTATCAATCAATTATTATTAAATAATATAATCAATTATTATTCTTCCAGTTATTATTTACTTTCACTTTTATTGAGTTGATCTAATGCTGCGATTTAATTTTGGCCTATCTTTCGCACGATTTTATATTAACATCACTTCATTTATTTGAGCTGATCACTACAGTGTTTTTCATTTTTTGTTTTTTTTTTAAATAGTTGAAAAGTTTGACAATCATAAAAATATATGTATCAAGGACCGATATATCTAGGGCAAAAATAAGACATAACAGCATGCTCTGCTTTTCTGTTTCATATGGTCGTTGTTCAGTAAACATGCTTTCCACACTTTTTGCTACAGTTTTCTATTCTACCCATGGATAAACCAAAAGATATTTTAGTTACTTGATAAATATTGCCGCTTCGGTTCCCTTTGTTCTGCCGGCCGAAACATGTGTGGTATCAAACTGTCAAATCGTATGTATTTTTCTTTCATTGACATTTAGATCCCCTATCCTCGCCAGCAAAAGATGTTCCGGACAGCGACGACAGCGACAATCTTTATCTAGTAACTAAAATATCTTTTGGTAAACCACGATGATTACTATACAATATAATGTAAAAACCTTGGGATGAACCACATTCAACGACAAATTTGTTATTTGTTTCAGGGTTCTTATATATATATATATATATTCATCTTGATTTGTTTTGTGGAATGACTCTTATAACATATTATTCTCCGACAAAATAGTTCGTTTTGTTTCATAGACAACATTGTAAGAATAATAACGGGAAGAAATGTACTACACGGAAGAAATAAACTACCCAATAGTGAGTTTAATTCACCCAACCTCGAACATCCGTACGGGAAGCCAAAATTGAGTAAGTAGGGTCGAAGTAGTTTGCCTTTACTCCTATGTAAAAAAAGTACCCAACGGAAAATTTATTGACCCAAATTTAAGTTAAATTCACTCAATTTCGACCTCAGGTAATAAAACTCAAAATTGGCTTCCCGTATTGAACTGGCGTCGTTGGATTGTTTGGCTCTTTTGTTTTTGACAACAAAAGAAAGAGTGGGTGAAAGCGAAGAGAAAAAATAACTCAAAAGTAAGTTTAAAAGTACTCAATTTTGGGTACTTTTTTTCTTCCGTGTAGGGTGATAATTTCACAAATAAGCCATTTTATAGAAAGCTCAAATGACAGGAGACTTAACACTAATATTTACATTTTACAAGAAACAATTGCGAAAGTGGAATGAAATGATGATGATGATGACGAATTGATGACGATGATGATGATCGAATCTGTCTCGTGAAATGGCCAGTAGGAAATAGATGGCTTCTCTGTGCTACTTGGACTGAACTGATGCAGAAAAATATTGCCTCAGAGTAGATTGTAAAATGTATTCGAAATTTTGAATATCTGGCCACTTTGGTTTTTGTTTATTTGTGGATCATATGTTCGTGATGAAATATTTCTCTATGAGTGGAAAGTGTTTAGTACTTTAGTGCTAAAATAATCAAGTTTTTTTTTTAATTTTTGAATCATCGCCATTAATTTTATAATATTTGTATAAAATCAATTAATAATACTTATAATAAGATTAGAAGTGTAACCAAAATTTTACTTCTATGGGACGTTTGCGGATTGGGTTTCGAAGGTGATGTTAGAGCTCAAAGCGCCATAATGAAATATTTCATCTAGATTTCAACTCATCAGCATGGCGAAGTTGGCTCTGGAAATTTGAAATTCAAAATTTTCTTCATTCGTGAGCTGTTCTTGGGAAGGAAGAAAGGAACTGAAAATGGTGGGTCTGATTTTGCCAAATTCTACTGACGTTTTCAAAACTGTTTGCTCTTTTTCAGGTCCAAGCCCGAAGCCGTAGCCGAACCCCGATCCAGGCCAGCAAGGACCATTATCGTCGCAGCAGCCGAAAGTACCGTCGTACTTCCTCGCGGCGCCGCCATCACTATCGAAGCATCAGCAGTCCCAGCAGTGTCAGCGGCACCTCCGGATGCCCATCCTATCGTTCGACACCTGAACGGCCAGTCCGACCGGTGGATCCTCCCGCAAGCAAGTGTCTCGGTGTGTTCGGTTTGAGTAACTACACCAAAGAATCGCATTTGGAGGAGGTTTTCACACACTTTGGCTCCGTCGAGAAGGCCACGATCGTGTACGATGTGAAAACGAAGCTTTCCCGTGGTTTCGGGTTCATTTACTTCAATGA